>NW_006202744.1:180866-191215 GCF_000334495.1 Tupaia belangeri chinensis
TCTGTCTCTCTCTGTTGAGCCCAAACACCCTGCTGAAAAAAAAAAAAAAACTAAATTAAAAATAAATAAGTAAATAAAAAGAATGAGTACTTGACCATTATAATAATTTAAATTAGTAAGAAAAAATAAATTATTCATACATGGCATCCTAGATACCTCCCAGCCTGTAGTAGAGAACAATATTTGAACTCTAAGAAATAGCTCTTTGAGTCTGTACTACAGCACTGCCATCATTCCCAGAGCGTTCTCCCAGTCCAGTCAGAACTGTGCAGAGGTCCCAGATCATTATGCTCAATTCCCTTTGGAGACCTTTGTCTTTGCCAGTAGATCACAACTGAGAATAAGATGAGGCAAATGCGACTTTTACAGTTAAAGTCTGGAAAGCGTTAATAGGGAGCAAAGGCATCACATTTAAACAATATTACAGTAAGGGATTAGTCTCCTTTCTTCTTTCCTCCTATGTGCGTTTCTAAGACCTATATACTGCCTGGCTGCCTGTTTCAGGCTACAAAGGTTTCTATATCCTTCATTCCACAGAGCAGTAGAAGATTGCTTGGCTTAGATTCCTCAGATAACTTCAGTCACTCAAGTACATTTAAGTTTCACATAATACTGCAAATCTCAGCCCAGTCATTGTGGTACAGCAGTAAAGCAAGTGCCCTGCAAGGCTGAAATCTGATGGCCAACCATGGGTTCAGATCCCCAAAGTTGCCAGGCATGCACAAAAGTATCCAAGATCTTGAAGAACTAGAGGACTGGAGAAAGAAAATAGCTTGATGAGACACTCTCAGGGTGCATTTCTGTCTCCAGTACACATACATATACTCTCTATTGTGGAGAGCAGGAATCTAAGGAAACGTGGTGTGACCTTTAGATGCATGCAGAAACGTGCTTCCATAAGCTTCATTAGCAATGGCTACGAGAACATTTCCATCATACAAGACGTTATCTATTATTGTCGGTTATCTTCCTGCCATAGTCGATACCTGATACTACAGGGCAGTATGAGGCTAAAGAAAACTACATGTGTTTATCAGATTTTGTCCCCAAAGGATCAGAGAAATTACATGGCGCCAGTCATTTTCCCATCTTCAAATGATTTACATCCTAAAGCAACTGGCTTTACATTTAATTTCTATTTTTATTTTTTAAAATTTTTTGAGTACAGGTTGGGCAATTTATATAATGGGATGTTAGGATTAAACAGTGCTTAGTGAAAGTTTTGAAGATTTATGGAACATTTTGAGGGAAATTTGTAGGTGAAAATTGTGGAAGGCAGAAAGGAATTTTTAGTAAGATTGGTACATTGACAATTTTTAAATTAATAAATTTAAGAATAGTATTGATATGTTTTGGAAGGAGTATGAAGGGTATTTATATTTGTGTAAAGAGAGGCAAATAATTAGAGGCATAACTATTTAATATAAAGTAGATAGGTGAGATTTAAGAAGTTTTTTGAAAAGAATAATTAAAATTTTATAGTGATTTTTAGGGGCTCTAATAGTTTATGCATTTGTTAGAGTTCATTTTGTGGAAAGTAATCTTGAAATTGTGAATGATAAAATTGAAAATAGTGAGAATTTACATCCTAAAACAACTGGCTTTCCATTCCATTTCCTCTTTCTCCATTTTGTGCCCTTTAAAAGAATAGACCTGAGGCCAGTTCCTGGTCACATCAGACAAGCTGAGCCCACCCAATCCTCATTTTTCTCTATTGCATATAATTATACACATACATATCTGTCTTTTCTATTGGAAATTAGACATCTACACATCTATCTTTCCTGTCATTTCCAAACAGCCTACCTTTTCCAGGTGCACAACTGGCATTGATGCCCCCTTGCTTTGTAGGTTTATGCACATTGACAATGACACCAGAACAGATTGAACAGTGGCCCCATATACAGTGTGAACAGTTTTGCAGCCACAGTTCAGAACCACTCAGACAATCTATTCAGTATAGAAGGATAGTGGCAAAAAGAGGATCTGCCTATCACTCCTCTTAGTGCATGCAGAATCTCAGAGGTGAGAAAAGCATTGACTAACCATAATCCCTTACCAGCCCAACAACTCTTTGAGTTCTGCTGAACTTTTTTTTTTTTGAGAGAGATTTTCGCTATAGGGCGTGTGCGCTAGCCAGACAGAGAGAGACATAGAGACAGAAAGCGAGAAATCACCCCATGTAGTTGACTGCGGTTCGAGTCCTGGACCTGGTGCCTTAAATTCACACCGGGTGCATGTGCATGCATGCCCAAGATCCCAAGAGGAGAATGGAGGAGAAGGGATTGTGGCATGGTCATTCCCCCTGGGGGGTGATTTCTCACTTTCTATCTCTCTGTCTCACTCTGTCTTTCTGGCGAGTGCTTGCACCCTATAGCAAAAACCTCTCCAAAAAAAAAAAAAGAGAAGTCCTATAAATCAGTGATCTTTCTAGGACAAGAGGTCAGACAAAATGAGGCAGAATGACAGTCAATTGGAGATTTTGAAAGAGTCCATTATGGGCAGTAAGGATAGATTATATTGCCTCTACATGCTAGTTTTTACGCTATCCCTGTGACAAGCATTGCTAATTGTCTACTACATTGCTTCAGTCTGGATGTGGTTTGTCCTCCAAAAGCTCACGTGCTGAAAGGTTTTTTTTTTTTTTTGGAGAGGTTTTTGCTATAGGGCATGTGCGCTCGCCAGACAGACAGAGAGAGACAGAGAGACAGAAAGCGAGAAATCATCCCCCAGGGGGGATGGCTACGCCACAATCCCTTCTCCTCCATTCTCCTCTCAGGATCTTGGGCATGCACACACGCACACGAGCCCGGCGTGAGTTTTAAGCTACTGGGTCCGGGACACGAACCGTGGTTGACTACGTGGGAGTCCAGCGACATAGCTATTACGCTAACTGCTGGTCCCTGGAAGTTTTATTTTTAAGTATAATGTTATTGAGAGATGGTGTAACCTTTAGGAGGTGAGGCCTAGTGAATGGTATCCAGATCAGATGGGCACCACCCTCATAAACAGATTAATATCCTCTCTTGGAAGTGAGAGCGTTCTTGTTCTACTGGGAAGGAGTTAGGTATTTTTGAGGTGAGCCTCCTGTGCTTTTCTTTACCTTTTCACTTATTTCTCATATTATGATGGAGCATGAGACCCCTTGATCAGATGTGGTTACCATGCTCCTTGGACCTCCCAGATTTTAGAATCAAATAAACCAAATACACCTCTTTTCTCTATAAATTACCCCAGGTTAGAACCAGCAGTTGGCATAATGGCTATGTCGCTGGACTCCCATTAGTCAACTGTGGTTTGAGTCCCAAATCCGGTGACTCAAACTTATGCTGGGCACGTGTGTGTGCATGCCCAAGATCCCGAGGGGAGAATGGAGGAGAAGGGATTGCAGCATGGCCATCCCCCCCCCGGGGGGTGGCAGACTATATTTTAATCTTGACTGGGCATTTAAATGTACAAATAGCTTAAGCTCATGAATGTTCAAATTTTCATCTGTAACATACCAGACAAATTCCCAGACAAATCCCCTGGGGGGGTGATTTCTTGCTTTCTGTCTCTCTGTTTCTCTCTGTCTTTCTGAAAAGCGCATGCACCCTATAGCAAAAACCTCTCCAAAAACAAAAAAAGAAAGAAGAAGAAAGAAAGAAGAAAAGAAAGAGAAAGAAAGAAAGAAAGAAAGAAAGAAAGAAAGAAAGGGAGAAACAAATTACCCCAGGTATTCTGTTATGGCAGCACAATGAACTAAGACAATACTTCGTTTTTATTTAGAGTGATAAATTGGCATCAAGAAAGGAAAAAAAATGTTTACATATATGACATATATACACATATTCTTCACTTTCTTAGTCTCCCTTGCAGTTAATGATGGCCACATGACAAAGTTCTGAACAATGACATTCAAGCGGTATGTCTAGCCAGTACAGTCTGCTGTCTACGACTGGGAAAGCATCGGTTTTTCCCTTATGGTAACCTCACTTTCTTATGTCTTCTTTTTGTTTATTCTTTCTAGTTAGAAAGGAAATATGAGGCATAAAGTGCCACAAATTACAATTATGAGGACAAAACGATGGCAAAGCAGAAAATAGTGGCCTTGGTACTTGGTCATTGAACTGCATTCCTCTGGAATTTTTGTTCTTTTCTCCTAAGATAAATGAACACCTACCTGATACAGCCACTCTCTATAAGAGTTTCCAGTTCTTGAAGCCAAAAGCTTTCTAACTTATGTACTTACTAGTAGTACTCATAACTTCCTTTTATATGACACTTCATGGTTTCAAAATGCTTTCCATACATCATCTCATTTAATCTTGAAAATAACCCAGGCAGAAGTCTGGGAATTTGTCTGATATGTTACACATGAAAATTTGAACATCCATGAGCTTAAACTACTTGTACAATTAAATGCCCAGCCAAGATTAAAATATAGTCTTCCATTTCAGGACATAAGCCCATATTCTATCTAAGAGTCCTCTATTTCCACAAACCATATAATCAGAGAAACAAGAATGATAAAAGGTGAGCTTGGCGTAGTTGAAAACATGGATAAAAGAGTGTTGTCATATGAAGACATCAGGATTTCATGTTCTCTTTATTTAAATAAGCAGTGTAATATATAAATGAAAATATTAAAGTAATTTAAACTTTATAGGAACCACTAAGGTTAGGAAAGAGTTCAACATAATGGTAATAACAATATTGTAGATGCTGAAGAAGTCATGTGGATGTAGCTCCGGGAAATCAAAATAAAAGCTTTCTTAAAGACGCTATGTTGAGGGGCTGGCAGATGGTGTGGTGGTTGGGTGCTGGACTCCCACATGGCCAATCTTGGTTTGAGTCCTAGACCTGTGGCCTCCTTTCTTACTTTCCCTCTCTCTCTCAGTCTCTCTCTGGTCACATTTAAAATAATATTAATAATAAATAAAATTAAGTAATTCTTTTAAAAAAAAGATGCTATGTTGATAGATTTTTCATTTGAGGAAGCACAGAGCTGTAGTATTAATAGTCTTCAGGTTAAATGAGATCTGTCTTGTAAGGGCTATAGCAGCTACTTATGATTCATTTCATGGCTCTGAAACTATTACTACCTCCAATGGCTCTACAAAGAGAATAGAATGTACTCTTGAACACTTAGTCTCCTGTGGCTACTGCACTTTTCTCTACACTGTGATTCAACATGATGTTTAGATTATTTTGGCAGTTGCTTGAAAGGCATTAATATGCATAGACTTACTTAAAGCTGTCAATTAGATTTCCATTGCTTATCTATTGACACTTAGGGAAGGCTTGTCCAGATAATTGTCTTGGATATGGCAGCTCTCTAATCTGCAATTTCAATGCTGCTGTCAAACTCAAATATCCACTCCTCTGTGAAGCTCTTGTGTCTTACCACTTGCTCCAAGCCATAAACAAAATATCTGTGTTGACAATAAAATTAATTAAAATAGCCATGAGAATCTATTCACCAAATAGTACTGTCTTGTGTTGATCTTAATACTTCTCTAGGTATCTCTCCTATGGGCTTTCAGACCTTCACTATGTTGGTGTTTACTTGTTGAAAAGGTGATCGGTCTTACCCTAGACCCGAGTTTCTTGAAGGCAAAGACTAGTATCTTATTAATCTTTGGTTTCATTTAAGTTCTCAGCACTGAGTAGTGTCTGGAATTTAGTGCCTCCCTTCGTTTGTTAAAGAGATTGTTGTAAGGTTATTAGTTGTTTTCCTTTCCTAGCGCGGATGAATCAGCTTTACAAGTATTGTATGTGTGTGTGTGTGTGTGTGTGTGTGTGTGTAATAGATAATTGTTACAAAGCAATGTTCTTCCTTACTTTTGGTCTCTTTGACCTCGTCGAACTCTTGTTTCTCTGCTATGGTGCAATACAACACCTGGCCCTCACTGGAAGCTGAGCGGATGCAGACACCGTTTCTTAGACTTTCCAGCTACCAGAATCAGGAGTCAAATAAATGTCTTTTCCTGATAAACTGTATGGCCTGGGGTATTCTGAGGAACACAAAGTGGACTAAGACACTCTATAGGAAAAATTCTTACTACTTTTAAGGATCCAACACAAGTCCACCCATTTCCATTAAGACACTCCTTCATAAGCTCCCATATCTCAAAGCATTTGGATCTCTGCTATGCATTGTATCTTTCATACATTGCTTTCAAAACTCTTTTCCGGGCGTGTCATCTCTCTGTTACAGTTTTCATACATTAAGTAGCCAAGAAATAAAAGTTTTACTAGTGAGTCACTTAGGTTTTCTATGCTCGAAATGATCCTTCCAATCACCATAGTATATTTATTTTAAAATAAAAAATTAAATATGTAAGTTCTTATTCATTATTCATTTCAGACTTCTAGATATTTCCATTTCTCATTTATCTTTTTATGACTCTAATGACTTCGACTTTCGTTGCTTTACACTGTCCTTTCTCTACCTCTCTCTACCTCTGATTTTTTTAAGAGAGATTTTTTGCTATAGGGCGCTTGCACTTGCCAGAGAGACAGAGACAGAAAGACGGAAAGCAAGAAATCTCCCCGCAGGGGGAATGATCATGCCACAATCCCTTCTTCTCCATTCTCCTCTCAGGATTTTGGGCACTCACACACACATGCCTGGCCTGTATTAAGCTGCCAAGTCCAGGACTTGTACGGTAGTCACTACATGGGAGTCCAGCAACACAACCTTTATGCCATCCTATTTTATTTTTGTTGTTCACTTTTTTTAAATGGTTATCCAAATGTCACATCACTTTGGGCATAGGAAAAAATATTTTAATTTCTAATCAATTTCTTAGTTTGTCCAGAATTTTACTAGTTTGTTTTTTCCCCAAATAAAAGAACTTTATGGTAATCCTCTTAATTAGTTTTTAGAACTTTTCTTAGGGTAAAATAAATAACTTGGAGTCCATCATTCAACATTAGGATAAATGTTAGCTATTATTGAAAAATTAGTAATGTTCCAGAGAGTTTTAAATGCTATTATCTTAGTCTTCATAACCCAGAGAGGCAGGTTTAACGGTGTCATTTTCACTGAAGCAACCGAGACATGGAAAGATGAACATGGTAAAGCTACAAGGTTAAGTCTGACTCAGAGCCCGTGTCCTTCACAACCATTCCACACCGGAGTAGCCTAAAACCCTCAATAATAATTTCCTCTCAACTTATATCTATGTCTGGGTTGAAGTATCCCTAACTCTTTTCTGCACCATTACAATAAAGCTTAATCAGGTCAGGCTAAGAGATCTAAATACTTTTTAAAATAAAAAAGTTTAACTTTTAAGATAATTAAAATTAAAAGTGCCTAACTTGTAACTCTCATTGTGATCTCTTTCTGGTCAATTATTTTAATTTTTTAAAATTTTATATAAACAATAGTGCAGCATTCTCTATCAGTTCATGAGTTTCCTTCTCTGTAAACTGCAATTTGTTATAGTCTATCATTTTCCCAATATAAGACAAATTAAGTGAAATAAATATATCTTGTGCGTATTTTCAGATATCAAACCGAAACCTATTCTCTCCCTGCCTGTTTCTCTTTTTCAACACACACACACATTATTTGATAAAATGTGCTGTATCTCCTGTCTCCCACCCACAGACCTCTATTCCTAGGTCATTTTCTTTTTAACATATTTCAAATGTAGTAACAATTTAGTACTTGTTCTTTATATATTATTTGTAAAGACTATATATAAGAAAAAGAAAACTAAAAATCAGAATGTTTACAGTGTATTTGAGCATTTCTCTAATGAAAAGAGAGACTGGTATCACATAGGTGAAAGAATATGGGAATAGAACTAGTATGGAATTTTAATACTAGTTGTATTGTAATGGTGCAGAACAGTCAGAGAAACTTAAATCTAGATACTCCTGGCAAATAGTACTCTATAAATTTTAAAAAAAAGAAACACATACCAAAAAGATAAAAGGCATAACAAAAATGTAACACAGAAATTAGATTTTTTAAAAAGTTTTAATGCTAAAATCTCTCATCTCTAAAAGATGTTTTGAGGAACACTCTATTCTTCCATTCCCCAAATGATGCCAGTAGGCAACAGATGGCTTATTATTAATTAATGAGAGAAATTTCTGCTATCTAAGCCCTTATTTCCCTTCTTCCTTGAAGTTTTGCAAACTACAGACTTAACAATCTGAGAAAATAAGATGAAAATAGTTAATATGTTTTATCTTTTTAAGGACCATTTTTAGTTGCTTTAAATAAATGCTGGCCTGGGCCCAGCAGATGGCATAGTGGTTAAGGCACTGGACTCCCACATAGTCAAAAATGGTTCGAGTCCCAGAGCCAGCAGACTGAAATTCACACTGGGCATGTGTGTATTCATGCTCAAAATCCCAAGAGAATGGATGAGGGATTGTTGTGTAGCTCTCCCCTAGGGACTGGTTTCTCACTAACTCTGTTCTCTCCAGTAAGTGCACATGCCCTACAGTAAACACTTTTGAAAACTAAAATAAATAAATAAATGCTGGCCCCATAAATCATACCCTATACTACTGAAAAAATCTAATGAAATAATCCTGACCTTGGGCAGTAAATTTTTGGGTCAAAATTATTTGTTCGAGGTGCCAGATAGAAAATATCTTCACAAGGACAAGAACGTGTCATGTTGTTCCCTGATATATCCACAGCTTTGAGCACAGTGCCTGGCATGCATTAATGGCTTGACAAATGTCCCTGACAAAATTCCAAAATCTTTTTTCTAAAAAAACATAGAAAAGGAAGAAATGATCACTAGGAGGCACCATCAATTCAGACAAGTCCACATCAGTTTCTTGCTATAAAGAGCAATGAAGTAGATATCAAAGAATTTGAACAAATTTCACATGAATAATTCTTGTAGATAGGATGAAGTATATGAACTCGAAATCTTGCAATTAAATGAATCTGTAGCCAGTTGAATGAGATCTGTTTAATGGATCCATATAAAGTAGGATGGAGACACGTTTGCTTTGTTAAAAAAAATTTAAGTTTTACAGAAAGCGGTTTTATCAAATGTGCACAACATAAGCAAAATAAAATTTAAAATGATTAAATGTTAATATATAAAATAAGGTAATAACTACGTAAGTTCAGAACGTATTCTTGATTCAGGGTAGACTGCCATAGAAAAGTTAAATTTTACTGTATATGTGGTTAACAGTATAAACTTGGATACCTTTCACGGTACCTGAATTATTCCTAATTTAAATACTCCAATCCTTTGTAGAGATGGTAGCCAGTTGGGAGGGATACTCTGAAGCTGACAAAACTCACATCTGTAACTTTTCTATATTTGCAGTGACTATACCTGTTCACTATTATGTCCTAGAAATCATCCATGTTTTAAATGCAATATACATTTATTTTTCACAACCCAGCAAGATAGATGTTATTATCCCTATTAAAGATAAGGATTCTGTGGGGTAATTAAGAAAATCATCCTGGCACATGACAAATGCTACTGGGTCTTTTTTTTTTTGAGGCCTTTGCCTTAGGAGTGCACATTATTTGCCAGACAGACACAGTGAGAGGGAAAGTGAGAAAACACTCCCTGGCCATGCTGCAATCCCTTTTCCTCCATTCTCCTCTTGGGATCTTGGGCACTCACCCATATGTACCATTAATCATGGTCGGCCATGTGGGAGTCCAGCACTGTAATTATTACATCTAGTGTCTTTCATTAAGTGTAATAGATGAGCTTTCCTTCCCTGTAAAGCAGCTATTCCTTTACACTGTTACAGATCTACTGAACCACAAGCAAGGAGAAGGCCCCCAAATGTTTAAAGCACCTCAGGTAATTATAACGATGGCTCCCAACACAGCACTGGGAGCTGCTTTAAGATCATCTAAATCTTTCTCAACTAGGTTTCTGATAGGTGCTTGATAAAAAGAGATTTGGAGAGGATACCTTCTGGAAACAGTTCTGTATGAGGAGGATAAAGACCTGGCTGAGTTAGAGCCCTTTTACTCACTAATGATACTTCCTGTAAAGAACCACCCCTTGCTGAGCCTCATTTCCCACCCCCACTTAAAACAATCACTGTTGTAAACACATAGCTTCAGCCCTGTCACATGACATGCTCCCAGTAAATGCTGCTGACTAATTTGGATGTTGAAGATCCAGAATATACTATACTGCCAGTTAAGAGCTGCATTATAAGTCTGGCTACTAGACAAGTAGATTCACATGTCATTAGGAAGGGACTGTTTACCTCCTCATCCACACTGTGAAAATGAGGTAACACATCTGAGAAAAATGTTGACAAGATTATTCTGTATTAAATATACTGCATTAAATACCATTAAAACATTTTTTATCATATTTACATCTCACATCTTTTTTTTTTTTTTT
>NW_006202744.1:191510-201288 GCF_000334495.1 Tupaia belangeri chinensis
CAGACAGACAGAGAGAGACATAGAGACAGAAAGCGAGAAATCACCCCCCAGGGGGGATGGTCACGCCGCAATCCCTTCTCCTCCGTTCTCCTCTCGGGATCTTGGGCTCACACGCACACGCGCCCGGCGTGAGTTTTAAGCCACCGGTTCCAGGACACGAACCGTGGTCGACTATGTGGGAGTCCAGAGACATAGCCATTACGCTAACTGCTGGTTCCCACATCTCACATCTTTAGCTTAAAAGTTCAGAACGAGTTTATAAAAGTGTTAAGCTTTCTTCTGTTTAAGTAAAGCACATCTATTAATAATAAAAGTTTGTGTTTAGCATCTCTTGCTCTTCTGGGATCAAGATTTGTAATATTCATGCCAAAATCACCAGTATGTGAAAGCATTTAACTTATTAAAGTGCTTTAACCTGAAAACAATAGTTATTTAAGTATTATTATAGATAGGATCTTTTTGGATAAAATATCACATCCTTTTTATAGTTAATTGCCCTTTTCAAATAACATTAATGGAAGTATCTTACCAAGAAACACTTAAGCTAGGTTTAGACTCTCTGAGTCACAAAGCACAGAGGTAATTACAGGTTAAAATTAATTTAAGCTTTTTTTTATAAATAAGAAACTAATTATAGAAATCTCATTAAAGAATATAAAAATCTTGACACTGTATCTTAATTATGTTACCACTCATGGTTGTGGTTCCTTTACAATTCTCATGCTAAAAGAAATCCAAATTGAATTTGTTGTGAGCATAGAGAAACTATCACATGCATCCAGAAACCAAGTACTGGTATACTGTCATTTGCTTCCTTCATAAATCACTCATAAATGATATGAAATGATTCATATTTTGGGAACGCTTTTCCCAACATCAAATAGTAAAATACATCTCAATTAAGACATCGTAGGTTTCAGAAAAGTACACATTATAAATACATTACCACAAGGGAATGATTTGTGTTTTTGTTAATTGTGTTTAAATGTCAAGGACATGGAAAAAAAAATCTAACTCTGGACTTCATTTATTGTATAACTAGAGTGATTTATGAATAGCTAATACTAGCTAACCTCCCTCTAATCCTTCCAGAGACAGCACTGAGCATCAACCAAGCTATTCTAGAACAATGGCCTCTTGTTAAGGGCATTAAGGGCAATCAATCTCATATTGCCAAGGGCAGTTTTAAGTCCCAGACCTGGAGGCTTGAAAGACACGTGTGCAAATGCTGAAAATCCCAAAAGGAAGGAGCAATGAGAAAGGATCACAGTGTTACCATTTCCCATGGTGGGTGCTTTCCTCTTCTCCCTCTCTTTTTCTGTCAAGTGCATAAGACCTCTGAGGCAAAAATAAATAAATAAATAAATAAAAGTTATTATGGCTTTTATATCTACATGGAGTTATTTCCTTTTCAGATAACATATTTTGTAAAATTCAGTATTAATGTATTCCTATTCCTTTTATATTTAACCTAATGGGCATCCAGAAATTTTACCAATATCTTATCCATGAACCTTATCTTTCCTAGTAACTTTAATATTCAAGTTTCAGTTGTGTCCCATTCTAGTTTATTAGCATATTTCCTTTTTAAAAAAAATTCATGACAGTATGTGCATGCACACATGAGAGTGACAGAGAGAAGACAAGAGGCCTCCACAGTGTCTGGTCACATCATGATCTCCTCCTCAGTGCTCCAGCCATCAGATCTTGAGCACTCACAAGCACTGGGTGTGTATCGGGCCAACTGAGAGGTGATTCAAACTGCATTTGCCATGTGGGACCTAGCTTATCTTGAACAGCACAATTACTACTGGCCCTAGTTTTCAATTTCTCAACCAAACACATTTTATCCTTACCTCAAGTGCCAGGGAGCAACTTTCAAAAGAACCAGTAGGTTACCACGAGGGCTCTAGGATAGTTACCAATTGTTCAAATAACTGAAGAAGACAACTGCAGAAGGCTTTGCTGTGACTTTTGTAAAAATCAGGGAAGAAACAGACATATCCTGCCCCAATGATGTTACTGGGTCATTGAGAATGTCATGATGCATTTTTGCATAGAAAAACACAGAATAATACATCATGACTTTTCTGAAGACCTCAACATTTGCATGCCTCACTTACATAGCACACAAATTTCTCTTTTCTACGACTATTCCCCTCAATATTAAAATATCAGAAAGCATTACTTACACAAGTTTCCAAAATGACTGGATTTTTCACACTATTTGATAGAAAAATAAAATCAAGCTCCAAATATATGGTCTAGTTCAAAGGAAAAAAGTCAAACTTCTCTTCAATAAAATGTAGAAATATTTTAATTTACATATTACAGTGAATCAATAGTCAAAATCCACAATTACATCTTCATAAAAAAATTCCACACATTATCCTCAGAATAATCAGTTCCTGTACAAAGATTTACAATGTCCAATGAATGTAGTTTTTCCTCAATGTGCAACGGAGTTCAGAGGTTCTGCTCGAATATTCCCCAAATCAAGTGCAGAATCAGTCTCTTCATCAATTTCTCCAATGACAGCACTATTATTATTTATAAAAAAAAAGGTCAGCATTAAAACAATTTACATTTCTGAATAAAATATAGATGTCTTTCAGAATCTTTAGAACTTAGTACCATTCTGATACATACAAAATTGAAAGAAAATACTATTACTACAAAGAATTACTTAGGTAAAAAACAGTATTTTCATTAGTAAACTACACACTTAAGTCACAAAAGACAAGAAGAAATAATTAAAAGACAACACTATTATAGGAACAAATATTAAAGGATAGATTACATAAAATAATTGGACCATGGGTCTTTAATGGAAAAACACACAGATGGGATAGAAAGACGCAGATATCTAAAACTTTCAGTCCTACAATTTAAATTCTAATGAACACAAAAACAGAACACAAAGTTATTACTAAAACAATAAACAAAAGTACTATTTTAGTAATTTCATTAAACTAAATTCATCAATGATATATGACATCTATTAGTTTCTTTCTTACAATTTTTCACTTCCTACCATTTAAATTTAAGACCAAAACGTACGCTTTTCAAATACAAACATAATAATAGCAATATATACTTTGGCACCTAACAAGTGGTTTTAGATGTGATTGCCTAGTGGTAAAACCAGTAAGTTTTGCCTTGATTCCACACTAACATAACACCTGTTAGATTCATTCCTTAATACCATGATTGGTAACCAACCCAAGGCCTTTTAACTGGATATAATCAATATTATTTATCATCCAGACCACAGGATGTCTACGAAACACCATTTCATTTTTAAAATGGTTGTATTTGCTAGATCTATATTTGTTTGATTTTAGTTAACAGTACATTCTGAAGATAAATACTTGTAATACAGAATTTGCCCTATTTTGCTTTTTGTTTTGTTTCATTTTAGTGATTTTTCTTGCCTTAGGGCTTACCACAGAGACAAAGCTAGAGAGAGAAATAAATGGACAAAGAGAAGGAAAGTGAGAAATCACCCTCCAGGGGGGATAGCCATGTCACATTCCCCTTTCTTCCATTCTCCTGGGATCTTGGACAAGCATGCATATACTGAAGCCACAGGGTCCAGGACTCAAATTGCAGTCACCATGAGGGAGTCCTGCAACGTAACCACTATGCCATCTGCTGGTCCTGCCTCATTTTCTTTAAACTACATAAAGCCTTCGGCTTTCTAATAAACTAAAAGTACCAAACTCCAACAGAATATGCTAACTTTGCTCAAACTAAAACAAATGCAAGACCTTTATTCCACTCTAATTTAGTATCATTTAAATTCCTTACGGTGGGCAGTGGAATACTAGTAAAATGTTTAAAAACCAGCTGTCCAGAGAAAGAGAGGCTAATGTGCTGCACTTAGTGATATACATCATGCAAATACTCCCACGATGGCCAGTTCTGACCTACTAGCAAGATACCAACTAATCCATCTGTGATATTCCTGAAAGTATAAACAATCTACTTTCATAAGTCAGTACAAGCTGGCTCCAGCACACTACTGGGTCTAGGGCAAAGGTTTAATTTTTTCTTAACTGAAATTGAGGAAAATGTTTTAGTTTTTTTTGTTTTTTTTTTTTTTAATTAAGTAAGGAAACTGTTTTAAAATCAATAGTTATAAACAGTTCCAATATAATCAGTGTCATTATGGTCAGGGGACCTGACTTAATCTACTTTACTTCCCTCTCATTCTTTACAGCTCACCTTATAATTTCAACTAAAAATCACCTCTACAAAATATTTTCTAGGGCTGGCCCTATAGCACAGCAGTTAAGTCCTGGGCAGACAACTGGATTTCACATGGCCATCCACAGTTCAAGTCCCAGCCCGGCAACTTGAAGAATATAGTAGGCATGTGTCCACATGCCCAGGATCCTGATGGAATGGAGAAATGGAGGAAAAGGGGATTGTGGAATGGCTGGGCCCTGTTGGGGAGTGCTTTTTCTTTCTTGCTTTTAATCTCTCTAGTACATGCACACATGTACACTTCCAATAAAAAAAAAAAAATTTCTAAGCCCCTGATTTTTATTTAAAATCAAATAATCTATCCATCTAAAGGTGATTTTAAGATAAATAAATAAAACATTCCTTCATCCTGTATATCTTA
Organism: Tupaia belangeri chinensis; assembly: GCF_000334495.1. Classification (NCBI taxonomy): domain Eukaryota; kingdom Metazoa; phylum Chordata; class Mammalia; order Scandentia; family Tupaiidae; genus Tupaia; species Tupaia belangeri. Next base: position 196,141 of record NW_006202744.1, read on the forward strand.
CCTATCCCCCAAAACAAATTACTACTGTATCTTTTGCTGCCTTCCAGTCATCTTTTGATTCTACATAGTACTCATTAGAAAATTGACTCAACATTTTTCTAGCCTCTATAACTGCACTGTCTAATACTAGGCACATGTGATTATTAAAGCTAATTACAATGAAATAAAATTTAAAATTCACCAGCCATTTTCAAGTACTCAACAGCCACATTTGGCTAGTAGCTTTATTGGAAAATAAAGATACATATTTCTGTCATTGCAAAAAGTCACTTTAGATAGCACTGATCTATACTGTAGGCTTTTCTTAAATTGCCACCCCTGAAATATTCTTGACTTGTTTATCAATGTGTCTTAACCGAGGTAACAGAATAAACGTGGCATATCAAGTGTGTTCATTACATTAAAAAATTAAAGGAAAGTAAGTAAAAGGCCCAGCCACAATGGCACAGGGAGTACAGGTGCAACTGGAGACCATGTGGGACGCCTCCAGGTTCAAATTCTGGGTCTGCCTCAATACACACTGTGCACCTGTGAGCCTGCGGGGCAGGAGGACTGCAACATGCATGAATACCCTGTTAATGGTAACAGACAGTCTCTCCCTCTCTCTGGAAATAAACTTAAATAAATAATGGATACGTTCTTATTTGTAAATACAGATATACTATAGAGCATGAATTGTTTAAAATTAATCAAATAAGAGATTTGAAAGACATTTTTCAAACTCTCGCCTTCAATCCTAAAAGCCTATATTATGTACCTTTATAATTCAAGATATCTAGAAGAATGTTTTAAGAGCTTTCATTAATAAAATACTTGGTGTAGGTCTCTTTTTAGACCAGTCTAGGCACTTAATTATTAGATATAGGAATGAATCTCAGCAGGTAAAAGTTAATTTGTAGGGATAGCTTTCATTGGTTTCTGGAAAATATTAACATAAAACTATAAAGGGGTATATTTGCCTTATTTTACTCAAATGTAAGAAAAGTCACATTTACAAAGCAAATAAGGAGATATGTCTATTAACAATGTATAAACGATGGGGTATTTTTGGAAAAACTCTTCTCCATAAAAACAAGGCACTATGCTGAGAGTATTTTAATCCGCCTTAAAAGGACATATTCTACTTACACGTTGTCACCTCTCACGATGTACAGCCCTAGTACTACTTGTTCTACTCCTTGGGAAGAGCTGAATACACGTTCATGGCTTTCATCCAAAATCAAATTAATGGTCTGATCAAAACCTTTCAGTGTTCCCTGTAAAAAAACGAAACAAACAAAAATTTCAGAAGAAAAAGAAATATTCTTGCTTACTTGAATGTGTAAATTCAACCTTACAACCACTTCAGTTAATCTAATAGAAGTACCTATTTTAAAGATAACCATCCAAAAAACAGCTTCTTTATAACCCACAGTATTCCAATGGCACAAAACTTACCTCTTGGTTGTTTAAAAAAAAGGGGGAAAAAACTGTATTAAACATTTGACTAGTGTGCAGAGTTGAGTTATAAGGACTCCTGTGTACTAGTAGGAGTATTTCTTTTCTTTTTTTTTGTTTTGTTTTTGTTTTTGTTTTGGAGAGGTTTTTGCTATAGGGCACATGCACTCACCAGAAACACAGAGACAGAAAGCGAGAAATCACCCCCCAGTAGGGATGGCCATGCCGTAATCCTTTCTCCTCCATTCTCCTCTCAGGATCTTGGACACGCAGGCACACACACCCGGCGTGAGTTTAAGTAACTGGGTCTGGGACATGTACCATGGTCAACTACATGGGAGTCCAACGACGTAGCCATTATACCAACTACTGGTCATGGTAGAAACATTTCTAAGCATCATAAAAGCACATGTACTCCCGGAGTTAACATTCTCGGGATATAGACTAAAAGAAGGGAGATTTAATGGAAAATGGTAAAAAAAAAAATATATATATATATATATATAAATAAAGGGGACCATGTATATCAACTACAATATCCCATCAGTTCTCACTGCAAGCTAAATCCCAGCACTAGGTACTGTGGCAAGTACACTATACACATTATCTCTACTACTAATCTTTGAATTAATACTAAAATCATCTGCATTTCAAAGAAGAAAAAGAAAACCTCATGGGTTAATAATAGCAGAGCCAAGATCTGAATCACAAACAGTGAGCTCCAGAACCAAGTCACTGAACCACTAAATTATATTATTAAAAAAGCAAATATAATTTGCTATTTTTTAAGAACTCCAATGAGCTAATCAAATATATAAAAACCGCTGCTGGTACTTCGAGCTGACACGTAATAAGTACTCCCTAGGTGCCATATTCTATGAGTCTCGCATGCATTTATTTTTAATTCTTCATATAAACCAGGTAAGGTAAAGACAGATATGACTGTATAAATTAGAAGTAGAATTTAAAATAATCAAGGAAAGTTTTATGAAAGAAGCTTGGTTTAGACTAAAAGGAAGACATGAGCCCAGCACAACTCAGTAACTCAGATGCTATTCAAGTTTCTGAAGAAACATCAATTCATTGGTTTTGGCTCATTAAAAAATCTTTCAAGTTCACTACTGAACTGTTTCGTGTCCTGAAAATCAAAATTTTGTAAAATCAGAATGAAATAAAGAGAAATCAAGAACCCAGAATTTGGAAGAAAAGGAACCTATGGAGTATTTAATGTATCAGTGAAAGAAAATTGAAACTTGAAATTTGCACACAAAAAAACCCCTGCAAATATCTGTTAAAAAAAAATAGAGTTTTTTGAGGTGTCAAGATTAAAATATTTCGGGGCATCATTTAACAATATGGACACACTCTGAGGGATGCACTCATAAGTGCTTTTGTCATTGTGTGAACATCACAGAGCACACTTACATAAATCTAGATGGAGCAGCCTTCTACACACCTAGCATAGTCCATTATCATCTTAAACATGGTCCACTTTTGACAGAAATGTCAATATGCAGCACGTGAATACATTTCAAACTGTTCCTACTTGACAAAATACGATGTGAGGTGCTAATATCTCAGGCTTGCTATTTGGACTAAGGAGGAAACAAAGTAAATGCCCTTAGTGTTGGAGTTGAATCCAATTTAAATCCCAATTTGGCTGTGACACTATCCTTGAGACTCTGAGAAAGTAACTCACTTTGCTTTCTAACCTAAAATATAGGGGTAAATTCTTCTTCACAGAATACTAAATAATGTAACAGACATGTGTATATGACATACGTTTAATAAATGGCAAAGTGTATCACTTTCACTAATCATGGATCTACTGGAAAAAAAAAATCACAGTTCTTTGATCCTGTCTTTGTGAAGATTACACAATTAAAAATAAAAAGGATCAAAAACTAAATTGCAAAATGGGGAAATGAGGGGATTAAACTGTTGAAGTAACTGGAAAAAAGTAGGAAATAAAAAATTTACCAATCTTAAAACTTTTTGGAAAGCAATCACTGTATTAATTGTAAATGACAAAATAAGCAGTCAAATATCATGGGACTCTCAGTTCAAATTCCAAATACAACTACCAGCATAGGAAGGTTTTATCTGTTATACAAGGTAAATTAGCAACTAAGAAATGACTTCAAGGGGCAAACAAAGAATATATATAAATTTGGAGTCAATTGTAATTATGTGCCCTACAGAAGACAGGGCTCAAAATAACCCTAAGACTAGTCAAAGAATATTGAAATCATACAAGCCTTAAATATCCATATCTGTAATGCGTAAATTCTAAAATTTTCTAAGACTCACATACATTTCAAAAACTCATGATTCCAGGGGTGAATGTTAGAGCATAGAGTAGGGAAGGAAAAAAAAAATAGAAGAGGAAGGTAAATGAGTTTAAGATAGAGAATTGCAGATTAGACTAAGAGCTCTCTGAAGGCAGAATCTATGAAAGCCTTGCAGGTAACATATACTCAATGTTTATTAGTGAAGAAAATATGGATCTACAGCAAAGAAATAAAGAAGAGCTGAATCATAAGAAAATTGCAACACGGGTGGACTACAGTGCTGAGCCATTAGAAATCAGAAGTTATAGGGACCAGCAGTTAGCGTAATGGCTATGTCGCTGGACTCCCAGGTAGTCGACCATGGTTTGCGTCCCAGACCTGGTGGCTTAAAACTCACGAGGGGTGCGTGTGCGTGTGTGCCCAAGATCCCAAGAGGAGAATGGAGAAGGGATTGCGGTGTGGCCATCTCCCCTGGGGGGGGGGATTTCTCACTTTCTGTCTCTCTGTCTCTCTCTTTCTGGCAAGTGCACACGCTCTGTAACAAAAACCTCTCCAACAACAAAAAAAAAGAAATCAGAAGTTATACATGAAAGTTTACAACCAAAAGCTTCAAAGAAAGCAAGGTATGAAACTGATATTTACCACAATCATTCTCCCATCAGAAGTAATAACAGCAACAGTTCCTGATTATTTAATCAAGGAAAGAATTTCTAAGGAAATGCAAAATGAAAACCAGACTCTCAGAAGCAAACAGTTAAAATTACTAGTTTACTCTAGTTGATAGAATTAAGATACACCTATTTAACACAGCCACATCTTTTAATTTATTTTTAAATTCTGTCTTTATGATGATTACAGAATTTCAAACGGGAAAAACAAACTTTTCAGTATGCGATCATATATTCTAAATAGCTAGAATACTTGTAACTCTTTTATTAGAAATGTCCCTAAATCGTGATTCTGGGTACATTAACCCGTGTCCCCTTCATGAACATTGTACAATGTACTGTTGTTTTTTTTCTGTCAATGAAGGTGAGACCTTGAGCCGTATACACAGGCAGAAACTGAATTTGTGGAACACCTTTAAACTTTCTGCTACCCTCGAACAATGAGCAAAGCCTGTTAATAAAACAGGGACACAGATGCAGAAAACCCTCTTTGCCACTAGTGCAACTGCTCATCTTATTCACACACTTGCGTACAGGCCCTAGAGAAATAGTCAAGCTGAATCAATACGGCATTTTTACAGAAACAAAAACATTCGGAAACATCGCGCTGCGTTTCTGTTTCAGGACAAAATTAAGAGGCTAGTACCCACCGGAGAGGGGAGCTCGACCACCGGCGCGAGCTGGCCTCTCTGAGGTCCTTCCCTTCACTCGCACCCCAACCCCACCGCGGCTGGGCGTCCACACCGCCCGGG
>NW_006202744.1:216509-225265 GCF_000334495.1 Tupaia belangeri chinensis
GGGATGGCCATGCCGTAATCCTTTCTCCTCCATTCTCCTCTCAGGATCTTGGACACGCAGGCACACACACCCGGCGTGAGTTTAAGTAACTGGGTCTGGGACATGTACCATGGTCAACTACATGGGAGTCCAACGACGTAGCCATTATACCAACTACTGGTCATGGTAGAAACATTTCTAAGCATCATAAAAGCACATGTACTCCCGGAGTTAACATTCTCGGGATATAGACTAAAAGAAGGGAGATTTAATGGAAAATGGTAAAAAAAAAAATATATATATATATATATATAAATAAAGGGGACCATGTATATCAACTACAATATCCCATCAGTTCTCACTGCAAGCTAAATCCCAGCACTAGGCACTGTGGCAAATACACTATACACATTATCTCTACTACTAATCTTTGAATTAATACTAAAATCATCTGCATTTCAAAGAAGAAAAAGAAAACCTCATGGGTTAATAATAGCAGAGCCAAGATCTGAATCACAAACAGTGAGCTCCAGAACCAAGTCACTGAACCACTAAATTATATTATTAAAAAAGCAAATATAATTTGCTATTTTTTAAGAACTCCAATGAGCTAATCAAATATATAAAAACCGCTGCTGGTACTTCGAGCTGACACGTAATAAGTACTCCCTAGGTGCCATATTCTATGAGTCTCGCATGCATTTATTTTTAATTCTTCATATAAACCAGGTAAGGTAAAGACAGATATGACTGTATAAATTAGAAGTAGAATTTAAAATAATCAAGGAAAGTTTTATGAAAGAAGCTTGGTTTAGACTAAAAGGAAGACATGAGCCCAGCACAACTCAGTAACTCAGATGCTATTCAAGTTTCTGAAGAAACATCAATTCATTGGTTTTGGCTCATTAAAAAATCTTTCAAGTTCACTACTGAACTGTTTCGTGTCCTGAAAATCAAAATTTTGTAAAATCAGAATGAAATAAAGAGAAATCAAGAACCCAGAATTTGGAAGAAAAGGAACCTATGGAGTATTTAATGTATCAGTGAAAGAAAATTGAAACTTGAAATTTGCACACAAAAAAACCCCTGCAAATATCTGTTAAAAAAAAATAGAGTTTTTTGAGGTGTCAAGATTAAAATATTTCGGGGCATCATTTAACAATATGGACACACTCTGAGGGATGCACTCATAAGTGCTTTTGTCATTGTGTGAACATCACAGAGCACACTTACATAAATCTAGATGGAGCAGCCTTCTACACACCTAGCATAGTCCATTATCATCTTAAACATGGTCCACTTTTGACAGAAATGTCAATATGCAGCACGTGAATACATTTCAAACTGTTCCTACTTGACAAAATACGATGTGAGGTGCTAATATCTCAGGCTTGCTATTTGGACTAAGGAGGAAACAAAGTAAATGCCCTTGGTGTTGGAGTTGAATCCAATTTAAATCCCAATTTGGCTGTGACACTATCCTTGAGACTCTGAGAAAGTAACTCACTTTGCTTTCTAACCTAAAATATAGGGGTAAATTCTTCTTCACAGAATACTAAATAATGTAACAGACATGTGTATATGACATACGTTTAATAAATGGCAAAGTGTATCACTTTCACTAATCATGGATCTACTGGAAAAAAAAAATCACAGTTCTTTGATCCTGTCTTTGTGAAGATTACACAATTAAAAATAAAAAGGATCAAAAACTAAATTGCAAAATGGGGAAATGAGGGGATTAAACTGTTGAAGTAACTGGAAAAAAGTAGGAAATAAAAAATTTACCAATCTTAAAACTTTTTGGAAAGCAATCACTGTATTAATTGTAAATGACAAAATAAGCAGTCAAATATCATGGGACTCTCAGTTCAAATTCCAAATACAACTACCAGCATAGGAAGGTTTTATCTGTTATACAAGGTAAATTAGCAACTAAGAAATGACTTCAAGGGGCAAACAAAGAATATATATAAATTTGGAGTCAATTGTAATTATGTGCCCTACAGAAGACAGGGCTCAAAATAACCCTAAGACTAGTCAAAGAATATTGAAATCATACAAGCCTTAAATATCCATATCTGTAATGCGTAAATTCTAAAATTTTCTAAGACTCACATACATTTCAAAAACTCATGATTCCAGGGGTGAATGTTAGAGCATAGAGTAGGGAAGGAAAAAAAAAATAGAAGAGGAAGGTAAATGAGTTTAAGATAGAGAATTGCAGATTAGACTAAGAGCTCTCTGAAGGCAGAATCTATGAAAGCCTTGCAGGTAACATATACTCAATGTTTATTAGTGAAGAAAATATGGATCTACAGCAAAGAAATAAAGAAGAGCTGAATCATAAGAAAATTGCAACACGGGTGGACTACAGTGCTGAGCCATTAGAAATCAGAAGTTATAGGGACCAGCAGTTAGCGTAATGGCTATGTCGCTGGACTCCCAGGTAGTCGACCATGGTTTGCGTCCCAGACCTGGTGGCTTAAAACTCACGAGGGGTGCGTGTGCGTGTGTGCCCAAGATCCCAAGAGGAGAATGGAGAAGGGATTGCGGTGTGGCCATCTCCCCTGGGGGGGGGGATTTCTCACTTTCTGTCTCTCTGTCTCTCTCTTTCTGGCAAGTGCACACGCTCTGTAACAAAAACCTCTCCAACAACAAAAAAAAAGAAATCAGAAGTTATACATGAAAGTTTACAACCAAAAGCTTCAAAGAAAGCAAGGTATGAAACTGATATTTACCACAATCATTCTCCCATCAGAAGTAATAACAGCAACAGTTCCTGATTATTTAATCAAGGAAAGAATTTCTAAGGAAATGCAAAATGAAAACCAGACTCTCAGAAGCAAACAGTTAAAATTACTAGTTTACTCTAGTTGATAGAATTAAGATACACCTATTTAACACAGCCACATCTTTTAATTTATTTTTAAATTCTGTCTTTATGATGATTACAGAATTTCAAACGGGAAAAACAAACTTTTCAGTATGCGATCATATATTCTAAATAGCTAGAATACTTGTAACTCTTTTATTAGAAATGTCCCTAAATCGTGATTCTGGGTACATTAACCCGTGTCCCCTTCATGAACATTGTACAATGTACTGTTGTTTTTTTTCTGTCAATGAAGGTGAGACCTTGAGCCGTATACACAGGCAGAAACTGAATTTGTGGAACACCTTTAAACTTTCTGCTACCCTCGAACAATGAGCAAAGCCTGTTAATAAAACAGGGACACAGATGCAGAAAACCCTCTTTGCCACTAGTGCAACTGCTCATCTTATTCACACACTTGCGTACAGGCCCTAGAGAAATAGTCAAGCTGAATCAATACGGCATTTTTACAGAAACAAAAACATTCGGAAACATCGCGCTGCGTTTCTGTTTCAGGACAAAATTAAGAGGCTAGTACCCACCGGAGAGGGGAGCTCGACCACCGGCGCGAGCTGGCCTCTCTGAGGTCCTTCCCTTCACTCGCACCCCAACCCCACCGCGGCTGGGCGTCCACACCGCCCGGGGATCCGGACCCCTGCTTGTGCCCCACCGGCCCCGCTCCAGTGTGGACGCCTGCCCCGCCATGGTCTTCTCTAACGCCCGCGGCGGCCAGCACAAGGATACGGTTGATGTAGTTCTCCAAGGCGGACGTCATACTGCTGCCCTAGCCCGGCGGTTCAGGGTAACAGAGTGGCGACGGCTGCAAGTAGAGCTAAAAAGGCCCGCCAGAAGCAGGCAGAGGCCTGCGCCCACTGGCGTCAACAAATAACGCGAGAGTTGCTGCACTTTAGCTGCCGCGAGTTGGAAACTCAGAGCAACCGGCCAACCAAACAGACCGAAAGCGGTGACGAAAAGGTGCGCCTGCGCAGTGTGTTTCCGCCCCACTTCCCCCCTCGGCCTCCCGCCCCTGGACTCCAGGGCTGTGAGCCGGAAGCCGGGAGGGACAAAAGCGAGCAGGAAGAGGAAGACGAGGCTTCCCAGAGGTGGGGTAGGGGGGAGGGGGCGAGTTTCCCAGTGAAGTATAAGGCTACGTGGTAGAAGTTACCAAGGGAAAATGCGCAGACAGGGCAGGCAGTTAGAAACAGAATAAGGTGTTTTCGTTATGGTCAAAGAAGTAAGAGGGGTGCTTTCCTGTGATATGTAGGTACCAGAAAGTGGAAGCCCAGTTTTCTCCACCATGGGCTGAGAAATTAGATGAAAATGAAGCTGTATAGCCCCGGATATAGTTGTGTTCGTTATAACGTCACAAGGTACGATTTTGGAGACCCGGCAAAGAAAAACGTGTTTGTATAGTCTTCCGTTGTCTCCAAAATGTTCTAAAAAGGCAGGCGTTCCTCTCTTAACTAAACCCAAATCTGGGTGTGTGGACTTCCCTTAGGAAACAGATACTGATACTTGTTCCACCACACCACGAGGTTTCCTTTTCACAGTCAAAATTAGTACATAAAAGGCTGTAGCATGGACATGAAAGAACGGATAAGGGTCTTCTAGATAAACACCAACCTAGTGCTGGCTCTGCTAAGAATTGGTGTCTTTGTACAGGTCACTTCAACTCTTCTGCGCCTGTTTCCTTAGAACCTGTCACAGCTATATCATTTTGGGTATTTCTGGATGATAGTAGAAAACATCACTGTGACCCCATTATTTTGTTGTGACCTAACTTGAAAAGACTTGATGTTAGAAGAGGATCTATACACACAACCCTGGCAGGAGCGACTTTCCTTTTGCACAAAACATCATAATTTCAGTTTGGCTTGCACTTTCTTAACTGAAGAATTGTGGCTTTAAAATAACTCTTGTAATGTCAGCATTTTTTGTCCAAAAAGTGAAGCATCTATTTTCACTAGAACATACCCATCAAATCACAAGATAACACCCGAATAGTTAATGTTTTATATACTTGAATCTTATTTGGGGCTATTTGAAATTTAAAATAGTCAGGAATCTGGTGATAAGTGTTGCATATATGTGACAAAAGTATCTTCCATAAATGCAGATTTGAACATTTTATGTGATTTGCAATGTTGCACATTAACCAAATGCCAAAGTACATTATAATCAATAATAAATAAGAACTTGTTAGTAAGGCGGTTAAAAGAAGTAACCTGTGCATTGCATTCCTTATAGGGTGTTTATGTTTTGAAACGTTTACTAGCATTGTATATTAATTTACGGAACTGATTTCATCATAAATACATTATAAGTTTATGACCTTATGCTTTTTCATTAATATGCCATACAAACAGCAGATGTGCAGTGCTTATAGGGCATCACAAAATCTCTTAGACATTTTTTACACATGTCTTAAAACTGCTATATTATACTCCCTCAGGATAACGGATAACAGATATGGAGAGAAAACCTATGGATAAAAAAGGGGTATTCATATATAAAGACATATTACCCATATTACAAATGTGATTATCTGAATTGTGACCTTGGCTGTACATATAGAGTTCAGCCTCTCATAAAGGAGAATAAAGTTGAGGCTTGAACAGAGAAAAGCACGCATAAAATATCTTTTTTTGTTTGTTTGTTTGTTTTTTGCTATAGGGAGCGTATGCTTGCCAGAAAGAGACAGAGAAACAGAAATCAAGAAAGAACCGCCCATGGGGGATGACCATGCCACAATCCCTTCTTCTCTCAGGATCTTGGGCATGCACACACATGTACCCAGCATGAGTTTAAACCGCTGGGTCTGGGACTTGAACCCCGGTCAACTACATAGGAATCTAGTGACGTAGCCATTATCCCAACTGCTGGTCCCTGACACAAAATATCTTACAACGTAAAAATTAAGCAGTACCAGGAACAGCAGATAGTATAATGGCTATGTTGCTGGACTCTCATGTAGTCGACTGTGGTTTGAGTCCCAGACCCGGTGGCTTAAGACACACTGGGCGCATGTGCATGCATGCCCAAGATTCTGAGAGGAGAATGGAGGAGAAGAGATTGTGGCATGGCCATCCCCACTGGGGGGTGGGGGGGATGTTTCTCACTTTCTGTCTCTCTGTTTTTCTTGCAAGTGCATGTGCCCTTATAGCAAAAACCTCTCCAAAAAGAAAAAAAAAAATTTTAATTAAACAGTACTGTGAGACTTCCAGTTTAATTCAAGTCAAAATCTCTCAAAGTGCTGCTCATTTAAATGATACTCTGTCACTGATAAAGCATTGATCAAAGTATGCTTGGATTAGATACTTACTTTATTCATTAGTTCTAAATCTAGATCTTGAACAGGAAATGTAAACTTGAAGGATCAGATTTCTATTAGAATCTGGAGGCATTAAGTTTGTGCTGCCCTATGGACAGTTCATAGAAAACCATATTAATAGTAATTTTAAATTAAAGTAATATTTATTTTAACCTAATTTGATGGGAACTTTTGTGTTTGACTTATTTATGTCCTTGCAAGTTGCAAAGGAATCAACCCAAGGGCAATATATATTAAATATATCTGTTTAGGGTTCTAGGCAGAAAAGAACATATATATCATGATCTTTCCTTACAAGGAAATCTCTGAATTGTTAGAGTTTCAGTTATCAACATGAAATAATTAGTGCATAGAAAAAAAGAAATAGCCCAAATTACAAATAAAGATAAGTTATACAGAAATCTTAGTTCATTTAATATAATAAATTACCAAGTTTTTCATTTTTTTTCATTTAATAAAGACAGGTATTTTTAATTTCATTTCTTAAGGAATGGAAAAAATAAAACTGGTTTGTTAATTTATAAGCAGTACAAGGTCATGATTAAGAACACTGAATCAGGGACCAGCAGTTGGCGTAATGGCTATGTCGCTGGACTCCCACGTAGTTGACCGCAGTTTACGTCCCGGACCCGGTGGCTTAAAACTCACGCCGGGCGTGTGTGCGTGCGTGCCCAAGATCCCAAGAGGAGAATGGAAGAGAAGGGATTGTGGCATGGCCATCCCCCCTGGGGGGTGATTTCTCGCTTCCTGTCTCTGTCTCTCTGTGTCTGTCTGGCTAGCACACGTGCCCTATAGCAAAAACCTCTCCAAAAGAGGAAAAAAAAAAAAAAGGAAGTAAAATAATAATAACCTCAATGTAAAATTTTCTTAAATGTATTTACATTTAAAAATTAATATTTATGCATGTATACATACTATATTATTATATATAACATATATGTATATATAGTGTGTATATATACACATATAACTGAACATTACAAATGTAGAATGGGGCCAGCCAGTGGTGTAGTGGTTGAGGTGGCTGAATCTGACAGAACTGACTGCATGTTTCAAAATCTGGACCTGGCTGTTTAAAAAGCATGCTGGGTGCTTGCCTGAAATACTGAGACGAGAGTAGGGGAAAAGGGATTGTAGCATGGCCACCACCATGGAATGTGCTTTCTCATTTTCTTTCTCTCTTTCTCTCTCTGGTGAGCACATACACCCCATAGCAATTTTTTTTTTTTTAATGTAGAATGGGTCCCCATATCAGACCCCATTCTCTCTTGCTTAAAGAGTAAAACTAGGGTACAATAGATGATGGAATGGTTTGCGTCACTGGATTCCCACATAGCTGATGGCAGTTCAAGTCCTGGACCCAGTGGCTTAAACTCTTGCTAGGCACGTATGCATGCATGCCCAAAATCCCAGGAGGAGAACTAAGACTCAGAACTGTCCGGATTTAGATTTTGTGTGACTTAACCTTCCATGCCTTGCTTTCCCCATCTGTAAAATGCAGAAAATTATGGCACTTGCCTCATCAAATTGTTGGGGAACTGAAAGTAATTCTTGTAAAGTCTGACATGTATTAAGCATTCAATAAATGTAAGTTATTGTTCAATGGCAGAGACTACACCATAGTAAACTTTCTGTAAATACCAAAATTTATTCCAATATAATATTTTGACCATTATCTTTCTCTGGAGAGGGAAATTGGAAAAATGCAACAGTGTACATTTTAAATGTTTAAGGTGAATATGTGTTAGAATCTCCAATGGTTTGATGAAAATATAAGATTTAAATTGGGGCTCAAGAGAAAGTACAAAGAGACTCCAGGAAAATTACCCTAATATTACTATGTAGTGGATGTAGGAACTGATAATAAGAATAACAGCAGTAATCTAAGTGTGAGTTTCTAATTTGTAGTAAGAATGGAAAGTCAGAAAACGTGATTTAAGGACAAAGGTTAGGAAAGACAGTGGGAAAGACAGCAAATCATGGACAGTCTAGTAATAGTGATTGGTGAATCAGAAGGAGAGCAAGAATAGGAAGGCCTCAGAAAAGGCAGGACTGCATGTTAGCAAAGCAGGTGGAGCCAATCTATGGAACTAACTCATTGTCTAATATTCCTTTTGTACAGAGATTTAAGAGAACTGGAAAATAACATTGTCAGAATGGAACACATGGCTGAACCAAGCCTGAGGAAGAACAGGGTGCCACACAGTAACAGGACGTCATTGAGAACTATATTCTTCCAGACCGATGTTGTCTTGAAATAATCAACTATATTACTTGTCCATCAGCCGTTTATTTCTTTGTAGCACAGGACATGAAAACACTGAGGAAAATTAGGTATGAACCAACCCACCTTCTATAATATTGCAACATTACTCCCCAGTTTAACATGTGAGCTGATGTGTATTATAAAAAGCTGTTCTAGGCCAGCTGTGGTGGTGCAGGGCTTCACAATACTGGGCCTACATGCAAAGGACCTAAGTTTGTGTAACAAGGCCTCCTGTACATGCCGGGTGTGCAAGTTACCCATGTCCACGATCTTAGCTGGCTGAAGCTGGCATTTGAGCTCAGCAG
>NW_006202744.1:225391-250512 GCF_000334495.1 Tupaia belangeri chinensis
AGCAGGAAGACCCTGGCAGTTGCTTGTCTCTCTCATGGAAGAAATAAATAAATTAAATACGAGCAAACAAACAAACCAAACCCCACAATAGATTGTGTTAATATTGCACTGAGAATATGGACTTTAAATATGGTTACCTTGCCCCTAGTTTACTTATTTCCTCCTGTGGTTCATGCTCTTTAAGAACCGGTAATTTTTCAGGTAGGTAGTTCTTGTATCTTTAACTTTGCCCTAAAAGGATGCTTTGGAATTCATATGAGTTAGAACAGCTTAATTTAAATAACATAAAGAGTATGACTAATCCAAATGGAGCACCCACACTGAATATTTTCAATATCTTTTTTGAAAAATAAATTACCATGTGTGTAGTATCACTATAGCAAAGCAGATTATGGAACATTATTTTAGACTGAGTATATTTGCTTGGCTTTTAAAGATTTGTTGTCTCTAGTGGCTTGGGTTGCAATAGAAGTAAAATTATGCTGTCCTTTTCATTGTGATTATGCATGTCAAATCTAGAAAACGATATTGTTGATAGAAATTACTTTGAGTTCTTTAGGATCTTCTACCTAAACTCATTCCCAACTGGTATAATCCACACTGAATAAAGGGAATTGATTTAGATTGTTGCACATATACAGCAAGAGAGAGCAAAGCTAATTTATCAGTATCTTTGGAGAAGAATACTAAGGTAAGAATGTAAGGGGTGAATAATAATATGAGAAGGTACAGAAGGATAGAGTGGTAAAAGTAAAGTATAAAATTATATTGACAAAAGCGAAGCATAAATAACCTTGAGTTTCTAATGGAAAGCAAATGCCTGAAATTATGGCAGGGAAATGATATTTAAACTTTCCCTTATTATTTCTGATAAGTTTTTATGATATGTTTTATTGTTTTTATTTATTTATTTTTTTGGAGAGGTTTTTGCTATAGGGCGCATGCGCTCGCCAGACAGAGAGAGACATAGAGACAGAAAGCGAGAAATCACCCCCCAGGGGGGATGGTCACGCCGCAATCCCTTCTCCTCCATTCTCCTCTCGGGATCTTGGGCACGCACACACACGCGCCCGGTATCTCTTGAGATTTTAGGCCTGCACGCACACAGTTTTTGCTATAGGGCGCATGCGCTCGCCAGACAGAGAGAGACATAGAGACAGAAAGCGAGAAATCACCCCCCAGGGGGGATGGTCACGCCGCAATCCCTTCTCCTCCATTCTCCTCTCGGGATCTTGGGCACGCACACACACGCGCCCGGTATTGTTTTATTTTTTAATTTACCAGAGGTCACATGCTCTTGCCAAAAGGTGGAGGTGGTAAAAAGCATCCTTCCTCCATGGTGAGTTGCCATGCTACAATCACTTCTCCACTCCCAAAAGGAGTCTCTGGGAGTATACACACATGTACCAGGTGTGTTTCTCAAGCCAAGTCTGGGACTTAAGCAGTGTAGTCAGCCATGTGGGATCCAGCTTTGTTAACCACCACGCAACCATCTGACCCTGTTGTGGTCTTTTATCTTGTGAATCCAAAATCTGAGTCCCTAAGAAACGTAGAGCCTGCAATGAAGGCCTCCTGGATTCTAGTTCAGTGCTTCTTATAGTAAGTAATTACAAAGTAATTCTTTTACCCACAAGACAAAATCATAACTCTAGGTGTTCAGGACATATTTATGGATATATCATCATCTACTTTTGTAGATCTTTATTAAGAGCAGAATGAATTGCTATAATGTGTTCAAAGGCAAGTAAATATTTTTCAAGTATCAGTACCAACAGGAAAAATAAT
Organism: Tupaia belangeri chinensis; assembly: GCF_000334495.1. Lineage (NCBI taxonomy): Eukaryota > Metazoa > Chordata > Mammalia > Scandentia > Tupaiidae > Tupaia > Tupaia belangeri. Next base: position 227,177 of record NW_006202744.1, read on the forward strand.
AAAAGCAGCTAGGATAATGTGGTAAGCAGAATAATAACCCTTGCCCCCCCCCAAGATGCATATATTCTAACTTTTGGGACCTGTGATTATGTTGATTATCATATATGACAAATGGCATCTTTCAGATTTGGTTAATGTTAGGGACTTTTAGATGGGGAGATTATTCTGGATTATCTGGGTAGACCCACTCTAATCATATGGGTCTTTAAATGAGAAAGAGGGAGGGAAAAGATTGGTTCCAAGAGATGTGATGTGCAAAGGACACTGTTCTGAGAGATGTGATGGTAAGGAACTGAATTCTGCAGCAAATGGGCAAGAAATTGATGACCTTGAAGGAGAATAGATTCTAGAATGGAATACATTGTGCCAATGACACCTTGATTTTAGTCCATTCAGACTCACAGCAGACTTAAAACTATATAACTGTGAAATAATAATAAATTTTTTGTTGTTTTAAGCCACTACAGTTATGATGATTTCTTATGGCAACAATAGAAACGTAGAGAGATAGGAAACCTCTAAATGTATTATATACCTGGATTTGGACTCATGACAGTTGCTGGTAAAGTAACTATACTGGAGATTTACAGCATGTTTGAATCATTCTAAACAGTTTAAGTACTATGACTCGTTCCCATCTTTCTCTGTGGTGCAAAGTTTTTAAGTTCAAATCTTCTCCCATTTTTTCAATGGTGACTGCTGTATAGGTTTGAATATGTTTCCTCAAAATCCATGTGTTGAAATTTAATTGCTATTGTGATCACATTAAAAGGATAGAAACTATCTGGATGAAATATTAAGTCGTGGGGCCCTCGGACAGCAGTTAGAATTAGGTAAGGTCATCAGGATGGAGCCCCGTGATTGAATACTGGTGACTTTATAAGGAAAGGTTGAAAGACCAAAGCTCACACACACTCTTGCCTTATTTCCATGTTTTGCCCTGTGCCACCTTGGAACTCTGCAGAGTCTCTATCACAAAGAATGCCCCCATCAGATGTTGTAACTTGACCTTGACCTTCTAGAATAATGAGCTGATTAAACCTTTATTCTTTATAAATTACACATATATGGTATTTAGTATAACAACAGAAAAATGGGCTAAAACAGTGACATTGAGTAAAAGATGGGTTTCTTCAACATAAATCACTGTTTACTTCATTTGTGTGTTTTTCTCATTTATTTCATACTGTCATCATCATGTGGTAGATGCTCCAACTGTCAGGAAAAGTGCAAGTAGTACATATTTAGTCTTTACAGAAATCTGAAGTCTTTGTCAAGCGCTATTGTGTTCTCAGCATCTATTACATTTGTGGTTTCTGTTAGTTTTTTTCTCCAGGTTTTGTCTTTTTGCCTAGTCATTTTGTTAGTAATTGACAGAGTCAGTCTTTGAACCTATATTGTCAAGCTCAACTGCAGTACACTGCTGTTGACATTATTGTCCTAGGAAAATGCCCAATCACATGAATGTAAATGAAGGGTGCTTAAAGGCTATTCAAATTGTACCCTAGACTTTTCCCTCAGATTCCTGGTTAGGACAGCTACAAAGACAGAGACAGATTTAACATATTACTGCCTCTTGTGCATTTATTCCATTTCTTTTTCACTACTAGAAATCCATACATTACTAAAGTTTCTGTAATAGGAGTTGGAAAACTATAGCTCTCTAGCCAAATATTTTTGTAAATGAATTTTACTGGCACCTGGCCACAATCATTAACTTGCATATTGTCTATGACTACTTTGGAACAACAGGATCAGTGTTGAGTAACTGGAGTTGAGTCTCACAAGACCTAAAATATTTATCATTTTAGTCTTCACATTAATTTTTCAGACCTATGTTATATCATATCAGGACATGAAGATTTTAAAAGTTTTTAATATCAGTATTACAGTTGAGTATTTCTTATCTGAAATGATTGTTTTCAATTTAGGATTTCTCTGAGTTTGAAATATTTCCATATACATAATGAAATATCTTTGAGATGAGACCCAGGTCTAAAGATGAAATTCATTTATGTTTCATATTTATGTACCTTATACATAGAGCTTAAAGGTAATTTTATACACTATTTTTATATTGCATCGTGTTGACTGTAACCAATCACAAGAGATCAGATTTGGAATTTTCCATTTGTGACATGTCAGTGCTCAAAAAGTTTTAGATTGGACCATTTCAGATTTTGTACTTGCAATCAGGATGCTTAGCCTATACTGATTCATTGTTCTGACCAGCCTCATGTGTTGTCATAATGCCCGTCTTTGACCAGCTTTGAGATACAGTTCCTCCAGTCTTCTGAACTTAATATCCTGTACCAAGAATAACTAAACAAACAAAACAGGAAAGAACCAAATCTTAGGTTAGACTTGAGAAGAATGTCCATACTATTTCCTTCCTCCCTCCATTCTTATTGTTGTCAGAATTTCAATTAGGAACATGCAAAGACTTTTCCAGATCATTGCCACATGTAATAATAACTCATATAATGGGATTTTTCAAGCATGTGGCAAGATAAAAAATTATCTGCATGTTAACATATACACCAGAACTAAATTAAAAATCATAGACATTATAATGCAATGGATTGAAATAAATTTTTAGCAGACATTTTTTATGAAAAAAAGGTAATTCAAATTAAAAAATGATTATTTGTAGGGTACTTTAGTCATTGTTTTTCAGCTGCTCAACATTAGAATTTTACTTTCATTTCTTGAGAATTCCTTACTTTTTGAGTTTTGAGAGTAGAAGAATTCAATATGTTATGCACTCTTTTACTTATTTTATTTTATGGTTTTTGTTTTCGCAGTGAGTGAGGCATAGGCACTGTTTATGACTACTCCAGGTTTTGAGTTGGGAGCTAGTGTTGCAAAGGAGTGGGACTTACAGAGAACCTACTGTGGCGGTTGTGCCAGCTGTAGCAAGAGCGAGTTCATGAAGGCCCGTGCCTTTGATGCTTGTGGTGGCATCCAAGGCACAGCAGTCAATGCCAGCTGTGTTGAAGCAGATGTTTTAGACGCTTCTCCCTTTAAGTTTGGGTGGGCAGACACAGGAATGGAGTTATGTGCAATGAATTTAAATTTCAGTGGAGGCAGGATCTTGGAGGGAAATGAGAACTAGATCCAGTTTTAGCACTAGTGGATTATTCCTTATATCCAAGAGATGTAGTGATAGGCAAAGGTCTGAAACTGGTTAGAGGAGACAAATCAACTCCAAATTTAAAATCTTAAAATTTCTGGATTGGTTTAGCAATCAATTGAATGTGTCCTCCTGAGGCAGTGGATAAATTGATCGACATTGATTCAGAAAAGAGTCTTGATACCTTAGTCATTTCCCCACTTGGCCTACACCTTTAATCATGTCATTACCTCCCCTCATGGCTTCACTGTGGTTTTTCACCTGCTGAGGGGGCAGATTCAAGGCCACCCACGAGATTCTTAGATTGCTCCATGTCCTTAATTGTTGTCACACCTTAGTATACCCATTTCCTTCAATATCCTCTTCTTCCAGTTTTCAACCTAGTTTTCACATAATGTTTATTAAACATTCTGAAAATTTTTCAGTATGTTCTCATTCTTCCATTAAAACTTCTCCTGGATTGATAAAATGTTAATTTGTTAATTGCATTGATGAAACGGCCTCAATTGAGAAATACATGCCTAATAATTTAAGTGGAAATTATGCATGTTTTACCGCTTCCACCCCAGTTTAAATTAGCTTGAAATGAAAACAAAACAAAACTTAGTGATATTAAAAAACAACCCTCTAATTTCTGTTGTTACATAAAATGTATGTCTTACTTGGAGTCTGATAAGCATTGATCAGCTCTCCTAGGCTGCTCCATCCTAGTAAAGACTAGGGATCCAGGACTCAGCCATTTTCAGCATTTGGCCTCATTTGAATTCATGGGTTCATGAAGTCATCAGGACACCAACCATATTTCGATTCTTATGGTTCTGTTCTCCAGAAGCTGGACTTATTTTCATTCTGGATCTCCTTATGACAGCATTAATGGACCTCAGATTCTTCTCATGTTGTCCATGTAAAGTTTCTGGAATTTCTACAGAAGAGCTAGGAAAATTCACTTATAGGAATCCTTAGAAATTCCCTCATGTTTCATTGGGTAAAATGCCATACATGCCTATCCTGAACAATCACGGTAGCCAGGTGCAAGGTGCTCTGACAGACTTAACCCGGGATGGAGTCTGTCCTCTCAGACCACCCAGCTGCTTTCCACTAGGGATGGATAAGTTGTTTTTTTTGTGTGTGTTTTTTTGTTTTTGTTTTTAAGGAAAATCATGTCCTTTTGTTTGCAAATGAAATAGTTGCTCAGGAAGCAGTATAATATATACACTATTATATACTCATATATACTATTTCCTAAGATGTAGTTGAAATTAATGCAGCAAAGTCCCAAGGTTAAGATGCCTAAACACTCATCAATTTGGTTTTACTGAGCTGATCATTTTGCTCATACATAATATCTGTACTACATAAACATTACTGATTTGTTTTTTATTTTAAATTCGGTTGAAATTTTCTGTATTACCATGAAACTAAGTTTGGAAAAAATATTTAATGGTATATGGCAAGTACAATTTCTGCTCTTATAGTGAGGCATTCTAAAAACTCTTATGGTTCAAAATAAATATTTATTTTCTAGAAGTTTATGCTCATAGACTTTCTGGACAATGAGCATTACCTACAGCCACTGCTAACTCAAAAGATCTCAAAGCCTAAGAAAAGCTTCTTCTGGGTCAGTAGGTGATGTGGTGGTTAGGCTCTGGATTCCCACATAGCTGACCACCGTTCAAATCCTGGACCTATTTTGAAAATCATGCCAGGCATATATGCATGCATGCCCAAAATCCTGAGAGGACAATGGAGAAGAAGGGACTGTGGTGTAGCCATCCTCACAGGGAGTGATTTCTCACAGTCTGTGTCGGTTTCCAGCAAACTCACAGTCCAGGGAGTACGTGTGCTCCATTGCAAAAACCTAAAATGAAAGAAAGAAAAGCTTCCTTTTGAGAAGAATAAAGAAGCTTTTTGTCCAGTATTGTCCATGCCCAATCAGTTCTGCTATATGCTTTCAAATAGCCTCTGAAAATAAATGCTTTGTCCCTTTCCCAACAAACCATGTAATTCTTTGTTTTTCCTTAAGAGTTATTGTCAAATATTGACCATGAGTTAGAGTGCCATATATGTTGAATAGAATGAACTTTACAAAGTAAACAATTTGTTGTAGGTCCAAAATAACTATATCTTTTTAAGTCTGACAGAATGTTTTAAAACCCACCACCTGTGCCATAAATAAATGATCTAATGATAGCCCTTTAAGTATACTGGCAGAAATCTCTTCAAAGACATACTAGATTATTTCCATGGAAATTGGTATCATTTAAAAGATCATTCTAAAGGAGATCCTATATAAATAGCTCATTTTCTATAGTCTTTTTAAAATTTAAAGTTTGAGCTAGCATTCACACTGGGGTTTGATAAATCAAGAGCAGGGCAGATGTTACAAGGTAATATTTTTGCAATCTTCAATAGCAAGCTGAGATTGCAGGGCTGTATTAGACCTTGTATAAGAAGATACAAAACAATACTTCATGTTTTAGCAGCTATGAAGATAAATGGTGGTTTGTATCTATGTAGAGGTAGTGGTGAAACAAATTACCAATATTATTTTTATTAAGCTTGTCTTTTTGACTATTTTTATTTATGTCAAGGGTTGGTAGTGATAGTAATATAAAAATAAATTTAGGCTAAAAAGTGAGTTTATCTGAAGAAAAATAGATTAAACAATGAAATTATACTTGTCCTCAGTGACAGTAAAAATCATGAAAGTGATACAGGTATGATTGAAATTTGAGGTACATTGACTTTGTCCTTCAGCTGTGCTTACGAACTTATAAATACAAATGAAATCTTGTCTTCTAAATGGAGGCAATCATAGATGTCCTTAAAAAACTCTGAAAGTTAAAACAATAACATGCACAGTACATTCAGTGCAGAGAAAAAGCAGAATCATTTTAAAGAGATGTATCTGCTCCTGGGCAGAAGGATACAGTATTAACAGTTCTAAAGAATGGATATGAACTTCAAAAGAATGTTTAGAAATAAAGGTGCAGAAGAAGGAAATTTGTAAAAGCAAGCCATCACTTGAAGGGAGAATATGCTGTTAGGCCAATTCAAGAACCCACTTGACAGAATATCACTATTTCAGAGATTGTCACATCAAAGCCAGATGACATTACATATTCCAGTAATGTAAGTCCTTGTTCTACTTTCTTGCTTCCCAAATGTCCTAGTGATTATCGGGCTCACTGGTCAGGCTGATATGCCTATAACTACTTGGGAATTAAACTAACTGTAAGTAAGTAGAGTGTCTTAAATATCAGTCTCTGATGAGCTTTGCTACCAATAGCCAGCATCCTGAGACGCACTAATTGTGGTTGCACTGATGAGATTAAGTTCCTAGGTGTGAGAAGCTGAAGGACAGATCCTGGTCTAGGTAACTGCATCAAGATACATATCACTGGGGTCAGCAGGTGGCATAGTGGCTAAGGTGCTGGACTCCCACATGGCCATCTGTGATTCAAGTCTCAGACCTAGCAGCTTGAAACTCAACATCAGGCGTGTGTGTGCCCAAAATCCCGAGAAGAGAATGGATGAGAAGGGATTGTGGCATAGCCATACCCACCCCTCCCCCTGGGGGGGGGGCATGATTTCTTGCTTGCTTTCTGTCTCTCTTTGTCTCTCCAGCAAGTGCATGGACCATATAACAAAAGTCTCTCTCTAAAAAAAAAAAAAAATTGATACTACTTTGTAGAGCTCTAGTTGGACAATCACTAGGTGTCATGATTCATGTCTTCTCAACTTCTGCAATTCGCTTTTCTTTCTTTTTCTTTCTTTTTTTTTTTTCTTAAATTGCTAGAGCACATGTACTTGCCAGAGGTAAAGAGAAGGAGAAAAGGCACTGCCTAGTAGGATTGGCCATGCTGAATCCCTTTTCCTTTCATCAGAATATTGGACATGTGTGCACGCATGTGTGCATGCACACACACACACACACACACACACACAGAGTTCAGGATTCAGACTGTTGTAGGTCACATGGGACCTGGCTTTCTAGGTACAGTGCTGCTCTTCTATGCTATTGGGCCAACCCTCAATTTCTATTTTCATGTTATTTGTGATTTAAACTAAGCTCCTAGTGTTACTTGTTCTGTCATATTAGCAAATGAGATAGTTTGGAGATATTTCCTTAAAGAAAAAAGACATGATTTCTGTCCTTTATTTTTGTTAATGTAAGGACTCATTGTTTTGTCAGGAAAAAGAAATGTTGAGCTAACTGAACATACACCTACCCTGAAATTGAAGCACCAGACCAATTAAATATTTCTCAAACTACTGTGTATCTTTCTCTTCTCTTTTGTTGTCTTTGCCAACCTTTTCCACTACTTCTTCAGTGTCAGCTCTCTCCTCTCCACCCATCCCCATTATTCTGCTGAAACTTTCTCTAAGGTTTCTGACTGATATTCTTCTTAAGAAAACATACCTCCTTTCCTTCCTTGATGTCCAAGACTTATGTCTTTTCTTAATTTTCTTCCTAAAAATTTTTACCTCTCTCTCTCGTTTTCTTTTACTGTCAGCTTAGGGAAAAAAAAGAAGGAAGGAAGGAAGGAAGGAAGGGAAACTAACATGGCAGATTTAAGTAATCCTTGCTTCTAATTTTCCTCCCTCTTTTCCTTTTTCTGATGCTATTATAAAGTCATATTGTCATTTCAACATTAATATATCTGTATATATCCATGTTATTTTCTGCTTTTAAGATTTCAGAATATATATATATATATATATATATATATATATATATATTCTCCATATCATATTGTAATATCTTTGCAGCTTGCTTTTTTATTTATCATTATGTATTTGATAATTATCTATTTTTTAAATTATTTTTAAAGAGGTTTTGCCTTAAGCACATGCTCTGGCTGGAGACAGACAGACACAGGGAGAGTGAAAGTGAGAAATCATTCCATGGGGGATGGGGGGATGGCCATGCTGCAATCCCTTCTTCTCCTGGAATCTTGGGTGTGCACACAACATGCACCAGGTGTGATTTTCAAGCCACTGGTTCCAGACTTGAACCACATTCAGCCATGTGGGAGTTGAGTAACATAACTGCTATGCCATCTGCTAGTCCCAAGAATTACCTTTTTAAATATATCTAGAATTTAACTTCTCTGCAATCTTGTATGATAACATGACAGTTTCAACAATTGTTCAAATATAGACTTTTACGGTACTTTTTATTGATGTAAAATAAATACATTTCCTTAAGTAATTTCTTGTGACACCTGCTGCTAATTGACTGCTAAACCAATGATTCCCATAACTCTTATTATTATAGAGATCAGTTTGGGGATAATTTGGGCAAGTTCCATGCATATGTCTTGTTGTTGTTAAACTTTACCTAAAATAAAAGTTACTGTTCCTGAAAACTTTTTCCCCCACTGTTTTTCACCTACCCACAGCTCGGAAAATCACTGTTCTTTACCAAAAACAGAAAATATGGAATTTTTTTTTCAGGTTTTTGCTATGGGGCACATGTGCTTGCTGATAGAGAGAGAGAGAGAGAGAGACAGACAGACAGACAGTAAGAAGAAAAGTGAGAAATCACGCCCCTGGTGGAGATGACCATGCCACAATCCCTTCTCCTCCATTTTCCTCTCAGGATCTTGGGCATCCATGTACACACCTCACATGATTCTCAGGTTTCCAGGTCTAGGACTCAATCCACAGTCAGCCATGAGGGTGTCTAGCATCTTAACCACCTCATCATCTGTTGGCCCCCTTTTTACCTATTTCTGTCTCTTTCTCATATATAATTGTGTACCTAATTCTGCTGATTCTCTATACAAAAGGTCTCTCAATATTTTTTCTTGACCATACCCACTACAATTACCTTAGACTTACCCTTTCTTGTTATTCTCCCTATTATCATTTACCCATCCTTCTGCCACAGTTATTTTTCTAAAGCAAGGGTTATCAAATGTATCTGTAAAAGGATGGATAGTAAATAGTTTAGGCTTTACAGGCCATGTGGTTTCTGTGACAGCCATTCAACCCCACTTTTATAGAATGTTAGTTTGCAAATACATAAATTGATCCAAACACATTCCAATAAAAATTTATTTACAAAATTATCAGTGAGCTAGGTTAAACCCAAGGACTGTACTTTGCTAATCCCTGTTCTAGATTATAAATTGGATCATGTATCCCCCACTCAAGCTTCACCATTTTCTATAGATTATAGGACTATCCTTTTAAATCTGTCATCATGCTTGGTTTACCACTAAAGTTAATTTGCCCTAAACTCCGAGGTTCTAATCTTATTCTGACTTGTTCCTGTTAACTCTAACATTATACAATTCATACAAAAGTTCAAGATAAATATGACACCCCTTTTACAAATCACAAACAAAATTCAACATTCCAAGTGGAAAGGTATACCAAGGGTATGTCTAAGCAATTTACAAAAGAAAACAGAGAAATATTCAAAAGTGTTTGCAAAGATGTTTAACTTCACCCATGAATAAGTCTAAATTAAAATAATACAACTTGGCCTATAAAACTGGAAATTTAAACTATGACAACATCCAGAGTTGGTTCTTATATTAATAAATTCTACATTGGTACTTTGAATAGACATAGAGTATATGTTAAAATTTTTTCTAGAAGAAAAGTTGACAAATACTAAAAACCTGTGACCTGGCAATTCCATTTTTAGTAATTGCTTATAAATAATTATGGGAAAATGTAATGACTTGGGGCCAGATGGTAGAGTAGCAGTAAAACATGATGTTATGCAAGGCACACCCAGAGGCAAAGGGTGCAGGTTTGTATCCAGAGACCCCTGGGAGTATACCAGGCATGCATACTTATGATCCAGGCTGACTAAGAATGGGATTGGTATTAAGACCCTGTCAAAGTGCTGTATCTCTCCCTCTTCTTAGAATAAATAAATAAACTTTTTAAACATAATGACTTAACTGCAGAGATATTTATTGCAATGCTATTTAAAACACTGAAATATTTGGATTAACAAATATTGAATAACAGAGTATTATTTTAAAAGTATAAGTGTTGAGACCAGCAGTTGGCATAATGGCTATGTCGCTGAATTCCCATGTAATTGACCGCAGTTCAAGTCCCGGACTGGGTGGCTTAAACTCACGCTGGGCACGTGTGCATGCATGCTCAAGATCCCAAGAAGAGAATGGAGGAGAAGGGATTGCAGTGTGGCCATCCCCCCGGGGACTGATTTCTCACTTTCTGTCTCTCTGTCTCTCTCTGTCTTTCTGGTGAGCACCTGCACCGTGTAGCAAAACCTCTCCAAAAAAAAAGAAAAAAAATATATATATATACATATATATATATATATATATATTTAACACACACATTTGTGTGTGTGTGTGTGTGTGTGTGTGTGTGTGTTAAAAATGACATAGGAAGACCAAATAGGGTTTATTCCAGAAGGGCAAGCTTACCGTAACATTCAAAAATCAGTCAATGTAATTAACCAAATAAACAGAATAAAGGAAGACTTTTCCCTAAGATTGTTAAACAAGACAAATATATCCATCAACATCAAGCCTCCTCAACATTGTACTAAAGTTCCTATTTAGTGTAATAATATTATTATTAAATTTTATCATGACTGTATATAGAAAATCTAAAGGAATCTTTAAATTACTGGGACTAATAAGTGAATTTAGCTTTGGATGCAAGGTTCAGTATACAAAAGTTTTATTTCTACATGCTATCAACAAAAAATTAGAAAATAAAATTAAAAATTAATACTGCTGCTATTATTAGTAATATACCAATAGACTTTTCTTAGTTTGACAAAAATATCTTGATAATGTACAGAATTAACAGTAAGAGAAGCTGGATAAAGAGTATACCAGAACTCTGTAATACCTTTCCAAGATTTATATAAATTTAAAATATTTAAACTAAAAATATGTATTAAAAACAGAGTTCCCCACTCCCAGGGTCAGCAGGTGGCATAGTGGTTAAGGCACTGGACTTATACATGGTCAACTTCAGTTTGATTATCAGACCTGGCAGCCCAAGTCCTAAACCTGGTACCTGGAAACTTAAGCTGGGTGTGTGTGCTTGTTGCCCAAACTCCTGAGAGGAGAGTGGAGAAAATGGAATTATGTGGTCATCCCCCCTGGAGGGTGGTTACTCACTTTCTCTCTGTGTGTCTCTCTGTCTCTTGGGCAAGTGCATGCACATTATAACAAAAATATCTCCAAAAAGAAAACAAAACAAAAAACCCACAGCCCCCAACAGATGAATGGACAAAAAAGCAGTACCATGGACCATTGCTAAAAATCTCCTTAAAATACCTAGGAAAAATTTAACAATATAAGCACGTGCAGGACCTCTAAATTTAAAACTATAGAACATTGCTGATAGAAATCAAAGAAGAACTAAACAAATGGAGTAGTATATTATCTTCATGGATTGGGAGATTCAATATAGTTAAAACATCAGTTATTTAAAAATTGATCTGTGTATTTACAATCCATGTGAAATTCTTAGCAGATTTTTTTTTTTTAAGAGAGATTTTTGCTATAGGGCGCATGCACTCACCAGAAAGACAGAAGTGAGAAATCACTCCCCAGGGGAGTGGCCATGCCACAATCGCTTCTCCTCTATTTCCTTCTCAGGATCTTGGGCATACATGCATATGCTCCTGGCATGTTTTAAGCCACCAAGTGTGGGATTCAAACCACAGTCAACTATGTGAGAGTCCAGTGATATAACCGTTACACTATCTGCTGGTTCCCCACAGCAGAGTTTTAAAGGAATTGACACACTAATTCTAGAATGGAATTACACAAAAATGCAAAGAGCCTTGGATAGTTGACAATCATGAAGAAAAAGAACCAGGTTGGAGGACTCATAACTATCTTTTTTATAAAAATATATAATTAATATAGAAAAAAACTTTATCTGATTAATGTATACAATTTAATGAGTTTGGGTATATGTGTATACTTGTGGAATCATCACCACAATGAGATAATAGGCATATCCATTACTTCCAGTTTTCTATGTGGTTTTTCATTTCTTTCTTTGTTTTCCTTGAGGGGGTTATAACACACTCACAACACGAGATCTACATCAACAACATTTTTTTTTTAATTTGCCACAGAGCACAGGCACTCACCAGAGAGAAACAGAGATAAAAAGCGAGAAGGCATTGGGAATGGGGGATGGCCACATCACATTTTCTTCTCCATTTCTTCCTCTTTTCAGGATTTTAGGCATGTGCATACACCTGGAGTGTTTCTGAAGCCACCAGCTCCAAGACTCAAACTACACAGTCAGCCATGTAGGATTCAGTCACTTTAACCACCATGCCACTGATTGGCTCACCTATAACAAAATTTTCAGTACACAGTAGGTATAATTATGTATAGGCAATATTTTTGTACTGCAAGTTTCTAGAGTTTATTTATCTTTTATAGTTGAAACTTTATACTCACTGAGCAACTGCCATTTTCCTCTCTTCTCCAGCTCCTGGTGTTCATAATTTTACTCTCTTCTATGAGTTTAACTATTTAGATACCTTTTCTAAATAGAGTCATATAGTATTTGACTTATTTCAATTAGCATAATTTCATCAAGGTTCATCCATGTTGTCAAATATGGCAGGATTTTCTTTTTTTAAGTCTAAATAATATTCCATTGTATGATATGCCATGTTTTGTTTATTCATTAACTTATCAGTGGACAATAATTTTATTTGCTTATTTTAGATATTGTGACTATGCTGCAGTGACATAGGAGTTCGTATATCTCTTCACAATTCTATTATCAATTCCTTTGGAAATATACCCAGAAGTGAGATTGCTGGCACATATGGAAGCACTATTTTTAATTTTTTGAAGAACTTAAATACTGTTTTCTGTAAGGGTTGTACTATTTTACGTACTATTTTACAACAGTGTATGAGGATTTCCTTTTCTCTAATCCTTCCCAGACAATTTTTTTTCATCTTTTTGATAGTAGCCATTTCAACAGGTGTGAAGTAATATCTTGTTTTGCTTTTGATTTGCATTTTCCTGATAATTAGGGATGTTGAGCACCTTTTCATATACCTTCTGCCTACCTGAATGTCTTCTTTTGAGAAGCGTCTAAGTCCTTTGCACATTTTTTTTTAAATTAAGCAGTTCGTAATTTTGATATTGAATTGTTTTAGTCCTTACATATTTTGGATATTAACCAAAATATCTGAATGGGTTTGCCAATATTGTTCCTAGTCCATAGGTGTCCTGACCCGCGGGACACTAGAACAGGTTCCCTGGGGGAGGGAGTGAGAGATGGGACAAACACATGCACACACAATACAAGGTGCTGATCAAGTCGTCTTCTTCGGTCTACTTCCGTTTATTGAGGAAAAATGGCGAGTTATATACAGCTTGTAGGCACCAATTGGTTGCCCGAAATGCAAATGAGATAGAATAGCATGAACCAATCATTGATGTGGGTGGATCTCTCCCGTTGCCTAGAAACCCAACCACTTCCAGGGAGAACAGTTGGTCACATGATTTCTGATAAACAATTTGCTCAGTGAGGAAGTGAAGCCTAATGGTTTCCAAGATGGTGGATAGCTCAAGATGGCGGATAGTAGCTCAAGATGGCTTCCGTATGCAGTGCCCGCCACACATAGGTTGCCTTTTTATTTTGTTGATAGTTTCTTTTTCTGAACAGAAGCTTTTTTCTTTTAGAGAGATTTTTTTCTACAGGGCACGTATTTTTGTCTCTCATTGGAAAGACAGAGATAGAAAGAAAACAAAAAATCACCTCCCAGGGTTATGGCCATGCCACAGTCCCTTCTCCTCCATTCTCCTCTTGGGATTTTGGGCCCACATGCACATGTGAATTTAAAGCCTACAGATCTTTGACTCAAACCACAGTCGGCCATGTGAGAGTCCAGTGATGTAACCATTATGCCATCTGCAGTCCTGTAGAAGCATTCTAATTTACTGTTAGTCCAACTATTTGTTCTTTTGTTGCCTATACTTCTGGTGTTATATCTAGAAAATCACTGCTAAGATCAAATATTAAAAAGGTTTTTGAGACCAACAGGTGGTGTAATGGTTACATCTCTGGACTCCCATATAGTTGATTGTGGTTTGAATTCAGGACCTGGTGGCTTAAAATTCATGCCGGATTCATGTGTGTGCATGACCCAAATCTTGAGAGGAGAATGGAGGAGAAGGGATTACGGCATGGCCATCCCCCTTGGGAGGGTGATTTCTCACTTTTTGTCTCTCTGTCTCTCTCACCATCTCTCCGGCAAGCACATGTGCCCTATAGGAAAAATCTCTCTCAAAAATAAGGTTTTCACTTATGATTTCTTTCTAGGAATATTACAGTTTCAAATTTTAGTTTAAATCTTTAATTTTTTTAGTTCTTTTTTTTTTTTTTTTTGGGGAGATTTTTGCTATAAGGCACATGTGCTCGCCAGAGAGACAGAGAGACAGAAAGCGAGAAATGTCCCTTCTCCATTCTCTTGCGATCTTGGGCATGCATGCACACGTGCTTAGGATGAGTTTGAAGTCACTGGGTCTGGGACTGAATGGCGTCGACTACACGGGAGTCCAGTGACGTAACCATTATGCCATCTGCTGGTCGCTCCCAGTGACATAGCCATTATGCTAACTGCTGGCCCCAGAGTTTCTTTCTTTTTTTTTTAGTTGATTTTGGTGTTGTTTGTGTAACACAGGGGCATAATTTTTATTTTAATGTATGTAGATATGCAATTTTCCCCATATCATTTGTTGAAGAGTCTAGCTTTTCCTCATTGTATATTCTTGGCACTGTTATAAAAGTTCAGTTGACTATAAATGTATGGGTTTATGTCTGGGTTCTTCATTTGGTTTCATTGGTCTGTATGCCTGTCTTTATCTTGGTACCACACTATTTTCATTACTATACCTTTGCAATATAATTTGAAGCCAGAAAGCGTGGTGCCCAGCTGTGTTTTTAATTGTTTGAGATTGGTTTGACTATTCAGAGTCTGTGGTTCCATATGAACTTTAATTTATTTTGAATTTATTTTTAAAATGCCATTGGTATTTTGATAGGGGTTGAATTGACTCTGCAGAAAATTTTGGGTAGGCTTTGTAAAATTTTTTAAAATTTATTTTTATTCATAATAGAGAGTTTGTGTACACATATTGGGGAGGTGAGAGACTGAGAAAGAAAGCAGTCTCCAGTGGGATCTGTCCACACTGCAATTCTTTTTGTCTCCCATTTTCCATCCCACTAAGATTTGGGACTCTCTCTTCCTTCCTCCCTCTCTCTCTCTTTCACACACACACACGCACACACACACATGCCCAGCATGACGTCAACAGGACTGGGATTTGAACATTGTTGACCATGTAGGTTCTAGCTTCCTCTGTGCATTGTCTAGCTACTACAACCTCAGGACCAGCCAAGAGTAGTATGGCATTTTGGCAATATTAATTCTTTCAATCCATGAATGTGGAATGTCTTTCTATTTATTTTTGTCTTTTTTCAATTTCCTACTTCGGTGTTTCATATTTTCTTTTTCTTTTTGGTAAATTCCTAAGGATTTTTTGGTTTTGTTTTTTGGGGGTTTTATTTGGTAATGTAAGTGGGATTTATTATTTCCTTTTGTCCTTCAGACAGTTCACTGTTTATAGAAAGACTACTGATCTTTGTATCCTGAAACCTTACTAAATTAGTTTATTAGTTCTAACAGTTTGTTTGTGTGTTATTATAGGATTTTCTAAATATATGGTCATATCATCTGCAAACAGAGAGTTTTACTTCTCTTCTGATTTGGATATATTTTATTTTGTTTTCTGGCCTGATTGTTTTGGCTAGCACTAGCAGTATTAATGTTGAATGGAAGTGGCAAGTGTGAGCACCCTTACCCTATTCCAGATCATAGAATAAAAGCTTTCAGCTTTTCCACATTGATTATGATGTTAACTGTGGGCTTATCGAATAAGCTTTTTTGTGTTGCAGTACATTCTTTCTATTCCTACTCTTCTGTTTATCATAAATAAAAAGATGTTGGATTATGTTAAATGCTTTTTCTCTGCATCTGTTGAAAAGATCATGTGGGTTTTGGGTTTCATTTTGTTAACGTTGTGTATCACACTTACAGATTTTTGTGTATTAAACCATTTTTCATCCCAGGAATAAATCCCATTTGGACATGGTTCATTTGTATAACTGATTACAAAAATGAAGATGAAGAATGGTCTATCTTAGCATGCAAAAGACTGGTTACAGTGGATTTTCCATTGAAGGGTTTGCAAATAAGACAAGGCATTCAAAGTCTTTCTCTTGGATTATATATATACAGTTATTATATAGTTTTACATACAGTTCTGAGAGGGAAAAGACTTATGATCTGTAATTATAGGATTATATAAGTCTAGAGTTGGCTAGATTATATTTCTGCCTTTCTCCCTCTTTTCCTAAATGTTATCACTGATAACCATATGGAAAGATTTCATTTTTAGTAAAAAAGATTGAATCAAGATTGAATCAACACAGAGATGGTGAGACAAAAGATTGAGGGTATCCTGGTGACATCACATGAGTTACTGGAGCCACTTATGCCTGAGACCCACTTCTTTCCTGTTCTTTGTTGGTAGCTATTTTTGTAGTTTTTGTGATTAAGCACCCACATTAGCCTAAAAGAGAAAGACCTAGAAAAGTGAAAAATCATCCCCTGGAGGGGATGGCTCTGCCATAATCCCTTCTCCTCCAGTCTCCGTTTAGGATTTTAGGCATATATGCAGATACATCCATTGTGATTTTCAAGCCACAGGATCAGGACTTGAACTGCATAGCCAGTCATGTGGGATCTAGTGCTTTCACCACCACATCACCTGCTGGCCCTAGTATTTCTTTTTATGCTTAAACTATTTTGAATATACTCTGGATAACCACATGCCACCTTTAAATGAGCATAGTTTATGGCCACATTTAACGAGAATGGAAAAGTGCAGTGAGAGCACAACACTCAACAATGCCGAAAACTATATTGAAGATCAAGATTCACTTCCTGAGTTGATCTATACACACCAGGCATGTGCACTCATGCACATTGTCTTGGCTGGCTGGAAAAAGCTGGATGGAAGGATCATGGTGTGATAAGATCCTGTTAAGGGTGCATCTGTGTGTGTGTGTGTGTGTGTGTGTGTGTGTGTGTATGTGTGTGTGTGTGATCATGGAAGGAAGGAGGGAGGGAAGGAGGGAGGGAAGAGAAAGAAAGGAAAGGAGGGAGGAAAGAAGTGGAGAAAAACAGAGATAAGAAATAGGAAAAAAAGAAAATGGCAATACAACTATTTTTCTTTTCTTACATACATGTGATATTGTTTTAATCATAAATAGTATTAGTTCAACAGATAAATGGACCTGATATCCAATTATTGATGTGATATTATAGAGATTTCTTCATTCCTTTTTTATATATTTTTTTGTTATTGTTTAGTGAAAACTATGTGCCAGGCATTGAAGTAGTTAGAATTTGAGTATACCTCAGGGAATAAATTTAGCAACATCCCCATAATGTGGAGCTATAAATTTAAATCTAATCAGGGAAAAGAGTCAAACAAAGAAGCAAAAGAATTATGGCTGCTATTGGAAGAAAGATATGGGGGTCATATATTTGGTATGGAAATATTAGAAGTGATTTCCTAAAGAAAGGCTAAAAGGATCAAAGTCCTTGAGCTTTCTAGACAACAGATCCAGGACACTTGGGGAGAGAGTGCCTTTCATGGAGAAAGAATTCTTCTCAGTTCTCTCTGTGATAGAAGAGAAAAAGTAATTCATTGACAGGGTCATAAGAAGATGAAAAAGCTTTTGTATGATAGTCCCATAGTCTCTATAAAATATGTAGTAAAGATATCTGCTGAGAAATAAAAATGGACTAGATAGGGTCAAATTCATGGAGAAAGGAACCAGGGTCAGTATGATCATCCTGTGGAGCAATAAGCAAAAGTTTTTCATAACACATTTTCCATGAATTTTTTTGAGGCCCTGTGTGTAGAAATCACCTCTAGTTTACTTAGACAAAAAAGAATGTTATAGGACACAGGGTAGCTTCCAAAGGTAAACAAAAGTTGAAGAATCTATCTAATGAAGAACAAGAATCAGAATCAGGGCAGCTCAAGGAAACAAAGGATACTTATTGTCTTCAGTGGACAAGTCTCTTGAATGAATCAGCTTCAGTCCTATCTTTGGGCACTTAGCTCAAGATTCATATTTCAGGAACAGAGGGCATGGATGATTGCTTTCTGTTGGGTGACAGGCCCATATGGTGCTGGGATAGTTCAAAGCCCTTTGATTTCTCCTTTACCAGATTACATACAATGAAGAAGAAATAATTTGTTCAGACAAAATAGGGATACTTCCCTAAATAAAAGGGACTTGGAGTTGATGGTATTCTCAGAGGAGCAATGGTGATGATGATGATGAACAATGTGGGAAGTAATGACAGAAAAGGACTGATGAATAATGAAAAAGTGATAAGATGAAAGGATTGAATGTCCACACATCTTTGATTAACTATTTGATTGAATGGGAGTATTTGTATTAGTGAATTGGATGCACAGGAAGCTGTAGAAAGAGAAATTAGATATTTTTATTTGAAATTTTTGAAAGGATTGTTATTTTTTAGGATTCAGAAAAGTCCATGGTATGATATAGAATGAGTGACGGAAGGACCAGACAGTGGCATAGTGGTAAAACATGACATTCTGCAGGACATCCAGATCTTAATGGGAAGGATCCAGGTTTCTATCTGGAGTACATCAGGTGTATGCATGCCCACTGGAGCTGGCTTGGGGTGGACTGCAGTGTCAAGAATGCGTTGGAAATGTGGGGTGTTGTTTCTCCTTGTCTGTATGCCTCTCTCTCTCTCGTTCTGTCTCTCTTGCTCATGGAAATAAATACATTTCAAACAGAAAATGAAAAATAAAAATTGAAATATGGAAGTCAAAATAGCACTCCTGTAAATATGTTGAATGTCCCTACAACCCGCCTGACATTCTGTAAGAAGCATGGCAAGCACGAACCTCACAACGTGACACAGTATAAAAACAGTAGGGATCCTCTGTATATTTAGGGAAAGCAGTGTTATGACAGAAAGTAGAGTGGCTATGGTGGACAGACTAAGCCCGTTTTCTAGGAAAAGGCAAAGACTCCAAAGAAGATCGTGCTAAGGCTTCAATGTGTTGAGCCCAAATGCAGATCTAAGAGAATGCTGGCTATTAAAAGATGTGAGCATTTTGAACTAGGAGGAGATAAGAAGAGAAGGGGTCAAGTGATCCAGTTCTAAGCTTCTTCTCTGCTTTATTATGAAGACAATAAAATCTTGAGGTGAATATTTAACTCATTTGATTCCAGTTGGTCTTTTTGTGAAGAAATAAAGTAACCAATAAAATTCCTTTTTGGGAGAAGTTTGGAAAAAAAAAATATGGAAGTCAGGAAACAGGAGCTGAGTTTTCCTGTGTCATTTACTTATATATTGAAATAACCAAAGCTAAAGGATAGAAATGGGTAGAATGGAAGATTTGTTACCTGCCAAGAACAGAAAACTTCAGTGAATGAAGTGTAACAGAAGATAGTAATGAGTAAGAAATGGTGCTATATTCAGATGACACAAGCATCAAAATAACAGTGCATTTTGCTGGAGGGAAGGGGTGAGATAATTTGGAAAGAGCAATGGGAGGGGGGAAGGAATGCTCCTATCTCAACTCCTGCCCCTGACATTCCTTTCAGCCCAAGGTAAATTTCAACTAAGGCAAGGAAGTAAAGGGAACATTGTAAAAAAAGAGGACTGGTAATCACAGATTGGAGTTACAGGAGACACTGGGATGGTTTGTTTAGGAAAGGAGGGAAGTGAAAAGGGTATTAGAACTTGTGGACTAAAAGTTTGTGAAAAAAAGAATGACTTAGAAAAGTTGGGACTCCCACAGATTACTAAAGTACACAGAGTTGTGAAGGTGTTGGGTTTAGACCTGAGAATCTCACTTGTGGTGGTGTGTCACCTCAACCATTAAGTAATGGTGCAGCCCTGAGTAACAGTTATTCTTCCAGCAGCTGAGAGCTCTAGAATCAGCTGACACAATTAACTCTAAACCTCTCAAAACCTGAGTTTCTCCATCTATGCAATGAGAAATTGGTCTAAATAATCTCTTAAACCTCTTCAGGCATTTTAAGTATCTGACAGGTTTTTATATTTTTCTAATTTTTTTTTTCTTTTTTCACATTCAGTCACTGCGTATCATTACAGCATACCAAATTAATTTTCCCATCGTGAATATACTGTATATGGGTTCAGTCAAGGATACTACCATACATATTATCAACAGGTAATTTTCCATTTTTGGGTTTCTTAAATGTTTTGCTTCTTTCTTTTTTCCCTTAATTCCCTCCATCTCAACCTCCCCCATTTTCCAACCTCCTCCCACTCTGTCTGTAGAATCCATAGTTGCTCTCAAGCCTTTATACTCTTCTTTCCTTCTTTCCTTTCCTTTCCTTTTTTTTTTTTTTTTTTTTTTTTTGCGAGTTTTTTTCTATTGGAAAAAAAGCCAGATAGACAGAGAGATAGAAAGTGAGAAATCACCCCCCAGGGGGGATGGCTACGCTGCAATTCCTTCTCCTCCATTCTCCCCTCAGAATCCTGGGCATGCACGCACATGCACCCGGCGTGAGTTTAAGCCACCGGGTCCAGGACTCGAACTGTGGTTGACTACGTGGGAGTTCAGCGACATAGCCATTTCGCTAACTGCTGTTCTCATCTTTTCTTTTTCTTTCTTTTTTTTTTTTTTAAGAGATTTTTGCTCTAAGATGCATGCTCTTGCTGGAGAGACAGAAAATGAGAAGTCACCTCCCAGGAAGGATGGCCATGCTGCAATGCCTTCTCCTCCATTCTCTTCTAGGGATTTGGGGAATGCACACACATGCACCTAGCATGAGTTTTAATCCACCAGCGCCAGGACTTGAACCACAGTCTACCACGTGGGAGTCCAGAAACGTAACCAGTATGCCATCTGCTGGTTTCACTTTTCCATCTTTCAGTTTCTGCCATAGAGTGCAGACATTCAGCTTATATTTAGTCAGGACATACAATGCTCTTGTTCATAGTCTGGTTTGCATTGTTTATCAGTAAATCTTCCTTATTCTTCCACTTTCTACCAGATGCCAGGGTCTCATTGTTTTTTATGGCTGAGTAGTAGTTTGTATCTGATAGTTTTTTTAAAAATGAAGTCAAGCCACTGGTAAATTTGTAGTATTAGAAATAAATGCTCATCTTTCCAATAAACGATATATTGGAGCATAATATTAAGATGAATGAAAAATACCTGAGTGTTTATATATTTGCTACATTTTGCTTCAAAGCAAATTAATAATCTCAACAAAGCATATAAATGACAGGACAATTCTGAATATTTTAATGATATTTGGTTTCACCTTCCATTGTAACTCATAAATACAAATTAACTATGGATTTATGCTATTTCATATGCTACATAATCAAGTTGAAATTGAATTGCCAACTTTTATCTCTCACCTTCCCTTGTATTCTTTTACCCCCATCCAATCTATATTATTAACTAACTGTATTCTTGCTGTTGTAACAGTAGGATAATGCATGACTGAGGCTCTTGAAAGTATGTGATAATAATTGGTGAGTCATTGAGTTACTGAGTTCATTCAATCAATAATGAAGATGCTTAATTTTTTTATATTTAGCCTAATTTCCTATTAACCTACATGGTTGAACTGATGGATCATTCTGTCAATGCTGTAACCACATTAATCTACTACTCACAACTGCTTATTTCAGGTACAAGTAGAGAGACAAACTTGTATTGAATCGGGCAATGAATTCTACTTGCTGAGAAGCTGGTCTTGAGGTCTTCCAATTTCACTGAGTTGTGTGTCTTGGCAGATGTTTTATTGACTGCCTTAGACACTTCAGGGAGAGAGTCTCTGAAGGAAAAAGTAGCTAAGCCTGACCTTATTCAGTTTCCTAAATTGCATAAAGAAATTGCATAAAATCAAAGGGGTATAATGTGAACATTTCATATTAAGTCCATATTCACTTATTCACAAATAAAAATGCTATATAATGGAGCTAATAATTTGTATACATGTGGATTGATTTCACCCCATTAGTCAAAAATTAAAAATTTAAATATTTCAGTAGTTGAAAAATATATTTGCATACATATGACAGTGGTTCAAAATCTTTGTGTATCTTGAGGGACCAAGGCAACTAAAGTTATGCTCTAAACATCATCTCCTAAACCCCCAAAACACTCAGGCAAGTCTCCACACAATGAGTGTCTAGAAAGGCCTAGGTGCACAGTAGCCAAGCATCTGAATACTTTTAGGGTCATTGAAATCTTCAACACTTATTGAACTTCCTACTTTAAGGAAGAAACTTCTTTTTAGAAATCTGAACTCATGGGACCAGCAGTTAGCGTAATGGCTATGTTGCTGGACTCCCATGTAGTCCACCGTGGTTTGAGTCCCAGACCTGGTGGCTTAAACTCATGCCGGGCACATGTGCGTGCGTGCCCAAGATCCCAACCCAAGATCCCAAGAGGAGAATGGAGGAGAAGGGATTGCAGTGTGGCCACCCCTTCCCCCCGGGGGGTGATTTCTCATTTTCTGTCTCTCTGCCTCTCACTGTCTTTCTGGTAAGTGCATGCACCCTATAGCAAAAAAAAAAAAAAAAAACCTCTCCAAAAAAAAAAGAAATCTGAACTCATAATCTCTTTCTGTGGATACCATGTTGCAAAACACAGTAAAGGAGAGATTTTTGTCATAGAAACCACTGCAGAGGCATAAGAAGTATGAGAAACCAAGAAAATCTCTCTCTCCTAAGTGAAAAGAACAATATTTCATCATCCACAGACAGTACAATGGAACTCGTGGAAATATCTGATAGAGAATTCAGAATTCATGATGACAAAACTAAATGAGATGCAAGAGCTGAGAGACAACAAACTCCAGAAGATGCAGGAGAAAATAAACGACGAGTTCCAGGAGGTGAGGAAGTTCTTTCACAATCTGAAAGAGGAAATACACACCATAAAAAAAAATAATCATATGGAGCTATTAGAGACGAAGGCTGCAATACAGGAAATCAAAACCTCCCTCAAAAGTATTAAAAGCATGGGAACCAGCAGTTAGCGTAATGGCTATGTCGCTGGACTCCCACGTAGTCGACCGCGGTTCGTGTCCC
>NW_006202744.1:250691-255376 GCF_000334495.1 Tupaia belangeri chinensis
CTCTCCAAAAAAAAAAAAAAAAAGCAGATTAGTCCATGAAGAAGATTGAATCTCAGATATTGAAGGCAAAACCTCTGACCTAGAAAAAACAACCAGAAAAACTGAGAAAATAACCCCCCAAAATGAGAATACTGTCCGAAAAATATTATATACCATTAAGTGTCCAAACATCCAGATAATCGGTATCCCAGAAGGTGAAGAAACTAATATGGGCATTGATACTCTATTTTATGAAATCCTGCAAGAAAACTTTCCAAATCTAGAGAGGTATTCAAATATCCAGACCCAAGAAATACGAAGGACCCTTAATAGAATCAACCCAAGAAGATCTTCTCCAAGGCACATCATAACCAGACTGGCTAAAACCACAGGTAAAGACAAGATACTAAACTTGGCAAGAGAGAAACGTCAGGTTATTTATAAAGGTTATCCCATCAGGCTAACATCAGACCTCTCATCAAAAACAATGCAAGCAAGGGAAGCATGGGGAAATATATTCAAAGTGTTAAGTGAAAATTTAAACAAAGAATATTATACTCGGCAAGATTATTCTTCATATGGGAAGAAAAGATAAAAACATTCTCAGATAAAACCTGAAAGAATTTACCAACACCAGACCAGCTTTTCAAGAGCTTCTGAAAGGAGTGTTTTACCAGGAAAACTAAAGACACACATAGGGAAATAAGAGAACAAAAAGCAACCAAGAAAATGACCAACTTAATGCTAGGGACAAGAAATATCATTAATAATATTGAATGTTAACTTTCAGGATTTAAACAGAATAACTGAACCACAGTAACACTGCAAATTCAACAGAAGAAAGATTACATAAGCCTGAACTGGTGAAAGAATTTTATGACTTTTGAGTGAAACATTACTGTCTTTTTCTTTGCTATGCTTTGTTTTCTCAATTTGAGGATTTTGCTTTTTTTTTTTTTTTTTAGCTTTTGATAGGTTTAGCAATTTGTTAAAATGTTTTTTCTTCTTGTCTGTTTCTTTAAATAGAACATAAACTTTTCTCCCTTCCTGACCCCTCTGGAATTGGAAAATATTTGGTAGTAGTCTCATTTTGTGGGAGAATGATTATTTGCATAAGTTTAATAATACCTGTTGTCTTAAGTCAGAAATTGGAAATACTCGTTATTGGTCAGGGCTTTGACTGGAATATCATATCTGAAGATTAAACCAGAAAACTATGGAACTAATGTAGATCTCAGGTAAGCCAATAGAAGCTCTCAGAAACATGGCCTGGCATCATAAAAGGTCTGCTTGGCAGAGAGGATTAGAGAAGCTATATGTAAGAACTTGTACCATAAAATAACCTGAACTTTTCCAGCCCAGCATTGTAATCCATAGAGATTCCAAAAGAGCAGCCATATTCAGAGAATTATTTTGAGGAAGACTTTGAAGGAAGAAAAGGATACTGATCTTCGTTAGCAGATGGTGTATCACAGATTACCTGGTAGGCAGGGCTGAATTGAGGTTTATGTGTGAATTGTGTGTTGGGTGTTTGCTTTTCAACAGTTTGAGTAGCTGACATATAAATATTTTCTCTAAAACATTTAAAGCCATACTGTCCCTGTTATAGAGTCATAAACAAAATTATAACATATTTTGATCATTATCTTTAAAATATATTTATTTTTTAATTTTGAAAGTCATTTATTAACTGTCAAGAACTATGGAGTATAAGCAAAAATGTTTTGATATGTAAAGTAAATCCACATTTACTTTATGTAAATGTAAAAATAAATAAATGGTTAGGGAAAAAAGAAAGCCTGTATTAAATGTTAAAATTTTTTTGTTGTTTATCTTGTGATAGTGACTGTACTCTAAAATTTACACTTGAGAATATGTCATCCTAGGTACTGTTTGGGTAATTGGCCACTAGATGGCAGGGCTATGATATTAATGAAAATTATAAGACAATAAATAGATATTCTGTAAACACTGGTAATTAAAAGACCCAACACATGGAATTCCTCCCAACATAGTTTAAAAGCATATTGAAGCACAGACTAAGTATTAGGACTTTCATAAGTGCTTAGATACAGAAATGAATTTTACATGATCTCTGTCACCAAAGAGAGGCCAGAAGTATGTGAGTTTTTTTAATCACTATAAAAAATTACTATTATAGATTTTTTTATGTAAAAGTATAATTGTAATAGGGACTATTACAATTAATTCAGATTGTGATGATGATGTTGGGACAAAGAGTTCTTAGGTAATAGGGAAGGCAAAAGTCTGATAAGGGTTTATTTTTTTCTTTAAAAGAATTCAAAAACAGAAATATAAAGTATTGTTATTGATAAAGTGGTTATATAAACTTTTGAGTAAATTTTTTATATATATATTAAAACTAACTCCTGTCTAATTTTAATTCAAATCCGTTGCTTCTCAACCAGAGAATGCTTTGCCTCCCAGAGGACATCTGGCAATTTCTGGAGACATTCCTTTTTGTCAAAATTATGGAAAAGGTACTACTATAATAGCATCTAGTGTAGTGGTCTGTGAGATGTCCACAAAGCACAGGATGGGCTTCCACAATAAAAGAAAAAATTACCTGGCTCCAAATATATGCCAAGGTATTGTAAATAAAGGCAAATGTATTCAGAGGTTTAAGACTAGACAGAAAAGCACAAGTAAAAGTTCAGCGTTTAGGACTAGACTGGGAAAAACCAAAGTTTTTGTCTCAAGATTAGGACCAGATGAGGTGTGGTTTTTGGAAAGAAAGACTAGAAATGACACCTTGGATTAAGGATATTTGGCTAAATCTACATAACAAATATTTCA
Source organism: Tupaia belangeri chinensis (assembly GCF_000334495.1). Classification (NCBI taxonomy): domain Eukaryota; kingdom Metazoa; phylum Chordata; class Mammalia; order Scandentia; family Tupaiidae; genus Tupaia; species Tupaia belangeri. The sequence goes on from NW_006202744.1 coordinate 253,488, forward strand.
ACAGGAGACAGTTGGAAGTAGCACAACAGAAGTCTGGTTTTTCCTTGGCAAATAAGGGCTAGAGAATTTGGGCTAGTGGTCAGAAACACCACTGTGGAACGTGAAGAAAATGGCTTTAATCTTATCTTTGGCATTGACTAGCTGGATGACTCATTTTACTTACTAAATTTTCATTCCTTTACAAAGGGGAGCTTGTCAATAGAATTAGAAATGTATACTAAATGCATTAGGACATATAGGATATTCAATAAGTGGTTTTTAACATTATCAAGATATTTTTAGAGTACTAAATATATCTCTCCATGATTGTCTTCACTCCTCCCATTTTGAAATTAGTCAGTGAGAACACAACTATATTGCATAATATTGAAAATAGAGAAAAAGCATATGAAAGGTGGGATGGGAAAAGGAAAAGCAAATGACAAAACACAAACAAAACTTTTGCAAGGCATCAGTCATCAGAAGTATTGAAAGCTGAGTCAGGATCACCCAGATCTCTAAACAACATTCCTGTCTATTAGGGGAGGGGAAAAGATAACTGATACTTCCATGAGTGGGTGAGACAGTGGGGGAGCCGCATATGCTGCTGTGACTAGCCAAACACAACCTGGTTAAATTCAACTCTCTGCTACTCCTACACCCACATAGCTCAATGGAATGCAGCACACAGTGACAACATTGACTGCTGTCACTTGGACTTGTGACCACTCACCTTCAGTAAGTCTCCAGTGCTGTTCTGCAGTGATGCTGTATGTCCCCAATCCATGTTCTTCTATCTGATTACTTCATATTTGATGAACCTCTCCAAAATCTACAACATTTCCTTTAATAATAATCACCCTTAGCCAATGAATGGTTCCTCTTTGACTGACAAAATGGAAGCCATTAGAGTAGGACTTTCATGACCTCTCTCACGTTATCTATTTACCTCTGCATAAGTGTCTATTCTCTTTACTTTCTTTCTTACTATTGAGAATGAACTTGAGTGGCTTAAATACTTAGCTAAAGCTGATCCCCATGATGTACTACATATTCCATCCTTTTTTGCCTAAATGATGAGTCCAGTAATTTTCTCCTTTCTCTTGGATCATAATGATTTCCATATTTATTTAGGTTCATTTATTCCATGAAAGAGACAGAAATAGAGTAACAACAAACATCCCCAACAAATTCTTGTTAGTCCATCCCTAGTCTCAACCAACTAGAATTATGAATAAGTACACTTGTATACTATGGAATGCAAACCCAGGACCTTTCTTCTATTACATTACCTTTGCACCACTGTTTATCTCTTATTTATTTATTTTTAAGGTTTATTTATTACTTCCAAGAGAGAGGCTGTCCCAACTGGTCTTTCATAATGTGATACATCCAGGTCTCTATCAGCCAAGACCACCAGCATGAGCACATAAACTTGGTATGCATCAGGAAACTTCAGAGGTAAACCCAAGACCTTTCCATTTGGCCTCAGCATTGCAGAGTGTTACCTTACTGCTATGCTACTATGGCTAGCCTCCCTCTTTTAGATCATTCCCATCAGCCCATTACCTGCTGTTATTTCTCTCATCTTTAAAAACAGAAAGAAAAAAACCAGTTTTGTCAGCTCTATTTTGCTTCTTTCCTTTGAAACAAAACATCTGAGAGAAGTCTTTATAGTGACTGGCTCTATTTTCTCTTCTCTCATTCTCTCTTGAACTCAATCTATTAGACTTTTATTACCTGTTCCACAGAAACCTTCTCTCATTAAGATCACCAATGCAATTTGTATTTTAAGTCCAATAGCTGGCTCTCAGACCTCATCTTCCTTAACTATCACCAGAATTTGACATGGTCTGTTACATTCTCTTCAAAGCGTTTTCTTCACCTGGTTTTTCTAAATACCACTCTTT
>NW_006202744.1:255393-261077 GCF_000334495.1 Tupaia belangeri chinensis
GATTATTTTCTTTTCTCATTTCATTGCTCCTTCTCAATCTCCTTTGTTCTCTCTGGCCACTCTGCTTCTCGCAACCTCTGCACTTTGAAATACCTAATACTTAGTCTGCAGAATCCCTTCTCTTTCCTATCTATTCTCAATCCCATAAGGATTTATCAATCTCATGGCTTTAAATATCATATTTTGATGATGTCCAGATTTCTATTTCTATTTCTATTTGTTAATATAAATTTATGTTTATACCTCTATCCTGAATTCCAGGCTTGCTCATAAAACTTCATCCTCAATATCTTCAGTTGGAGGTTTAATACCCTTCTCAAAATTAATGTTTAACACTGAACTCCTTATGTACAAACTCCCAAACTTCCTCATCTCAGTTCATGGAAACTCCATTCTTCCCATTGTTCAGTAAATTTAGGAGTAATTTTTAACACTACTCTTTTTTTCCCAGTGCTTCACCTCTTACCTATTAGTAAATCCCATTGCCTAATCCTATTTTCAACTATATTTAAAATCTTATGTGTCCACTTTTCACTACCTATGAAATAGACTAGTTTAAGGTTTTGCAGGACTATAGCTATTTTGAAATTAAGAAAAGCCTCTAATAGGACCAGCAGTTAGTGTAATGGCTATGTCGCTGGACTCCCATGTAGTCGACTGTGGTTCGCGTCCTGGACCCTGTGGTTTAAACTCATGCCGGGCGCGTGTGCGTGCGTGCCCAAGATCCCGAGAGGAGAATGGAGGAGAAGGGATTGCAGCATGGCCATCCCCCCTGGGGGGTGATGAGAACAATCTGACAAAAGTTCTGAGTCATAGGGAGATTTGTTTAGAGGAATGTCAGATGAGATACCCGGAATGGGTGTTACTCAGGAGAAAGTAATCAACTGAATGAAGTGAGAAATTATTTGCATGTTCTTATATCTTGTACTTATAAGTGCCTAAACTGTGTTGAGCTTTTTTTAGATAATTTGATATTATTAATACTTGCTGACTTTCTCCCTGTAACTAGTTACAGGAATAAACTCCCTTTTTTTCTAGCCTCTGCCTCTCCTTTCATTCACCACAATGAACAGCCAGGCTCAGTTGTCTGGCAACACCTATACTAATACCATTCTTATGAAAGTCATTCTTTTCTTGCCTGGATTATGGCAATGATCTCTTGGTTGATTTTCCTGATGAGTCCCCTGGCGGCTTTTTTTTTTTTTAAACACAGAAGTCAGAATAATCCTCCTAAACAATCAGGTGGAGTCATCCCCTTTTCAAAGTCTCCAGTGACATCCATTCATCATAATAATAAAAGCCAAAGTCCTAAGAGATCCTGTGTAATTTAGTGCCTCATCAACACTCAGACTGTTATTCCTTTGCTGTCTGAACTCATCACAATAACCTCCTCACTTATTCTTGAATTCTTGAGACACTGTCTTGTCTCAAGTTCCTTGCACATGCTGCTCTCTCTGCTTTTTCCCTCAATTTCCTCATGATTCCCTCCCTCTCTCTCTCAAGGCCTTTATTGAAATGCCTGTTTCTTAGTGAAGCCATCTGTGGCCACTCAATCTAAAATTTTAATACATACTTTTTAATATTTTCATTATTTCCTTTCTCTGTGTTAGCTTTCCTCGTTAGCACTTACCACTCTCAAAACACTGTATATTCAAGGCATCTATTCTGTTTATTGTGAATCTCTCCTTTCCAAGAGGGGAGGGATTTTTGTTTAAGTACTGTGATGCCAGGACCTAGAACAATGCCTCCCACATAGTAGGTTCTCAATAAATATTTGTTTAAGATTTTTAAATGACTTTGTTGAATGAAAATTGATTGAATCTGGTAACTACAACCATCCACACCGAGATTAGAGCATACATGAAAATTTCTTACACAATAATGCTCAGCCAAGTAATTTAGCAAAAGAAATCAGAGCATTTTCTTTCAGAAGCATTGTAATTACTCTGAATCCTTCGCAGCTGTAACTGATGGGCAAGGCTAAGATAAGGGTTGCCATGTGACTGGGTGAGGAATAGACAAACAAGATAATGGAATTCTCCTATGGATATGTCATAGAAAATAGGGTTGTCCCTCTTAGGGACTTAAGGAACACTACATGGAACGCTGTGTTTCTTCTCTTCCTTTCTTATTCTTCTTTTCTTCTTTTATCTTTCTCCTTTCTTCCTTCCTTCCTTCCCTCCCTCCTTTTCTTTTTTTCTTCCCTTTCCTTTCCTTTCCTTTCTTTTCCTTTCCTTTCCTTTCCTTTCCTTTCTTTTCCTTTCCTTTCCTTTCCTTTCCTTTCTTTTCCTTTCCTTTCCTTTCCTTTCCTTTCTTTTCCTTTCCTTTCCTTTCCTTTCCTTTCTTTTCCTTTCCTTTCCTTTCCTTTCCTTTCTTTTCCTTTCCTTTCCTTTCCTTTCCTTTCTTTTCCTTTCCTTTCCTTTCCTTTCCTTTCTTTTCCTTTCCTTTCCTTTCCTTTCCTTTCTTTTCCTTTCCTTTCCTTTCCTTTCCTTTCTTTTCCTTTCCTTTCCTTTCCTTTCCTTTCTTTTCCTTTCCTTTCCTTTCCTTTCCTTTCTTTTCCTTTCCTTTCCTTTCCTTTCCTTTCTTTTCCTTTCCTTTCCTTTCCTTTCCTTTCTTTTCCTTTCCTTTCCTTTCCTTTCCTTTCTTTTCCTTTCCTTTCCTTTCCTTTCCTTTCTTTTCCTTTCCTTTCCTTTCCTTTCCTTTCTTTTCCTTTCCTTTCCTTTCCTTTCCTTTCTTTTCCTTTCCTTTCCTTTCCTTTCCTTTCTTTTCCTTTCCTTTCCTTTCCTTTCCTTTCTTTTCCTTTCCTTTCCTTTCCTTTCCTTTCTTTTCCTTTCCTTTCCTTTCCTTTCCTTTCTTTTCCTTTCCTTTCCTTTCCTTTCCTTTCTTTTCCTTTCCTTTCCTTTCCTTTCCTTTCTTTTCCTTTCCTTTCCTTTCCTTTCCTTTCTTTTCCTTTCCTTTCCTTTCCTTTCCTTTCCTTTCCTTTCCTTTCCTTTCCCTTCCCTTCCCTTCCCTTCCCTTCCCTTTCTTTCTTTCTTTCTTTCTTTCTTTCTTTTCTTTCCTCCTTTTTTCAAATATATTTTGTGGCGAAACACAATGACCTTTAGTGTGTCTGAGTTACAGCCATAGCTGGGAGGATCAAATCTGACATACCTGGAGGCTGCCATTTGTGGCCACTGCTTGGAAAGACAGCCATTTTCTTTAGATGACTAGGAAGGCCCAATTCTGCTGGGATGTCAGGCCCCTTTCCATCTTTGGTGTGGGTGCCTGAGGTCTGAGTAGGTAGGTATCAGGTGGGCAGTTCCCATTCCCTAGAGCCATATTTGGCCACACTGTACAGACACACCTGGTAGCATTTTTGGGCCCTAATGGCCACGTTCAGGCAGGACCACTCCACACAAGCAGGAGTGGACAGCCTCTCCAAGGTCCACAGGGGAGCATCAGGCATAAGGCCCCTCTCCTTACCCCTCCAGATCTTTGCTCTGTCTCTCCCCCACTCTCACTCTTCTGTCTCTGTCTCTCTTTGTACATCTTGTTGAGCCTCCTAGTCAGAAGCTTCCCCCACATCTTAACACTAGTGAACTGCTAACCCCATACATCTACTGCCTTACAGACTCCATATTCTCCTGGCAGCCTTTCTCTTTGGGCATGATGTTCAGAGCTCAGAAAACATAAAAGCCAGATTAACCAGAGACAAAAGTGGGCTCTACCCAGCCCATTCTATATGACGCAGGTATTGTGACCTTGTACACACATATAGAGTGGTGACAGGTACACCAAGAAGGGGTCAAGGAAGGCATGTTCCTTGCTAGATGCCCCATAGTATGTGATCATAATACAGAGGCTTTCTCTGAGGGTCCAGAAGACAGAGCCTCATAGGTAACATGCCTGTCCAAAGATAGGGGCTAGGGAAGTCTTGCGCTAGGGAAGTGCATCCTCTGGAAGCACTTGGAAGGCAGAACTTTGCGTAGCACAGGCAGAGAAGTCTTTGGCACTCTATAACATTTGATAACATTTTTCTTGTTATGGTTTCATAATTTCCCCCTGATTTTTCATGTTTTGGAATTTGATATTAGTGGGTGGTAATTGGATGCCCCCGAGAAATGCATGACTATTTGTTTTAACGTTTCTTGGCTGATATTTTCATTACCCATTGCTGAATAAGACAGAGACCACAAAATTTAATGGAATAAAATGACACTTTATTATGGTTTGTGATTCCATAGCTTGCCTGAGCAGTTCTTCTGCTCCACATGGTTATTACCCAGGGTCATTGAAACAGCATCAGTCATTTGGAAGATTGACCAGGAGCTCAACTAGGACTCTTAGTCAGAGACCTTTCCACATTGAACTTCAAAGTCATGGCAGCTGGGTTCCAGGAAGGAATGATCCAGGAGCAAGTATTCCAAAAAGCAGGAAGCAGAAACTGCTACTGCTCAGTTAGCAAGGGCTGGGCCCATAACAGATGCAGGATTTCTTCTGTTGTATTCTATTAGAGCAGTCATAGGCCCAGTCTGGAAATGATAGAAGGCTGACTACACAAGAGGTGTCACCACATTAACCATCTTTGTGTACTTTTAGATACCTCTGACACACCGGTTGTTATTCCCCAGTCCTGCCTCTGATTTCATCTGTTAAGTTGTGCTGTGTCCTTCAATGCAAACTCAGAATGGCTTTGCATTTCTCTTCTCAAGTGAGAGTCAGTATTTTTCTACTTTCTTCTCCAAGTCCTTCTTTGATTCTTAGAAGGCTGAAAATACAGGTGAGTTAGCTGCCAAGGTGACCTGAAAGCCAGTGAGAGATAGAAGTGGGTGCTTAGATGCTTCAGCCTCCTGTCCTTCAGGTAGCTAATTCTGGGAAGTATGATGTATGCTTCTCAGTAAGTCCTGGTAAACTGAGTTCTTTTTACCCACAGTGAGAACTTTGTTAATAAACCTTTCAGTTGGTTGTGTTCTACTTTCTAAACTTTTCCCCTGGTCCCTTACTCCTGTACTGGCATCAGCACAGAAATCACTATACCAAAAATTTCCCTTCTCCCGAGGGGAATAAACATAAAGAGGTATTTTGTCTAATACTGAGAAAAATACTTTCAGATTCCTTCCGAAAGAAAAAAAAAACCTAGGAATAAATTTAGGACTTGTAAAAATAGTTGAACTTGTGGAAATAGTTGAATTTGTGATTGTACATGGCAGACTTTTTATTTCAGTAATGCCTTACAATCCCAGGTTTGAAGGCTCAATATGTGCTTCAGGGTACCCAGCTCATGAAAGTGAAAGGGAAGGTTTAGTCTTTTGTTAATGGGAAGACCAACTGGAGAGGATGACTCATCCTGTCACAGCCATTCCTTCAAAGCAGTAGGTATATCCAGATTATAAATAGTGCATTTAAATGCAACTTTCCTTCTTGAAGATAAAATTAGCCTTATTAGAAAAAGAACACTGCCTCCTTGGGAAAAGTGACTTTTGCAAATTTTCTTATTTTGGAAAATAAAATATTCAACACACAGAAGCTTTTAATGTGGCTTAAAATCTAAGGTTTGGCACCTTAGATTCAATAAATAATTCAAATATTCATCTGGGAGAACAAGTTCTTATGCAAATTTTGGAGAAGTTTCAATGTGTGTATATTTACATTTGTAGCTGAATTGGTGTTTGAAGAAATATGAATGTCTTTGAAATATATATATA
>NW_006202744.1:262187-333726 GCF_000334495.1 Tupaia belangeri chinensis
TATATATATCTTTGACTATATCTTACTTTCTTAAAACCATGATCTATAGATACTTGCCATGTTACATAAAATGTGACCAGGTGGGATATATTAGAGTTGGAATAAAAGAAGAAAGAATAACAAGGGGGCGTTTAAAAGCAGATGTGTACCCAATTACACGTGCTGCTGTGCTGGTCTTTATCAGATCTTCTCTACTTAAGGTGAGTTAGAAAAATACCTGAAGAAGGCTGAAGTTCTCTCCCAAATATAATTTTGGATCAGTTCTAGCATGCAGATGAGCATAAAATAGAATCCAGAAGCTCTGCTCTGTGTGGCAAGGCAACAGTTGACTTAGCTTGTAAACAATTTAAAGCAGTTATAACCAGATTCTCTATTCAAAAAAACAAGCACAAAACCCCCAAATCTTAAAACCATGCTATTAACACTGATCAGCACTGATCAACTCTGATCAGCTCTACTTCCTTACATACTCTCCAAGGAGATGTCCTGTTTGTTAAATGGTCACTAAAATAACTAAGATAAGTAGTTGTGTTGGCTTGTTGTTTATAAAATAGTTAAAAGTTCTGGGATATCCTCCAAAACTAATTATTTTCACATTCAAAAAGTTGGTCTGTAACTCTATTTTCAGGCAATAATGAGCTTGCAGAGTCACTTTTTTTGTTCAGGACACTCACGATTTGAGATAATATAACCATACAATTAGTCTATAAAATAATGGTTATCTTCTGCTCTACATGAGTGTGTTTCCAACTCATCTGGAAGTAACATTAGGTCATTAAAAATCAAGTTATAAAGAAGGGTGAAGTGATAATTTTGCTTTACCCTTGTGGAATTTAGCTACCCTATTAAAAATCCATTTTTGACAAACATAAGGATTGTTCTAGTTGAGGAATAACTTGAATTAATTTTCTTATGTGATTTTTTTTAAATGTATGTTTAATCAGCTACCCATTATCTGGACAGCCTCAGAATAACATTTATAAACCCATAGGACTTTTCTAAATTCTGATTTACCTAGGTTGATCTTATAATGTCCCTTTTTCACCAGCTCAGCTTGATATCAGCTCTTCCCACTTCTACCTTTATCCATTAATCCCAATCATCCATACTGTCATTCCAACTTTAGAACTTAGCTTCTTCTCTAGTCTGTGCTCTTCTAGTAATGGTGGCTTTAGCTAAACCACATAGACTTTCCAGGTCTGATTTCTCAGCTGAAAGCACCTACCTCATAGTGTTGACAATGAACTAAATTAATTTAGCACAGCCATACATAAGCGCATGTAAGAGTAGCAAGCATTCTGAGCGTCTGATGCTGTTACTGTGATGATTGCTATGTGATTCTGTATGTGCATTCTTTTTTTTTTTTTTGGGAGAGATTTTCGCTATATGATACGTGCGCTCGCCAGACAGACAGAAAGAGACATAGAGACAGAAAGCGAGAAGTCACCCCCCAGAGGGGATGGTCACACCGCAATCCCTTCTCCTCCATTCTCCTCTCGGGATCTTGGGCACGCACGCACACGCGCCTGGTGTGAGTTTTAAGCCACCAGGTCCGGGACGCGAACCGTGGTCGACTATGTGGGAGTCCAGCAACATAGTCATTACGCTAACTGCTGGTTCCCCTGTATTTGCATTCTTAACTGGAGATTTGGGTTGAGTTTTGCCTGTGTCTATAGAGTAAAGGGTGAGGAAGATCCTAATCCCTCACCTCTCCTTCCTTCAAGATTCTGAACCCATTGAGAACAGGCATAGAGGACAGCAGCACTGGGTGGTGTTCAGATAATACCCTGAGTCCCTGGAACAGCCTTTAAGGTGGGCCAGCAGGTGGTATGGCAGTTAAGTCCCTGGATTCCCACAAGGCTGACTGTGATTTGAGTCCCAGATTCAGTGCCTTGAAACATGATATGCCCCTGTGCATGCATGCATACAGGAGAAGAATGGAGGAGGGATTGCAGCATGATCATCCTTTCTGGGGGGAGGGGGTGATTTCTCACTTTCCGAGACTCTCACTGTTTCTTTCTCTCCCCCCACTCCCCCAGTGAACAGACATACCCTAAGTAAAACTTCTACAAAAAAAAATAGGTGGCACTTGAGGCAAGAGCTGTGTAAGATCCAGGCACTTAAAGTAAGATTTACCTTTATAAAACTAGAGCCGAAAGTGCTCCTGCTGCCTCTATAGCCTCTATAAAAGCACTGTGTGTTCTTGCCTTGGCTCAAAACATAGGAACTTACATCTATATTTCCTTCCTCTGAGAAAAGTGTTGGAGACTTTGACAAACATTTCTGCCCTCCCTAAAAAGACCAAGGAAGAATCTACCATTTTTATCAACTCTCAATTACTAGCCACTCTTCCTGCGAAGAGGAGTGACTTAACTGGGCACACCAGAGTAAAATGAGTATCAATTATGCCACATAACTCTATTGCTAAGGTCCAACAGCAGTACAATCTAGTATGTATTGAATGTTTGCAATATGCAAGCTCTGTTGTTCTTCTCCCATAATTCTTCTGTTCTCCTTTGACTAAGGAAATATGAGTAGGAACCCATTTGATGTCTCTGTTAACCTGATAGCACCCTGCCTATTTACTAATTATGTTTGAGCTAAATCATTACAGAGATGTGTGTAGCAGAACAAAAAGTAACCTAAGAAAGTAGAACTCATTCTTTTTTTTTTTTTTTTTTTTTTTTTTTTTTTTTTTTTTTTTTTTAACGGGGGCATGCACCTTCCCAGAAGCAAAAAGAGAAATCACCCTCCAGTGGGGATGGCCGCGCTGCAATCCCTTCTCCTCCATTCTCCTCTCGGGATCTTGGGTATGCAGGCACACGTGCCCAGCATGAGTTTAAGCCACCGGGTTGAGACTCGGACCGCAGTCGACTATATGGGAGTCCAGCAACATAGCCATTATGCTAACTGCTGATCGTCTCGCTTGCGCTTTCTTTTTTTTAGAGATTTTCGCTACAGGGCGCGTGCGCTCACCAGACAGACAGAGACAGAGAGACAGAAAGCGAGAAATCCCCCCCCAGGGGGCATGGTCACGCCGCAATCCCTTCTCCTCCATTCTTCTCTTGGGATCTTGGGCACGCACACACACGCGCCCGGCGTGAGTTTTAAGCCACCGGGATGCGAACCGCGTCGACTACGTGGGAATCTGGCAACATAGCCATTACACTAACTGCTGGTTCCCAGCTTGCGCTTTCATTTTAAGGTTAAATCTAAATGTCAGTTATTTGTTCCTGGTGGCTCAGAGCAAGTAGAAGCTACTGCAGGTTGAGTCTTGCAGATCTACCAGCAATAGGAAGGAGTAGGCACATAAAAGTAATCCGTTATACCAAGGATTTATGGAATAAGTTAAAATACACATAAGCCAAGCCATGTGTCAAACATTTTCACTCTGTTGGGTTTAGTTTTTGGGGAGTTCTTTTTTTTTCTTGAGAGGTTTTTGCTACATGGAGTGTGCGCTCGCCAGAAAGAGAGAGACAGAGAGAAAGAAAGCAAGAAATTGTCCCCCCCAGGGGTGATGACCTCGCTGCAATCCCTTCTCCTCCATTCTCCTCTTTGGACTTTGGGTACACACACATGTGCGCACTCCTGGTGTGAGTTTAAGCCGCTGGGTCTGGGGCTCAAACCACGGTCCACTATATGAGAGTCCAGCAACATAGCCATTACGCCAACTGCTGGTCCCTGGGGAATTCTTTTGTATGTATATCTTTAATATTCTTGAGAGTCTTCAATCATGCTGAGCTTTCTGTCTGGGTATCCAAGTTTTCTCTGAGATACTAATTATTGTTTCGTTTTTGGTTGTTTGTTAGTGTGCTGGTCAACAAGTTGCATAAATTTTGAGAAGTCTGATGATATCCTCTTTTCTCATAAACTGCTAATTTTCCTTAGCTCTTGCTTTTAGCCACAAATATTTTTTATATGGTAGAAACACACACACACACACACGCACACACACATCTTGCTTGACAGAAACTGCAGCAAATCCAGACAATGTAGAGAATGGGCTTCCCCACATGTCTTATCTACTTGATATGTTTACCATATGGAAGCAAAGATTAACAGATAATTCTGGAACACTTAAATTATGAGGAAAAGAGGTAAATGAGAGAGTGAAATATCTAGAAGAAATACCATGCATGAACTCTGACCTGCAACATCGTGGTTAAGAAGGTATCGAGCTTCCTGGGTTCAAGCCCTGGCTCTCCTACTGATTAGCTATGATTAGCTCTGTTTAGCTAATTATCTAATCATTGTTAGCTGATTAGCTCTGTAACTGGGAAAGTCAATCTAATTTCCTCATCAGAATAATGGAGGTGGGGGGCCAGCAAATAGCATAGCAGCTATATTGCTGGACTCCCACATGGCCAACAGAAGTTCAAGTCCTTGGACCTGGTGGCTTCAAACTCATGCTGAGCACAAGTGCATGAGTGCTCAAGATCCCAGAAGGAGAATGGAGAAGGGACTGTGGCATGACCACCCCCTCGGGGGAGTGATTTATCATTTTCTGTCTCTCTGTCTTTCTGGCAAGTGTATGCACCCTGTACCAAAAGTCTGTCTTAATAATATAAATAGTACAAACCATTTTCTCGGCTTCTGATGTGAGAACTTAGAGACATAAATGATTCATGTGTAGTAGGTTAAGACTTGCAGCCCCAAAGACATGGCTACATCTTAATCCATGGAACTTATGAATGCTACCTTATATGGAGAAAGGGTCTTTGCACGTGTAATTAAGTTTGGATCTTGAGATAGGGAGGTCATCCTGGGTTATTTGAGCAGTCCCTAAATACAATGACACAAGTCATAAAATTGAAGCACCCAGCCTTTGTGCACAGCCAGTAGTGTACTAAACTGTGATGCTGGAAGACACATGATATCCATGATTTGAGTCTCCAGCCCAATTGCCCTGAAAACATATTCAACAAGTGGACAAATCCCCAGGATCCTGGCAGGGAGGAGGACTGAAGGAATGTGATTACAGTCTGACTGAGCCCTGTGGAGGGTGCTTCTGTTTCTTTCACTCTTTCATGCACACGTATTCACTCTGATTCTGAATTAAAGAAAAAAAGAAAAGTGATTCAGAGGAAAAATCAGAAGGAGAGGAATGTAACCAGGGAGTCCAGTCACCAGAAGCTGGAATATGCCAAGAACGAATTCTCCACCAGAGCCTTTACAGAGACTGTGGCTATGCAGACACCTTGATTCATAGGAAACTAATATACCATACCTAACTATTTCAAGTTGGAAGCATATTGCAAACACTCAATACATATTAGGTCTTACTACTATTAACCCATAGCAATAGAGATATGTGGCATAATTGATACTGGTTTTGCTCTAGTGTCCTCAATCAGTTAAGTCACTCCTTCAGCAAAGAGGAGTAATTGAGAGTTGATAAGAATGGTCAACTCTTCCTTGGTCTTTTTAGGGAAGGCAGACATGTTTGTCAAAGTCTCTTAACACTTTACTCAGAGGAAGAAAATATAGATGAAAGTTCCTACATTTGAGCCAAGGCAGTTCACAGATAATAAAGGTTCTATTTATAACAGGGACTCTTACAATTTACCCACCAGAAGAACCGAGGTATTTGTACTGTAGATCCCACATGTGTGCAAATATATTTTGCACAACTCAGCCATTATCAGAGCTTCCTAAAGCTGCAAACACAAGCAGATGGTCCTGACTGGGGTGACACCACAGCTTGATTGCTGGAAGCTTCTGGAAATTTCCTTTTGGAGAAAGAATGTGCACTTTATATAAGGTGACCATGACGGTGCATTCTGGTTTGTCTTAACTGTCCTGGTACTCTTTTGTCCTAGCACCCCCAGATGTTTTAGCATTTGTCACTCTCAATAATGTTCCAGTTTAGATGATAAATTATGTGGTGGAGACACAGCATATACACTTTTTCAAGGAGCAAGATAAAAATATCACAGGAAAATATTTCTTTGCCAACGCATTAGGTGATTCTGTGACAGTAACTCTATAAATGAAAGAGGTAAGGATGGTGGGTTCATTTCTATCTCTGTAAGAAGTTATTTTTCCCTGGTAGCTAGATCATTAAAAGACCCAAAAGGCCAAATATAGGAAAATGGATGAAGAAAATGGAACACTCTAGCAAATGTAATTAACATCAAAAGCCCTCAATATTTTGGACACCATCCTGCCAGAGTCCCAACTAGCCAAAATGTAGGAAAGAGCTCTTGGAGAATGCTGATTAAACTTCAGGTCTTCCAGGCTTAAAAAGGCATATTCATTGGAAGCATTGCATGACTCAGGGACAGTGAAGGTGCCATTTCCCATAGAATGAGTTTCTCATCCATCTGGCTAGTGCCCACCTGGGAGAAGGTGGTGGCTGAGTTTTCAGAATTTCTGTCTGACCATTATTTCCCTTGGATTTGGGCTCACTAGTGAGATGGCAGGACTAAAGCAGTGGGTCAGGTCCCTTCAACTACAGAGAGCTGTGACTTCCCACTTTCTGAAACTTTGTGGTATGTTTGTGAAAAATGTGAGAAGTAGGAAGAAGGCAGAGAGATTATTTGGTATTGGAGTCATTTCAAGGGAAAACTTTCATTCAGTGGAGAAAATAAAGCCAGCAGGAGATTTGGAGTAAGGAGGGAACTGTCTACTCTCAGAATTAGAGTCTCCCTTTGAAGGGCTAGTTCTCTCGGGATTGAATCCTTTGCTCTCTAGGGACAAAGGAAAAAGATTGGACAAGCCTAGTACAGTTATTTTCCTATATTCTAGAATTTGGGTCACTGAAAATATTTGTGAACAAAGTATTAGAGGTAGAGGTAAAATATAAATTATGATCAGAAAGTGGACAGAAAGATACAAACCCTGTAAATACTATATAGTACATAATACCACCATAGATTATTGGTAGACATACAGATAATCAAATTATAAAAATATGCATGGGAAAAGTACACAGACTAACTACAATGCAGAAAAAGAGAGGTCACAGAGATGGGCCATGGTGGGGATTTCAGTTGTCTCTATTACCATTCTCTCAAAATTGTATTAAAGGTTACCAAGTTACTGTTTTAAAAGCAGTAACAGGAACCTGACTTCTGAATTTCTACCATAGCATTCCTGGGGCATCCTCTAGAAACTTTTCTGTCTGTAGCTTCTCACAAGTGTCAGAACACATGTATATTCTTGGATATGAAGTTCGCCTTGTTCTTTCTTCCTGGCATGTGATTGTCAAGATTTGCCTAAAACCCAATTATTACATATTTGGAATATCATGAATTCAAAATCCTTTTTTTTAAAAAAAAAAAAAAGAATGGTGTGAGGGTTTAATAAGTACACTTTGAAGTAAATTAATGATCCATATATGGAGGGGAGCTAAAGGTCCTGGGAAAAGTTAGAGAAAGTGAGCAGGTAGTGAAATGTGTTAGGGAAAGTAAATAAAGCAGGAGGCCTTCAGGTGGCATGGTGGTTAAGGGCACTGGACTACCACATGGCAGACTGCAGTTTGAATCCCAGGCCTGGAAGCTTGCCTTCTCACTTTCTCTCTCTCTCTCTCTCTCTGTACCTCTCTGGTAAAACTAAAATAAATAAGTAAAGTTAAATAAAATAATTATTTAAAAAAATAAAGCATTGGATGTGTGGTTAGAAGTGTGTTAGGCTGCGACTAGCAGATGGTGTAGCAGTTATGTCATTGGACTCCCACATGGCCTTCCGCTATTAAGAGTCTCAGACTTGGTGGCTTGAAAATCATGCCAGGTGCATGTATGTGCATACCCAAGATTCTAGGAGGAGAATAGAGTAGAGGGTAGTTGTGGCATGGCTATCTGCTCTGGGAGACAATTTCTCTCCCTATCTCTGTCTCTGTCTCTGTCTCTCTCTCTCTGGAGAGTGCACGTATCCTAAGACAAAACCTCTTTTTTAAAAAAGAAGTGGGTTAGTCTATGCAGAAAGCATTTTCTTAATTTATAATAAGAACTTTCTTCTCTATTCATACTCCTTTAGAGCAGCGATTCTCAAAATGTGGTCACCAACTACAGCATTATCTAGGAACTTGTTAGACATATTAGTTTCTGAATCAGAAGCTCAAGTGTGGGTAGTACCAGGAATCTGTGCTTTAACAAGACCTGTAGTTATTTCTGAGGAACACTAAAGTTGGGTAATCCCATCTCTAGACACACTTCTGTGGATGATAATGAAAACAGTCATAAAAAAATCACCACCACCATAAAAGCATATATATCACCACTACACCCTCTCCACTAATTCAGTCCAACCAAAAATAAAAAGTGAACAGAGGAGTCTACAAAACCTAAGTAAAAGACAGTACTAAAACTTGTAATGAAATTAAACTGTTAAAAACATATCACAATAGAGTAGATTAAATCAAATATAATGATTTAAAATGATAAAACCGAGAAACCTAACAATAAGGAAAAGAAGCAAAGTAATGCTAAATTTAAAATTCAAGAAAATAAGCTTAAAGCTAAAGATAGAATAAGAGAAAAATAAGTGAAAGTTCTTATAAAAATTATAACATCTGCTCCATACAGTGCTTCCTTCATATCTGACAATGCTCTAATAAATCCTCCTCATCAAACTCACTTAATCTTCCAAATAACTCTATGAGAGAGGCACCGTTATTATTTACATTTTGTACCAAAGAAAGGAAGGCACAGAAAGAATAGATACTTTGCCCAGAGTCACATAACTAGTACATAAAATGAAGAGCAGAAGTTTAGCTAACAGAGCAATGAAAATCATACTTATTAAGAGATGTCATTTTAAAAATAAAAATAAAGTCCATGAAGTTAGTGAGTTTGAAATGAAAGGTCAATAACTAGAAGAGAAAAAAAAATATGTGGAAGAGATGGGAAATTAAGAGAGAGATAGAGCATGTCTCTATGGGGTCTGGAGGTGGTGTACCTTTCATATGTGCAAGGCAGAGGGCCTTACTGTTCCTTGGGAAGTGAGGGTGGAAATTCTGCACATCATCATTTCTTCCCTTTCACTTGCCAAGGATCCTCCTCAGGACCTTTCAATTCTACATAAAAGCTGAAAACAGATTTTCGTAGACCGACAAATGAATGCCATATCTATTACAATGGGTGGTAGGGAGGGTAGAGTAGTTCTCATGTGATTCTTTTCTACCAAAGAGAAAAAGGTTTGTACTGATAAGTTAGGAGTTAATTGGCTATATTTGAGATTTTTATTTTGTTTTGTTCTGTTTTCTCAGAATATTGTACATAATAGCTTCAAAGTTTTTGAGAACATGAATTTCCAACTAACCATCCAGCTGCAATAAGAATCTTGAACTCACTGACATAACTACATGACTCAGGTTTAAGAACTATTAAAATGGCTTTTATATTTTAAGTTTTGTTCCCCTTCAGTAATTTTTCCCCTTCAGTTCTTATTCTGATTCTTAAATGAAGAGACAATGTTAAGACATTCCTAGAATAAAGACAAAATCTCAGGGTAGCTCACACAGTAGCAACCCACCAATCTCAGAGGAGAGGCCCAAGAGAAAGAGAAAGATGAATTTCTCCTTACCCATAGATGATTGAAGCTGGATGAAATGCTTAATGAGATTGAAGATAAAGCTGCAATTGGAGATGGCTACCTCACCAATGTGAAAACTGATACTTGTACTACTTTTTTGGTGGTGTTTGTCAAATGTGATTTTTATCTATTTATTTGTTTGTTTTATATTCATTCACTGTATATCATTACAGCATGCAAAGTAAAATTTTCCATCCAGAATACATTGAATATTGGCCCAAAGATATTATCATACCTATTATCTTCAACAGATAATTTTCCATTTTATGTTTCTTAGCAGCTTTACTTCTTTCTTTTTTTCCCTTATTTCCCTCCCTTTCACCTTCTGCCATTTCCCACCCTCCATGTACACAGTTGCTCTTCATGCATTTATATTGTCCAATATTTTAGTTTATGTCATAGAGTGCAGATATTTGATATATATTGAGTGAGGACATACAATGTCTCTCTTTCATTTTCTGACTTGCTTCAGTCAACATTAAATCTTCCATATTTGCCCATTGTCTATCAGATACCAGGGTCTCATTGTGTTTTATGGCTGAGTAGTATTCAATTCAGTAGTGTATATGTTCCACATGTTTTCAATCCATTTGTCTGTTCATGGACATTTGGTTTGTTTCCATGTCTTAGCAATCAAGAATAGTGCTGCAATAAATATGGATGTGCAAATGTTTTACTGACTGAGGATTTTCCTATCCTTGGGTAGTTATCCAAGAGTGTAATTGCTGGGTCACATAGTATTTCTATTTGTAGATTTCTGAGGAACCTCCATATTGTTCTCCACATTGGCTATACTAATTGACATTCCAAACAACAGTGCAGGAGTTTACTTTTCACCATAGCCTCGCCAGCACTTATCATTCTTTATATTTTTAATCTTAGCCATTCTGATTGGGATTAGGTGGTGTCTCATTGTAGTTTTGACTTGCATGTCTCTTATGATAAGAGATGTTGAGCATTTTTTCATATGCTTTTTTAGCTGTTTGTATGTCTTCCTTAGAGTGTTGTCTGTTCAGCTCTTTTGTCCATCTTTTAGTTAGTTTGATCATTTTTTTTTTTTAGTTAAGCTGTTTGAGTTCCCTTTATATCCTAATTGTCAGTCTCTTATCTGAGACAGCTTTCAAATATATTTTCCCATTCTGAGGGTTGCTGATTCACTCTTAATTATTATTTTCCCCCTATACAGAAGCTTTTTAATCTAATGTAATCCCACCTGTCTATTTTTTAGGCTTATTGTCTGTGCTTTGGGGGTCTTGTTCAAGAAGTCTTTTTTACTCCTATGTCTAAGAGTTTCCCTGGTGTTTTTCACTAGTAGTTTTATAGTTAGAGGTCTTAGGTTTAGATCTTTGACTCATTTGGAGTTGATTTTTGTTAATGGTGTGTGATAGGGGTCCAGTTTCATCTTGTAGCAGGTGGATGCTCAGTTTTTCCAGCACCATTTGCTAAAGAGATTTTCTTTTCCCTACTGGATTGACTGGTGCTTTTTGTCAAAAATCAGCTGACTGTACATTTTGGGATTTATTTTTGAGATTTGTATTCTGTTCCATTTGTCTGCATGCCTGTTTTGTGCCTGTACCATGCTGCTTTGATTATCACGGCTTTGTAATACATTATGGGATCAGGGAGTGAGATGTCCCCTACTCAACACTTTCTATGCAGGATTTCTTTGGCAATATAGGGACTTTTATAATAGACACATTCTACAATTTTTTTCTTCTAAATCTGTGAAGAATGTCTCTGGTAATTTGATTGGATTGCATTAGATACATAGATTAGTTTGGGCCGAATTGACATTTTGATTATATTAATTCTTCCAAATACAGGAACATGGGTTGTCTTTCCACTTTTTTGTGTTATTTTCAGTTTCTTTTATTTTAGATTTTCATAGTTTCCTTGAAGAGGTCTTTGACATCTTTGGTTAGGTTTATTTCTAGATATTTTATATTCTCTTGGTTATTATAAATGGATTGCTTTCTTCAGTTCTACCTCAGTATGCTCATCAATGGTGTATAGATATACTATAGATTTTTGTATGTTTATTTTGTATCCTGCCACCTTACTGCATACATTTATTACTTCCAGGAGTTTTTCCATGGATTCTTTTGAGTTTTCCATGTATATAACCATGTCATCTGCAAAAAGAGATAATTTTACTTCTTTTTCCCTATTTAAATTCCTTTTATTTTATTCTCTTGTCTGTTTGCTTTGGCTAGGACTTCCAGTTCTATACTGAAAAGGAGTGGAGAAAGTGGGCAGCCCTGTTTTGTTCCAGTTTTGTTCCAGGTAAAGCTTTCAGCTTTTCCCCCATTCAGTATGATGGTGGCTATAGGTTTTTCATATATGGCTTTTATTGTGTTGAGAAATAGCCCTCTATGCCAATTTTGCTGAGAGTCTTAATCATGAAAGGATGTTGTATTTTACTAAATGCTTTTTCTCTGTTGATTGATATAATCATATGACTTTCATCTTTCTTTCTGTTGATATGGTTTTGCATGAGTTGAAGCACTCTTGCATCCCTGGAATAAAGCCTGCCTGATCACAGTGTATAGTCTTGTTTATGTGTCATTGGAAGCTATTTGCTAGTATCTTGAGAATTTTTGCATCTGTATTGATAAGATATATTGTTCTGTGGTTTTCCTTTTTTTATGTCCTTGTCTGTGTCTGTTTGGGGAATAAGGGTGATGGAGGCTCATAAAATGAATTTGAAAGGGTTCCTTCCTTTTGAATGTTTAGAGATAATTTGAGCAGAATGGGAGTTAGCTCTTCTTTAAAGGTTTTGTAAAATTCAGGATTGATGCCATCAGTACCTGGGCTTATCTTTGTTGAGAGGTTATTTATTACAGATTCTACCTCATTGCTTGTTATGGGTCTATTCAGGCTTTCTATATCTTCCTGATTAAATCTTGATAGATTACATGTGTCCAGGAATTTGTGAATTTGTCCATCCCATCTTTTCTGGTTTGTTGGCATATAGTCACTCATAGTATTCTCTAATGATGTTTTGTTTTGCTGTTATGTCTGTTGTAACATTGCCTGCTTCATTGCAGATTTGATTTATCTGGTCCCTTTGTACCACATTTAAACAGAAGTGTTAAGACTTAGTGTGCTTGGGGTCAGTAGGTTGCACAGTGGTTAAGGTGCTAGACTCTCACATGTTCAAACACAGTTTGACTCCTGGACCTGGTGGTTTGAAACTCATGCTGGGTGAGTGTGCATGAGTGCCCAAAATCCTGAGAGAAGGATGGAGGTGAAGGAATTGTGATGTGGCTATCTCTAGGAGGGGGGTGATTTCTCACTTTCGGTCTCTCTGTCTCTCCTTTAAGGACACACACTACATGGAGAGTCCAGTGACATAGCCATTATGCCATCTGCTGGTCTCAAGGTACTTCTATTTTAAATTTTTTGAGGAACTCCTTATACTATTGGGTAGCGAGAAAAGTAATGACACATTCTTGCATAGAAAAACATAGAAAAATACATCATTACTTTTCCAATGACCCAATATTTTCTAGTGGCTACACTAATTTATATTTGCACCAACAGTGTGTGCAGTAATTCTGTTTTCTCTACATTTTATTCAATACTTATTATCTTGCATTTTTTTGATAAAAACCATCCTATCAGGTGTAAAGTGATAGATACTTTTTGTGTTTTTAATTTGTACTTCTCTGGTGGTTAATTGAGTATTTTTTCATATCCTCATTGTCTATTTATATGCATTCTTTGGGAAGAATGTCTATTCAGATCCTTTAACCATTTTTAAATTGTGTTGTTTATTTTCTTACTATTGAATTGAGTTTATTATATACCTTGGGTATTAACCCGTTATCAGATATATGGTTTACAACTGTTCTCTTACTTTCTGTAGGTTAGGTTGTCTCTTCACACTGTTGATTGTTTCATTGGCTGTGCAGAAGCTTTTTAGTTAGTGTCATCCCATTTGGCTATTTTTACTTTTGTTGCCTGGGCTTTGAAGTTCATATCCAAAAATATCATTGTCCAGTCAAATGTCATGGAGTTTTATCATGCTACCTCTTTAAAGGGGGATGAGTATGGAATTGTTAAGATAAAAAGAAAACAAAAAACAGGATCAGTGTAGAAAAGCATGTGAGTAGAAACTATGGGATTCAAATAGAGCTAGATTAGTCAAAATAATCTTGAGTCACTGGGATCAGAAGATGGCATAATGGTTACATCACTGGACTCCCACATAGTCCACTGCAGTTTGAGTCCTGGACCTAGCGGCTTAAAACTCACACTGGGCACATGTGCGTGCATGTCCAAGATCCCAAAAGGAGAAAGTAGGAGAAGGGATTGTGGTATAGCCATTTCCCCCTGGGGGGTGATTTCTCACTTTCTATCTTTCTGTCTCTCTCTATCCCTCCAACGAGTGCACATTACCTATGGCAAAACTCTTTAAAAAAAATTTGGGGGTCATGTTCAAAAGACCTATTTCAGAATTTACACAGCATCACAAACCAGTGTTTTCACGTTGTTCATGCTATTTTATGTAGTAAATAAGAGTTATGCTGTCACATTAGATCCTTTGGAGGCCCTCTGAGAGAAAGATGGTTATCTTTCCAGGATATTTGTGCTATTTTTGCCTGCCTAGTTTCCAGCATGATTCACCT
The DNA here is from genome assembly GCF_000334495.1 of Tupaia belangeri chinensis. Classification (NCBI taxonomy): domain Eukaryota; kingdom Metazoa; phylum Chordata; class Mammalia; order Scandentia; family Tupaiidae; genus Tupaia; species Tupaia belangeri. The sequence goes on from NW_006202744.1 coordinate 276,353, forward strand.
GGAACTGGATACTCTGAAACCAATTCTTGGACAGTTGAGATGAAGGTTAACACTAGTGGATGCAAGATCCCCTCACTGCCCCTAAACTTCATAAGGTACTGGTAACAGAATGTTTTAATGGTTTGTCAAGAAAAAAATCACTATAGTAGTTATCTTATTGTGTAACTAGTCCCTTTAAAATGTACTGGCTTAAGGCAAAATTTATTATCTGACAGTTACTATGGATAAACAATTCGTGTTCCTCTGGCTCAAGGTCTCTCACAAGTTTTCAATTAAAGGATTGTCCAAGGCTTATGTAAAGGAGGATCTTCTTCCAAATTCACTCATATGGTGGTTAGCAATAGACATCAGTTCCTTGACATATGGAACTCTGTAAGGAAGCTCATGTGGCATCTGTCTTATCTCAGAGCAAGAAAGTGAACAAGAGAACAAGAATGAGTTTGCAACCTAAAATTTATCATTTTTTAAAATAATCTAATCTTGGAAGTGACTTCTCTCTTCTCCATTCCTCTCCTCTTCTCTCATCTCTTTTTCTCTTTACTTCTTTATAGACAAGTCAATAAATCAAGCCATATTCAAGGAGAGCGGAAGACACAAGAAAGAACCTGAATACTAGGAATCCTTGAGGCACCTAGTTCTATACTTAATATATACTTAATAAATGGTAACTAAATAAACAGATTAAAGGATAAATTTAAAAATATATCATAAAAGGAAACATATACAATACGCTTTATTTAACTCATTAATTAATAAGAGAACAAATGAAATATTAAAACCACTCAATTTAAAACTCAAAGTAGCAACTTTTAATTGTTAGATAAGAAATACTGAAATGATTTCTAAAGAAGGATATGAAACTGGCAAAACTGAGCAATATCCACAGAGTAGTAATTAGTGGCACTCTAGGGGCCAGGTGGTGGCACAGCAGTAAAACACTATACCCTAAAGGCAATCCTAAATGAGAAACTTCCTGCTTCAAGTGCAGAGAAATCTCTAAGTACAGTAGGAACACACTTGCCCGTGATCCAGGACTGGCTGAAGGCTGAGGGTGAATTGTAGCATTAAGATCTTGTCAGGGGTGCTATCTCTCTCTTTCTCATGGAAGAAATAAATAAATTTGAAATTAATGGCACTTCAGTGGAAATGATTCGCCTTTTTTTCGAGAGAGAGTTTCTGTATAGGACATGTGCTTGCCAGAGAGACAGTGAATCAGAAAAGACAGAAAGTGAGAAGTCACCCCCAAGGAGGATGGCCCCACTGCAGTGCCTTCTTCTCCATTCTCCTCTTGAGATTTTGGGCATGTACACACATACACACACACACACACACACACACGCACCATGAGTTTTAAGCTGCCAGGTCTGAGACTTGAACTGCAGTCAATTATATCGGAGTCGGAGTCCAGCAACATAACCATTACACTATCTGCTGGTCTCATGATTTGCATTTCTATGACAGAAATGATTCTCATTACTATCAGCTTCCTACAGTTAACTCCTATCTCTACAGCATTATAAAATAGTAGAGTCAAAAGCAAAGGCAGAGATAACCTAGATTGCTAAACAAGACAATATATTCACTAAAATTTCCAAATTTTTCACAGTTTTTCCCTCTAAATGAGTAATACACACTGGGAACAGCAAGTACACCCCAGGAAGAGTCCAGGAAAGAAAAAAGTCTTAGCTCTTTTCAAATCCATGTAACAGTCAATACACTTTATTGGGGACTTATGGTCCTTGGTTACTAGGAGATAAGATTTACTAAATATGTTAGAGTATCTCAGATATGTCTTCATACATTCACTGGTACCATATATATCATTTTTGACTTTGTGGAATATAGAATATCTCTTGCAATAGAGATTAAAATCAAACCTACTCAATGCCCTAGGGAGTGATTAGATCTTATAACTGGATGCCAAAATCCAAAGGCTTATGCTACCCCAAGGTTCTATCAGCAATTGCCAAACAAAAGCAGAGCAGCTACATCAAAATCTGTGGCAGGGATGGAGGTATTCTTGTCAAAATTTTGAGTTTTAGGCTCTGTCTTGGACATACTGAGTCAATATGCTTGGGTGAGGCTTGGATAATCTTATCATTATATATGTTTTTGAGAGAGATTTTTGCTATAGGGGGCATGCGCTTGTTGGAGAGATAAAGAGAGACTGAGAGACAGAAAGCAAGAAATCACTCCCCCAGAGGGATGGCCACACCATAATCCCATTTCCTCCATTCTCTTCTCAGGATTTGGGGCATATATGCACATGCACTGGTATTAGTTTTAAACCACCAGGTCAGGGACACAAGCCATGCATGGTCAACTACCTTGGAGGCCAGTGATGTAACCATTAAGCTATCTGCCAGTCCTATATTTGAAGAATTTATGGAGTTCACCAAATGAACCAACATTTAGCATAATGGCTATGTCGCTGGACTCCCACGTAGTCAACTGTGGTTCGCGTCCCGGACCCGGTGGCTTAAAAACTCACGCCGGGCGCATGTGCATGCATGCCCAAGATCCTGAGAGAAGAATGGAGGAGAAGGGATTGCGGCGTGGCCATCCCCCCTGGGGAGTGATTTCTTGCTTTCTGTCTCTCTGTCTGTCTGGCGAGCGCACATGCCCTATGGCAAAGAAAACCTCTCCAAAAAAAAAAAAGATGTGGTAAGTGGCTTTTCTTCTGAGTTTCTCCTGGTGAATATGGAAACAATGATTCTCCTCTGCTAGGCCACTGGGACCAGCAGATGACATAATGGTTATGTCACTGAACTCCCATGTAGTCAACAACAGTTCAAGTCTCAGACCCGGTGGGTTCAAACATGCCAGGCATGTGTGCATGAGTGCCCAAAATCCCAAGAGGAGAATGGAGGAGAGGGCATTGTGGCAAGGCCATCACCCTGGCAGTGCTTTTTGTTTCTCTGTCACTCCAGAGAGTAAACATGCCCTATACCAAAAATCTCTCTTAAAAAAAAAAAAAAGAAAGAAAAAAGAAAGAAAGATAAAGAAAAAAGAAAGCTAAATTTTGAAAGAACATATACCACCTATTAAGTTAGTTATAAAATGATTACAGAAGAACAACAAAATAACAAGGGGCATAAATACAGATCTCTTCCTATGTCCTTAAACCATAGACCATGGTATTTTAGAATTACCTAATTCTCTTCCACAGCCTCAACAAAAGCCTTGTGCTTTTGGCATCAATCAGATGTTTCAACAGATATTTGCAGTGTCCTGCTGGGTCCTATTGGAATAGAGAAAAAACAATTATGTACATTCTTTCTACTATGCAAATTCTGCTGAATTGGTTCACTACATTTGAAAAGCTTCAAGTATTTGAAATTCAAATGAACATTTACCATCTGTGGTCTTCATTAACATTATAATGGCATCATGATTTCAGACATTTCTGTTAATGAATATTAGTTTTTGAGCCTTATACTGCTACTTTTGATTTTGTAGACTATGAAGTATAGCAGGTACTCTATGATTTATTACATATAAATTGTGGAGTGAGAAGAGACTTAAGAAATAATCAATTCCAATATTCCTATATTATGAGAGGAAACTAAGACTTGGAAAAGGGAACTATTATGGTGCTGAATTGTCTCCTCCCCCCCCCCCCAATTCTGGTGTTGAAATCATAACCTGTAACACCTCAGAATGTGACTGTATTTGGATATAGGGCTTAACGAGGTAATCGAATTAAAATGCAGTCATCACTGTGAGGCTTAATTTCGTGTTTGGTGTCCTTATAAAAAAGGAAATTGGAACACAGACTTGTAGAGAGATGATTTAAATTTACGGGAAGAAGATAGCTCTCTACAAGCTAAGAGGAAAGCCTTAGAAGAAACCAACCTAGATGACATGTTGATCTCAGACCACTAGCCTCCAGAGCCAAGAAAATAAATTCCCATTTGAAAGCCACCTAGCTTGCAATACTTTATGACAACATCTCTAGCAAATAAATACAGAATCCAAGTTGCCCAAAGTTAGAGAGCTAATTTGTTGTAGAAATGAAACTAAATTTCAGGCCTTTTGCCTTTTGGTTTTGTTTATTTTCTTCTATGCCACTATGCTATTAATACAAATAAGATGATTTCTCAAAAAGCTTAAGTTGTACAAAAATCACTGTACGATAACAAAGGAGTTTGAAGATTGTTCTTGTTCTTCACTTGCCATAAACATTAGAGTCTCAACAAATAGTGTATATCGGCATAGAGTGAAACATTAGATGTAATGCATTTATGCCCTGCAATTCAGACTAAGGAGTCATATTATTTCAATATATGGGTCTATAAACATGAAAAACTTTTGACACCTGTTATATTTATAATAATATCATCTTTGGCTGACTCTATACCTGGCATTTCAACTACTTTCTTACCTGACATAGGTAGTGTCTACAATTTTGTGGCTTTCTACACAGTTTGGATCCACCTCTTATTCTACTATGACAGATAGCTTTTTGGCCTGCGCTTACAGCTAAAACCTTAAGATGTGTTGCTCACAAATGTAAACAAAACAGAAGTTTCAGGATTCCTTCAGAGAATCAGAATTTTATAAGCTAGCTCAGAATTTTGCTTTTTAAAAATACTTCATCTGGGGTCCAGCAGATGGCATAATGCTTATGTTGCTGGACTCCCACATAGTCAGCTATGGTGTAAGTCCCAGACCTGGCAGATTAAAACTTACACTGGACCTATGTGTGTGCCTGCCCAAAATCACAAGAGGAGACTGGAGGAGAAGGGATTGGCATGGCCACCTCCCCCCTGGGGGATGATTTCTGACATTCTGTCTGTCTCTCTGGTGAGCACACACTCCTTATAGCAAAAACCTTTAAGAAATAAAATATTTCATCTGTGATTTATCCACTAACTTAAAGAAAGAAAAATAACATAACTATTAAATTTGGTTTTGTAAAGTGATTAAGATCCCTTAGTATCAAGAATAATAAGCAAGTGGGGCCGACAGGTGGCATGGTGGTTAGGGCAGTTGGACTCTCACATGGCTGACCATGGGTCAAGTCAGACCTGGCAGCTTGCTTTCTCACTTCCCTTCTCTCTCTCTGTTTCTCTCTGGTCAATTTCAATACAATTAAAAAGATAAAATAATGACAATAAATAAAATTAAATAATTCTTAAAATAATAAACAAATGGGAAATTCTATCCTTAAAAGTCTAGCTACACGTTCTGTAAGGGTTTTAGGCAGAATTGCCAAATAAAACCCAGGATAGTCATGCAATATTTGGAACATGCTTGTAGTTAAAAATTATTTATTGTTTTCATGAAATTCGAATTTAATTGGATATCTTGTATTTTTATTTAATAAACCTGGCAACCCAATTTTACAGAATTTAATAATAGAATGAATACCATGATTAGTCCTTAAAATGAAGAGTCTAAAGCGTTCTCTTTTAACATGTGCAGAAAAGATCATATTAAATACATTTGATAGTTTCTCAAAACAGAGACCCATTGCTTGGAAAGAGAGTGATATGAATATGAAACAGATCCTTCATTAAGGACATCTTGAAAAAGACTACCGGACTAACTTATTTATAAAGGAAATCCAACCTTATTGCTTCATTATATTGATAGTGTTTTAGTAATATCTTAAGAAGAGGCAGTCAAAGCAGGATAATTATTGAGTTAGAGAATCTAGTTTAAGGTTGGTCTTTCAGTGTGGTAGGAGGGCTGATTAGTACTGGTCAAAGTTGATGAATGAATAGTTTAGTATTGGTGATTCTAACAAATCAAAAATTTTGAAATTAGCCTTCAAGAATAAACTCTTTAATGAGTCCAGTAACCCATTACCTTGGTAAGAGTCAGTGACTGAATATTTAAGTAAGTGGATTTTCAGAAAGTAATTGTAACAAACAATATATTAATAACAAAGCAACAATAAGACTAATAAAACAACACAAAATTATTTGCAACTTCATTTTTCAGAGCAAGAATTTTGTGGAATATTTAAGTCATGTTAATGAAGAGTGTCTAACAGTACAATTATCTTAATACTGATAGAAAACTGCGTGGCTTAAGTTAGCAGTTCTGTAAGTATAGTCTAAGGACCACTGGGATCCTGAGGTCCTTTAAGGAACCTGCACAGTTGTTTCTTTTCCAACTGTATGTCTGTGTGAGGACAGATTTTCCTCATGTATTTCAAACAGAACAACATATTGCAAGGGATTAAGCCAGATATGAGAACTCAGCTCTTCTATTAAGTCATACACTAGAGATTTGCAAAAACGCTAATGCTGTTCTCATAAATATCTTTTTGTTTTTGTTGAAAATCTAATTATTGTTAAAAACTAAATGTCTGAAATTCTTTCTTGTCTTCAAATTGACAAGTTAGCTTCCCAGTTTATCAGTCTGACAGAAGACATAAGACTCCTGGGTCAGAATTGAAAGACATTTTACAACAAATCTAATAGCTAGTGTTAGTACATTTACCTTTGTTTTCCCCAGTGAGCACTGGTTTCCCAGGAGTGGCATGGATGAGCTTAGATGAATGCCAACACATGCAGTAGGTTACATTATAGGAGAAAAAGAGTGAGTTTAGGGCACCTGCCATTTGTAGCAGGTAGTAAGCAAGCTTGCTCTTCATCCTGGAGGGAAAGCCTACCTTCCCCTTTGAGACAGCTCACTGCCTATGCTCATTAGAAAATCTGGATAAAGGGGCCATCATACAGCATAGTGGTTAAATTGTTGGACTCCCACATGGCTGACTGCAGTTTGAATCCCAGACCCAGTGACTTCAAAGTCATGCTGAACACATGTGTGTGCATGTCCAAGTTCCCAGGAGAATGGGGGAAAAGGGATTGCAGCATGGTCATCTCAGAGGTAGTTTCTCACTATCCCTCTCACAGTCTCTCTCTCTCTCTTTCTCTCTCTCTGTCTCTCTCTCTTTCTGGTGAGTGCACACATCCTAAGGCAAAAACCTCTTAAAGAAAAAGAAAATCTGGATTAAGAGCTATCAGAGTCTGGCATCTCAGCATACTCAACAAGATGTTTATTAGCATGAGACAACTATGAAGACATGCCACTGAACATTAATTTTTTATAAAAAATTTTATGTCAACGTTTACTGGATATATTATCACTATTAATGAATTAAGTATCATTTGAAGTTTTTCTGTGTTTTTATTTGTGAATGGTAAATATCAAGTTATAAAACTCTTTGGGGCCTTTAGTAATTTTTAAGACTATGAGTATGTCTGGAGCCCACTGCTGTAGACAGTTTTACTTCTCATTATGTTTTTCCCAATTCTCTTTTTCCCTTGTTCCTAGAGAATGGGTATTGCTGCCAAAGGGATTACAATTAGTTTGAAATTGGAAATCATGATACTCTGGAATAAGCTCTTTTACATATTCCCTTGAGAAATTATCACTGTTGGCTCTCACTGTAATGTCTGTCTAGAGAGTTAGGTGGCTTCTGATGTATTGATAGAGGGCCACATTTTGCCAAATGGCTCTTCAATTTTCCTTCTTCGCTTCTTGATGTCTGGATCAAAAGTCAATTCTGAACCTTGGCTGACTGCTGTACATGTCACTAGTTAATTCTTCAGCTATCCTTTATTAAAGAGCCTCTGGATTGCTACTTGCCTTTTCTCTTGGAATTCCTTTCTTTTTATTCTCCTGCTCCTTCTTTTTCTTCCCGCTCCTCCCCCTCTTTCCTTTTCTCCATCTCCTTCTCCTTCTCTTTCTCCTTCTCTCCTCTGTCTCCTTCTCCTTTGTGTTTATTCAATAAATCATCCTTTCAGGTTTGTCCAACAGGAAACTTTGGATGTTCCTTGATATATTTAAACTGTTAAAAGAAAAATAAACCAGCCAGTCTAATAGAGTAGAGCTTTAATAGAGCAAATCTTAACATGATTTAAATTGGGCAGTTGTCTCCAGACTTCGGGAAAACTTTAGCTAATCTCGTGGTCAACTTAGTATTTAAGTTCCAGAAAAGAGAAACTGACGTACAAAAGTGAAAGTGAAGGAATAAGGTAGAGAAGCAATTGGATTGGATACAGGTAGAAAGTAGGCTGCACAAACAACCCAAAAGGTGGGTTTTCTGTGATTGAAAGAAGTGTGGCTACTATGATCAGCTATAACTTAGCAACCAGCTCAGAAAAACAGCCTAATATGTATGATTTAGGTTTATCCATAGGAATCCAAGTGTGGGAGGACAGTGACTATTTTAGGACAAAATAGTTTAATTAAACAAAATGAAATTTTTATACATCACAAAATTTTAAATATTTTTTATTTTTACATTTAATCACTATACATCTTTAGAGCATACAAATGAGTTTTGCCATCTTGAATACACTGCATTATTGGTCTAGTCAAAGGTATTATCACACACATTATTATCAGTAGGGAATTTTCCATTTTGGTGTCCATTAAATGTTTTGCTTTTATTTTTAATCTTGATATCCACCCCCCCCATAGCCTACCCTTCTGCACTGTCTTTAGTTTGCTATTATTGTTATTATTTTTTAATTTCAAGAAAAGCACTTTTAGCTTTAATGAATCAAAATTTTAAAAAATCAAGAAAAATGTATTTAAGATTTAAAACCAGGAAAAAGGTTAGGATTCTGTTCAAAGAGTAGATAGATACTAAACATTCAAAAGAAAAATATGGACAGAGCTAAAATCTAGTAGCAAGTGCATTATAGTTTTCTTCCAAAACATTTTTTTTCTCTCTCTATTCCCCCGTTACCAAAAAGAAGCATAAACCAACTTATTTGCAAAAACGTAAATTTAATCTCAATTTGGTCTGCTATTTGCACAAATACAATTAGAATAATAATTGATTTAGTTGGCTTTGCTAGAAACTTTTATAAGGAATTTCAGATTGGACTCATTAAAAAGCTTCTCAAGGCTACTGAGCCAAGTCAGGAATTCATCATCCAACTGTGCATTTAAGTACCCTTAGTTAGAAATTTGGGGGCCTGTCAGGAAGTGACATTCTTTACTTACCTGCCAGGCAGAACTGTCTATGGTACCAGGCACCATTTCCAGGAGCTTCTATTGTTGAAATCAACCTTAGTTCCTTAGCTTTCTGGTCATATCTTCAGATATGACATTCCACTCAGCCCTGGCAATAGCCAGCATTTTCAATTTGTGAAGTAAGGCAGCAGATATTATTAAACTTCTGCAAACAACCATAGTACCACAAAATAAGAATACTCACAAATACTTTCAAGTTCCAAAGGGTCAGGAATGGAGAAAAGCTTATGTTTTAATTCTGTTTACAAAAAAAAAAAAAAATTAACTAATTAACTTTTGAGCTATCAACAGCTCAAAAGAAATCAAAATCCAAATCAAATCTGGAAAACAAAGCATAGAATAAATCAGTAATGTCTTAGTCAAAAGTCATAAAATTCTATTTCTTCAGTTCAGTCTTATATCTTCAAACTCTCTTCTGTTGAGTTTATAGTATTACTGTGGTTCTATCTAACAATTTAAATTCTGAAAGTTCAGAAATATGATCTCAAAGTCATCAAAAACCTATATTCTAGGGCACTTACCAGAATCTTTTTCAATAATTTCCTTAAAAGAGACAGTTTTGGGAACCAGCAGTTAGCGTAAGGGCGATGTTGCTGAACTCCCACGTAGTCGGCGGTGGTTCACATCCCAGACCCAGTGGCTTAAAACTCACGCCGGGCGCATGTGTGTGCGTGCCCAAGATCCCGAGAGAAGAATGGAGGAGAAGGGATTGTGGCGTGACCATCCCCCCTGGGGGGTGATTTCTCGTTTTCTGTCTCTATGTCTCTCTCTGTCTGTCTGGCGAGCGCACGCGCCCTATAGTGAAGAAAACCTCTCCAAAAAAAAAGAGACGGTTTTTGGATTGTAAACTATTACAAAATGTTTTAGAAAGAGCTTCAGAATAAAATAATTAACTTTGGACAACAAAACTTAAAATGGCCATGGTTCAAGATCTAATTTTTACCATAACCCGAAATTGACAAATTTGGTCATTTTTGTGACAAAGAACATTAGAACTATTTAACATTATAATAAGTATGATTAAAAACATACTCTTATATAACAGATATTTAAGAATCTCATAAAATTTTGGAATGTCCATTTACATAAATTTCTATACGGAGAGCTAAACAGTTTCATATTGACAATGTTTCTCATATAATTTCCCAACAATTAGTGTGTTGCAGTCTATCTCTCCTTTTAGATCTAGCAGTCTTTTCTACACATATTTGGGTACTCTGTATTGGGTGTATAGATATTTATAAGCATTATGTCTTCTTATTGAGTTACCCCTTTTACTACTATATAATGCCCATCTTTGTCTCTTCTTACAGTTTTTGTCTTAAAGCCTATTTTGTCTGAAATCAGTACTGCAACTCCAGTCCTTTTTTGGTTTCCATTTGCATGGAATACCTTTGTACGGCCCTTCTCTTTTAATCTATGTATATCTTTATCTATGAGGTGCATTTCCTGTAGGCAACAGATAGAAGGTTTCTGGTTTTTTTTTTCAGTCCATCCAGCCAGTCTGTGTCTCTTGATTGGAGAATTTAATGCATTAACATTCAATGTTATTATCGATAATTCTGGACTTATCCCTTTAATTATGTTAGCCATTTTCTTGGTTGTTTTTTATTCTCTTGTTTCTATATGTCTGTCTCTGTTTAGTTTTCCTGGTATAGCACTCCCTTCAGAACTTCTTGAAGAGCTGGCCTGGTGTTGGTAAATTCTTTCAGAATTTGCTTATCTGAAACTATTTTTATCTGTTCTTCCCATTTGAAGGATAATCTTGCCAGGTATAGTAATCTTGATTGAATTTTTTTTTCTTTTAACACTTTGAATATATATTCACATTCTTTTCTTGCTTGCATTGTTTCCACTGAAAGGTCTGGTGTTAGCCTGATGGTATAACTTTTGTAAGTTACTTGATGTTTCTCTCTTGCCATTTTTAGTATCTTGTCTTTATCTGTGATTTTGATCATTCTCCCTATGATGGGGCATAGAGAGGATTCTTCTTAGGTTGATTCTACTTGGGCTTCTTTGTATTTCTTGGGTTTGGACATTTGATTGCTTCTCTAGGTTTGGAAAGTTTTCTGCAAGTATTTCATGGAATAGCCGTCTATGCTGTTGTCAAATTCTTCTCCTGCTGGAATACCTATTATCCGAATATTGGGTGTTTCATAGTATCTAGTATTTCTCGTATGTTGTCCTCATTTCTTTTACTTATTTTTTAATTATTTTTGGCGATTTTATTTAAGTCAAAGGTTTTGTCTTCCAGCTTAGGGATTCTATCTTCTATGTGGTCCAGTCTACTATTAATACTTTCGAGAGAGGTCTTGATTTCCTGTATTACTGCATTCATCTCTAGGATTTCTGATTTTCTTTTTTTTTTTTCTTTTCTTTCTTTTTTTTTTTTTCTTTTCTTTTTTCTTTTTTTTTTTTTTTTTTTTTTTTTTTTTTTTTGCTATACAGAGCATGCACTCACCAGAAAGACAGAGACAGAAAGCAAGAAATCACTCCTCCCCCCAGGGGAGATGGCCATGCCACAATCCCTCCCCCTCTATTCTCCTTTTGGGATCTTGGGCATGCATGCACACTTGCCCAGTGTGAGTTTAAGCCACTGGGTTTGGGACTCGAACCACAGTTGACTACATGGGAGTCCAGTGACATAGCCGTTACAACAACTGCTGGTCCCCTGATTGACTTTTTGTTACAGTCTATTTCTTCCTTCAAATCCTGGGAAGACTTCCTCATCTCTGTCACCATGAATATTCTGAACTCTATTTCTGACTTCTTTCAAATTCCTTTGTGCGGTCCATGAGTGAAGAAGAGTTGATCTGTTCTATTGAGGTATTTCTTTGGTTTCCCATATTTTTTGTGCTTCTGCTCTGGTTTCTAGTCATCTGGTGGCTTATAAACTACTACCTGCTTTTCTGTTCTTGATTCTATAGTGTGTGTGTGGGTGGGGGGAAGAACTCTATTTCTCAGATATGTTGTTAATAGAGGGCCTTGTCTTCCAGTCTGAGCATGTATATAGTCATGTTTAGGTGTTGCTTCCTTTACCAATCTCTAGAAACCAGGTGCATCTGAGAATAACCTGGAGATTTTAAGATGGAAGAGGGAAAAGGAGTTGTGGCATATTGTGCCAAGTGGTTCAGAAAATTATGATCTTAGAACATTCTTTGGACAAGTTGTGAGGCAGGACGAAGCCTGAAACGGTCTTCTGTTCACCTTCTCTCACCAACTGCTGCTTCTCTCTGGTCAGCAGCAGCACCTATGTATCATAGATTAACTTGCTTGTTTAATCTGTCTATTTTGACATTACAAGGTCTCTGAGTTTCATTCTTCCTTTCCTTCCTTCTTTCTTTTCTTTTTTGCCTTGCCTTGTCTTGCCTTGCCTTGCCTTGCCTTGCCTTGCCTTGCCTTGCCTTGCCTTGCCTTGCCTTCCCTTGCCTTCCCTTCCCTTCCCTTCCCTTCCCTTGCCTTCCCTTCCCTTCCCTTCCCTTCCCTTCCCTTCCTTCCCTTCCCTTTTCCTTGTTTCCTTCCCTTCCCTTCCCTTCCCTTCCCTTCCCTTCCCTTCCCTTCCCTTCCCTTCCCTTCCTTTTCACAGGGTGCATGTGTTTACTGGAGAGAGACAGAGAGGCAAAGTAAAAAAAGCACTCCTCACGGGAGATGACTGTGCCACAATCTTTTCTCCTCTAGTCTCCTCTTGGGATTTTGGGCCTACACACACACGTGCCCAATGTGTTTTCCAAGTTGCCAGTCCAGGATTTGAAAACTGCCATTGGTAATGTGGAATGTAGCTGTCCCAACCACCATACCACTAGTTGACCCAATCTCGTAAGTTTCTTTACAGTTCTTATTTGTACTTTATTAGGACAAGATATTCCAGTACCTCATTACAAAATACTTACTTACTGATTTCTTAGCACTGTCTAGAATATGGTATCACTGAAATATCTTATCATTTCAAACAACAGGTGACATAAATATAGAAAATTTACTTTCTTACCTGCTATTATGTAATAGTTCACTAGTAATGAGCAGGATATTACGTTTTTTAAACAAAAGTAATTGTATTTAATTACAGAAAGCAGAGAAAAGTATATTTTCAAGTATAATAGTTAGTTGGTAGCACTGATTTGAAAGTTAATGCTTCTATTCAAATTAAATATAATACAGACTATTGGACTATAAGATCTTAAGGACAAGAGTTACATCTTATTCATCTTTCTATCTGACACTTAAGAAAGTGTTTGAGTACATTACAGCTCCTCAATAAGTGTTTATAGCATTGAGAGAATAAATAATAACAAAAACTGGGGCCAGCAGATGATGTGGTGGTTAAGGTACTGGGCTCCCACATGGCTAACCATGGTTTGAGTCCTGGATCTGGTGGCTTACTTTCTCATTTTTCATTTTCCTCTCTCTCATGACTACAGCAAACTAAATAATAATAATAGTAATAATAATAAACAAAATTAAATAATTCTAAACCATTAATAATTAATAATAACAAAAAATGAATAATTGCTAATATCATGGAAATCATGATTCAGGGTGGAGGTAACATGATGTATTAAAGACAGAGGAGGCATTTCTAAGTATACCAGTAAACCCTAATCAAACATATTTTGTTCCTGAGCCAGTAATGTTAATGACAGTCTGAAGGAAGGAGAATGTACTTTTGGACTAGAGTTATGAAACAAATAGAGAATGCTATAGAGTTACACAATCCTTTCTGAAAATGGAAGCAAAAGATGCACAATCTTCCATTTTGTACTTGGAATTTTAAAAGACTTCATTTAGCTCTCATTTATTTAACCCCATTTATCGTGAGAGAATGCACCGAAGAAAAGGAAGCACTAACTGAATCAATGCTGACCATTCTGGCCTATGGTTACTTGACTAGTACTAGTCAACACATTTGGTTTTTGGTTGGTTGGTTTGTTTTTTTTTGAGAGATTTTTGCTATAGGTTGCAAAAATCTGTTGCTTACTAGAGAGAGAGAGACAAACAGAGACAGAAAGCAAGAAATCACCCCCTGGTAGGCATTGCCATGCCACAATCTCTTCTCTTCCATTCTCCTTTCTGGATTTTGGAATGCACACACACCTTGTATGAAGTTCAAGACTCCAGGTCCAGGACGCGAATCAAGGTCACCATGTAAGAATCCAGTGATATAACCATTACATCATCCGCTGGTCCAACACCTTTGTTTTAATTACTGCACTGAAACCTTCCATTTTAAATATAATATACTTTATGACTGACAGCCTTTTGATTCCTGGAAATGTCTGATTTTTCCTCACCTCACCTCCTATCCTGAAATGAACACTAAATTGTTTTTTTGTTTGTTTGTTTTATTAAATTAAACACTAAGTGAAAGATAAGCAAGTTTCTGGGTGGCTTGTATCTAGAACAGTATATTCTAATACAGTGTATTCTAATCTTTTACTTTACAGCAAATATTACCAGGAAATTCATGGCACATCATGACCCTACCCTGATAAACTCACTCACACACATTCAACTGAAACATAAGTTTTCTGAAGTAATATTGACCTTTGATATTTGGGATTTACATTACTTTTTTCAAATTTTTATTCTTGTTTAATTTATCAAAAAATGATCATAGCCCACTAAATTGTTTTCCTAAAACACCAATAAATCTCTTTCCACATTTGGAAAATAAGAAAGAATTTACACATTAGCATTTTAAAAAGTGTTTTTATAAGGGCTACAGAAATGAAAACTTGTAGTAGTACCTGTTTAGTAAAATGAAAAAGCTTAGCAATATATTTTGTACGATTGGAGGAAATTTAGAAAGAGTGCCCAAGGATAGGATTTTATTCACTAATCTGGGAGGTTTTAAAAGGACAAACTTCTATAATGTTTATTTGAAACCATGTTTCAAATCTCTACATGTAATGTTATTTTGATTGTTTTAAAAATGTGTCTTCTGTTTTCTGAGGCCTTTTTATTGCTAATTGTGGTTTTCACGTATAATATTTTTTAAAAAAATTATTTCTCACTTTTGGCAAGAGATTGCCAAAGAGATTTAAAATAATCATTTGCCACCTATGTCTCTCTCTCTATATATATATGTGTGTGTGTGTGTGTGTGTGTGTGTGTCTGTATTTATATTTTGTATATTTTTTAAAATGATGGTAAGTCTAGAAGCAAATCAAGGGAAGGAGATAAGAAATGCTGGAGGGAGACAGTGGCCATTTAAAATAGGATGGTCAGGGCAGGACTCCATGAGGTGGCATCTACATTAAGACCTAAAGTGACAAGAGCAAGATATGTGGATGGATACCTTGAGGGAGAGCTTTCCAGATAATGGAAAGTGTGACTAAAAAGAATTTGGTGCTCAATCTTGTGTACTGTGGTGAAGGAGCAATGAAAAGTTCACCGTAGTGAGGAAGAAAGAGTGAAAGGATGAGAAGTCGGGGATGATATCAGAGAGGTCACCTTGGACCAATTATACGGAACCCTGGGAGTCATAATGATCATTTTTGCTTTAACTTGGGGTAAAATGTGAAGCTACTAGAGATTGGGAGCAAAGGAATGATGTAACTTATCCTTTAGATAAGAATTAGACAGAATCTCTCTGCCATTGTATGATACATAGACTGAACAAGGACTGGAGTGTAGTGTGGGTTCAGGAGGCCATATACTTGACATTGTAATAATCTGTGCAGAAGATGCTTTTTTGGCTTGGCTAGAGTGGTAGCAGTAGAGTGGGAAGAAGTGATGATTATGGGTCTATTTTGAAAAAGCAGCTGGCAGTATTTTCTTTTTTTTTTTAAACATTCAATCACTGTGTATCATTACAGCATACCAAATGAACTTTCCCAATCATGAATATACTGTATATTGATTCAGTCAAAGATATTATTATACATATTATCCTAAACAGATAATTTTCCATTTTTGTGTCCCTTAAATGTTTTGCTTCTTTCTTTTTCCCCTTGATTCCCTCCCTCTCACACCTCCCCTACTTCCTGTCCTCTTCCCACATTGTCTCTAACATACATAGTTGCTCTCCATGCCTTATACCATACAATCTTTCAGTTTCTGCCATAGAGTACATATTGAGTGGGGATATGCAGTGCCTCTCTTTCATAGTCTGACTTGCTTCACTTAGCAGTAGGTCTTTCATAGTTGTCCACTTTTTATCAAATGCCAAGGTCTCATTGTTTTTTATGGCTGAGTTGTATTTCGTAATATTTGTGTGCCACAATTTTTGCAATCCATTCATCTGTTTGTGGACGTTTTGATTGGTTCCATGTCTTAGCAATTGTGAATAATGGCACAATAAACATGGATGTGTAATTTTTTTCCCAACTGAGTACAGTCCTATTATTTGGATAGATAACCAGGAGTGGAATTGCTAGATCATATGTTAGTTCTATTTGTAGATCTTTGAGGAATCTTCATATTGCTGTCCATAGCAGATGTACTAATTTACATTCCCACAAAGAGTGTAGGAGAGTTACCTTTCTCCACAGCCTCACCAGCACCTGTCATTCTTTATTTTTTTAATCTTAGCCATTCTGACTGAGTTTAGGTGGTATCGCATTGTAGTTTTGGATGCTGAGCATTTTTTTTTTTTTTTTAAAGGTTTTGCTATAGGGCACATGCGCTTGCCAGAGAGACAGAGGAAAACACAGAGACAGAAAGTGAGAAATCACCCCCCAGGGAGAATGGCCATGCCGCAATCTCTTCTCTTCCATTCCCCTCTCGGATCTTGGGCACGCATGCACACTGCGCCCGGCATGAGTTTAAGCCACCGGGTCCGGGACTCGAACCACAGTTGACTACATGGGAGTCCAGCGACATAGCCATTATACTAACTGCTGGTCCCAGGATGTTGAGCACTTTTTAATATGCTTTTTGTCTGTATGTATATCTTTTTTAGAGAGTTGTCTATTTATTTTCTCCATATTTTAATTGGGTTTATTTATTTTTTTACTCAGGTAATTTGCTTGAGTCCCTTGTATATTCTGGTTATCAGTTCCTTATCTGAGGCATATTTTGCAAATATGTTCTCCTATTCCAAGGGTTGTTGAATCACTGTAATTATTGTTTATTTTGCGTGCAGAAGTTTTTAACCTGTTGTAATTCCACTTGTCTATTTTGGAGATTATTGTTGTTGCTTTAGAGGTCTTATTTAAGGCTTTGCCTGCTCCAATGTCTCCAAAAGTTTCCCCTGTGTTTTCCACCAGTAGTTTTATAGTTTGAGGTCTTAGATTCATATCTTTGATACATTTCGAGTGAATGACTCCTACTCCACTCTTCTTACACAGTATTGCTTTGGCAGTTTAGGGTCTTTTGTGATTCCAGACAAATTCTATGATTGCTTTTTCTTAATCTGTGAAGAATGACTCTGGTAGTTTGATTGGACTGTATCAAATATGAAGATTAATTTGGGTAGAATTGACATTTTGATTATATGAATTCTTCCAGTCCAGGAATATAGGATGTCTTTCCACATTTTTGTGTCATTTTTAATTTCTTTATTTAGTTTTTTATATTTTTTCTTGGAGAGGTGTACTTCTTTGATTAGGTTTGTTCCTAGGTATCTTATTCTTTTTTATTATTTTAAATGAGATTTCTTTCTTCATTTCTGCACACCACGACCGGGCAGGCTTTATTCTAGGAGTGAAAGAGTGGTTCAACACACAAAACCACCATGTAATAAACCATAGTAACAGAAAGAAACATAAAACCTATATGACCATATCATTCAGTGCAGAAAAAGCATTTGACAAAATACAACATTCCTTCATGATTGAGAATCTCACCAAAATCAGCATGCAAGGGACATTTCTCAGTACAATAAAAGCCAAATATTAAAGACCCATAGTTAACATCATACTGTAGAAGTGAAAAGCTTTTCTACTGAAAACTAGAACAAGACAAGGCTGTCCCTTCTCCACTCCTTTTAAATACAGTACTGGAACTCTTAACCAATTTAATCAGACAAGAGAATAAAATAAGCAGCATTCATATATGGAAAGAGGAATTGAAATTATCTCTATTTGCAGATGACATGATTGTATACATCGAAAACCCAAAAGAATCTGTGAAAAAAACTGCTGAAAGTGATAAATGAATATTGTAAAGTGGCAGGATACAAAATCAATATATGAAAATCTATAGCATTTCTATGGGCAGTATTTTTTTACATGTGGGATATGTGTTAGCAATAGAGGTCAAAGATGACTCCAAGGATTTTGACCTGAATCTGGAAAACTCTCATAGATCAATTTTAAAAAGTGATGAAAATTTCAATGGAAGTTTAGCCAAATATAACTGAACTTAAACAAAAAGACATTTCTCTTTTTACTGGCACATTTTTATTTTTTGTAATTTGCTATAGGGTGTTTGTGCTCACCAAAGAGAGATGGCGTTGGGATGAAGTGGTGGTGAGAAATTACTGCCTTGAGGGATAGCCACATTGCAATCCCGTCTCCATTCTCTCAGGATTAGGGGCATGCACATGTGCACACACACCCCTTGAATGTTTTTCAATTCACCAGGTCCAGGATTCAAACCATGTAATCAGCCATATGGAATCTGGTTGCTTTAACCACTATGCCACCTAGCTGACCCTGTTAGCATGCCTTTGATTGGATAGAAATGCACAAATCCTAAGTGTACAGTAAATAAATTACAGCATGTACCCATCACCTAGATCAAAAAAGAGAACAATTCAAGAAGTGTCCCCTCCTGAAAGTGATTATTTTTAAATTAATCCTATATTTATGTTAAACCATTTCTACATAGGAAATAATGTAGAGAAAGCCAGCTATAGACCACAGAGCAGAAGATATCTTCAAAAATCAAGGGGAAAACAGTTAAGAAACTCATCCTGCTACTGTGTGATAGGAATTAGTCACCCGCTCCATCTCATGGAATTATACTGAAAAGTTGTTACCTAATAATACAATGTGAGACAGACAGATGGTAAAAATAGATATATTTTCTGCAGAGGTTTCAAAGTTTGAAAGTTCATAGAAGTTGAATAAAAAAAAAAAAAACAACAAACCCTAGTTGATACAAAAACTTTAAATTGTGAAGTTGAATGTTCTAAGGTCAAATAACCTTTACTTTTAAAGTAAAATTTGTATTTTCTGAACAACATGGCAATGATGAACACCAGAACAAGAAGTTGAAAACAGGACCTGGAACACAGTAATTGTAACTATAGTTTTCTCAGAAGTTAATGTATGAAAAAATACATGAGCTAGAGTGGGTGGGTGAGAAGGTGTGGAGAAAAGAACAGGAAAAGATAAGAAGTGAAATTAAAGTTCTTTGATGATTCTTTGAGCCCTTCTCCCACCATCCTCCCCCCAAAAAAATTTAAAATCTTACATTATGAAACTAAATTTTTTTTTCTGTAGATGATAAAAAATGCAAACTGATTCTAGAAATTATTTTTCCTTCTTTTGGTAACATTGGAAGTATTAAGTACACATAAAAAGTCACTGTTTTTATTTTGGTAAAAAAAAATATAGCTGTCAAACTAATGGAAATTTAACATCCAGAAGAGCAAATGTTTACCCCTGTCTTTTATGATATTAAGAAAATTTTATGTTGCTGTTAATTTATTGAGATTTTTAAAATTTTATTTATCTATTTTGGCCTCACCATACATATTCCATCCTCATTTAGGAAAGGTGCCTCCATTTTATTCTAAAGAAATTATTTCTTCCTCTGGTAAAGGAGAAATTAAAGGTCTTTGAACTTCAAAATAATTTATGGAGGGGGCAGAAGAAGCCACGGGCCTTCAGAACAAGGTTCCACATGGCTACTGTGAACTAGATTTTTAAGGGAATGAAGATGTTCTACTAATAATTCAGCCTCCAACAAACGAGCTAGCGGTAGGGAGCCCTCCTCTGCACCCCCAGCCTTGTCTCTCTGTCTCTCAGTTCCTGTCTCTCCCTGCTTCTGTCTTCCCTTTATTTTTTTTTTTTGGTAATATTTCCTTTTTCCCCTTTTTATTATTTTTTTTTTTAAAGAGGCCCAGTTTTTCTCTGGCCCTTAGCTCCACCTTCTTTCTTGTTAATTTTCGCTCTGCTCCTCCCATCCAGGCAGAAGAAGCCACGGGCCTTCAGAACAAGGTTCCACATGGCTACTGTGAACTAGACGCGCCGCGCGGTTTTGTACTTTGTAAATTTTTTTTTTTAATTCTCTGTCTCATTTTCTTTTTTCTTGTCTTTCCCCCCTCCAATATCCTTTCAATGTGTTTTTAGACAGATCTAAGAACCCTGTAGCTAAACATTCAAATACTAATAGGATTGAAATATTCACCACTATCTACTAAATCTTCTACACCAGCAAGCACAATAGAACAGCAAAGAGATTCTGGATCACCTCTGTCTGCTTGCTCCTGAACATTAAGGCTGAACCTCAAGAATTTGAAAGAAACACAACATTCATCAGATGACAAGAAATCACCGCCAGATCACGAGAAACATGGGAAAACAAGAAAATACCTCTCCTCCTAGGGAAAAGAGTAACTCTTCATCCACAAGCAGTTCGGTGAAAATCATGGAAATGTCTGATAAGGAATTCAGATCATTCATAATGTCTAAGCTAACAGAGATGGAAGAGAAGAGAGATAATGAACTGCTAAAGAGAAAGGAGAAAGAAATTGACGAGTTCCAAGAGATGAGGAAATTCCTGCAAGATCTAAAAGTGGAATTACACACTTTACAAAAGACTCAAACGGAACTGCTAGAGATGAAGTCTATAATACAAGAAGTCAAAATCTCCCTGGAAAGCATTAAAAGCAGACTAGATCATTCAGAAAATAGAATCTCAGATGTAGAGGAGAAAATGGCTGGCCTAGAAAAATCCACCATGAAGGCTGAGAAAATGGCACAAAAATTTGAGAATAATATGCGAGAAGTACTGGATACCATCAAACGTCCAAATATCCGGATAATTGGCATTCCAGAAGGTGAGGAAACCCATAAGGGCATTGATAATCTATTCCAGGAAATCCTGCAAGAAAACTTTCCAAACCTAGAGAGGCATTCAAAGATCCAGTCCCAGGAAATACAACGGACCCCAAATAGAATCAACCCTAGAAGATCTTCTCCAAGACACATTATAGCCAGGTTGACCAAAACTGCAGACAAAGACAAGATACTAAGATTAGCAAGAGAAAAACATCAAGTTACCTACAAAGGACATCCCATCAGGCTAACAGCAGATCTCTCATCAGAAACAATAAAAGCGAGGAGAGAATGGGAAAATATATTCCAAGTGTTAAGAGAGAAGCAGTTTCAGCCAAGAATACTGTATCCGGCAAGATTATCTTTCAGGTGGGAAGAAAAGACAAGAACATTCTCAGATAAACAAAACCTGAAAGAATTTACCAGCACCAGACCAGACCTCCAAGAAGTTCTCAAGGATGTGCTGTATCAGGAAAACTAAACGCAGATACATGGAAATAAGAGTCCAAAAACTGAGAAAGTAGCTAACTTAATCATAGGGACAAGTCTGGAGTTGAATACTATATCCCAGAATTTAATCAGGAAAATTGAACCAGAACAGAAGATAAAAGTATATGAGACTGATAGGTTCATGCACCTACCATTTGAACAGAATCCTAACCTGTTTCCGGGCTTTAAGCAAAGTTCCTTGGCGGTTCTTTGATTTAAGTTAAAACTGGTTTTCTTAGTAGTAACGAGGGAACTCACCTTTGAAAGTAGTCAGGTTATGTAGGAAATTGTGTGATCAATGCAATGTGGGTGGGAAGGGAATGGAGGACAATTTTGGACACTAGAGGTGGTGTGAGAGGAGGGTGGGAAGGGACAGAGGGTCAGAAAGAGGGGTGGAATTAATTCTAGCAACTAGAAGTGGAAATTTATATTTTTTGTAATGTGCATGATTGAGTCACTATGCAGTGTGTACTGGATGGGAGATCGCATTTTGTGTGCTGTGATGATGCCTAGAGAAGGAATGTAAATTGAGTTACAAAAAAGAGTTTCAGGAAAACAAAATATATCTATTCAATGACTGCAGTAGGATATGTAGCCCCAGTTAGGTGCTACTTGATAGGATGCGTAAAGTTAGACTTGTGCTCATGGAAATGTGTCACATGTGTTTGCTAGGAGGGTATTTGGATTGATGAGGGTCTTTGGTGATTCAATAAAATGTGGGGGGAAAATGGTATAGAAAGCAAACATAGATAACAGAGAAAGTGTGGGAGGAGAACAGGAGGTGGCAGAGGGTAAGAGAGAGGGAACCAAGGATAGGGGGAAAAAAGCAAAACATACAGAAAACAAGAAATGGAAGATCACTTGCTAATAATAACATGTTTGTTGATATGCTTGATAGAGACAATATACAGTGTACTCTGGATGGAAAAAAAAAAAGAAATGGAAAAATTGTTTGTTGATAACACATATGTTGATGTACTTGATTGAGCCAACAGACAATGTATTTTGGATGAAAACTTCATTTTGTATACTGTAATGATGTATAGCATATTAATGTTAAAAAATAAAAACAAATTAAAAAAAAAAAATAATAAATAATGTAGGTAATTAATTGCTTCCCAGAATAAAGCTCAAGAAAATATGTATAGAAATAGAAAGATTGTGAAATTCACAATGTCTGGCATCAATAAAAATAAGTATGTATGCAAATAAAAAAAAAATTTATGGAGGGAACAGCAGTTAGAGTAATGACTATGTCGCTGAACTCCCATGTAGTCGACCACAGTTCAAGTCCCAGACCCAGTGACTTCAACTCACACTGGGCGCATGTGTGTGCGTGCCCAAGATCCCGAGAGGAGAATGGAGGAGAAGGAATTGCAGTGTGGCCATCCCCTCGGGGGGGGATTTCTCCCTTTCTATCTCTCTGTCTCTCTCTGTCTTTCTGGTGAGCACATGTGCCCTATAGCGAAAACCTCTAAAAAAATAAATATAAAAATAAAATTCATGGAAAAAGTGTATTATGAAAAAATTAGGGATGATTTCAAACTTCTTTTTTAAATCAATATAAACTCATACCAACTTCTTATAACATATTTAAAAGGATCTAGTCTGAAGCACCAAAAAGGATAAGACATCAGTTTGAAAAGATCCCCTAACAGAGCAACATGAATTCTGCTAAAATTGAAGCAAAACCAAACATCAAACTTATGGGAAAATTTCATGGAAAAATGGTAAAGTCATTGACGCTTTACAGAAAGTTTATGTGGACAATGTTCCCCCCCCCAAAAGAAATGATCAGTTTACAATGAATAAATCATTTTAAGATGGGAAGAGATTGTGCTGAAGATGATACCCTCAGTAGCAGACCATCCACATGAACTTGCAAAGAAAATAATCTTGTTCATGTCCTAATTGAAGGGAAGGAGGATTAACAGCAGAAACAATAGCCAACACCACAGACTTTTCAGTCAATTGATCTTACACAATTCTGACTGAAAAATTCAAGTTGAGCAAACTCTCTGCTCAATGAGTACCAAAAGATCAACCTCAGACAAGAGCAGAGCTTTCAATGTAACTTTTAAACAAGTGGGATTAAGATCTTGAAGCATTTCTTTAAAAACATACAACAGACCTTATCAGTATGATCCTGAAGACAAAGCCCAAGCAAAACAGTGCTACCAAGAAATGGAAGTGCAGGGGCCAGCAGGTGGCATAGTGGTTAAGACACATGATGGACCATGGTTCTAGTCCCAGACTGGGTGACTTGAAGTTACACTGGCTTCGTGTGTATGTGTGCCTCAAATCCCAGCAGGAGAATGGAACAGAAGGGATTATTACAGCATGGACAGCTCCCTTGGGTGGGGGGGGTGTGTGATTTCTCACTTTCCCTCTTTCTTTCTCTACCTGGTTAGTCCATGTGCTCGATGGCAAAAATATTAAAGTAAAAGAAATTGGAGGTGCAAAGCAAAATTAGATTGGTCAAGAGCAAAGGGCATGGCAACAGTGTTATGAGATGCTCAAGGTACTTTGCCTGTTGACTTTGTGAACAGTCAAGTAATGATAACATCTGCTTATTAAGAGAAAATCGGCTGAAGGACTTTAGCAGAAGAACACCCAGGAAAGCTTCATCAGAGAGTTCTTCTTCACCACAACAATACTCTGCTTATTTCTCTCATCAAATAAGGGTAATTTTGCGAGAATGTCAATGAGAAATTACTAGGATTATTAGTCATCCACCTTATAGTCCTGATTTAGCTTCTTCTGACTTCTTTTTGTATTTGTAATCTTAAAAAAAGTCTTTCAGAAATCTTAAAAGTAAATAGATTAAAATCACTAAGAGCATTGTTATTTTTATATCACCCCATTTTCTGGAGGGCAGGATATACTCATCTTTTTATTCACAAGCACTTGATATTTATTCTTCGATGATAGTAAGGATAGTGACATTAAACCATTATTCTACCAAGAAAAACATTTTGCTGGATCTTTTGGGAGCCCATTTACTACCAAGACTGAAATATCATGAGCTATAACCTGAAACTATTTCAATTAACATGCAGATAATCTTTTAAATTTTTGTACAAAACAAAACCTTGTGGCTAAGTGTAAGAAATTTTGAAGTAACAGACTTAGGCTTAAACCTTGACTCTTCTTAGCTCTGTAGCAATGAGAGAGTAAATTGCTCTGAATCTAAGTTTCTTCAACACAAAAATAGAAATAGGACCAGCTCAGTGGCATAGCAGTAATGCATTGTACAAGTGTTACTGGATCCATATGGTAGATCACAGGTTTAGTTCTTCAGTTGACCTACACCTGATTCTGTCTTGCTGGGAAGGCTAGGGTTGTTTTTTGGGAATGGGCAGCCTGTTGTGGGCGCTTGTCTTTCTCTATCATTCTCTCTCATTAAAAAAATAAACATTTTTAAGAGAACGATTACATCTACTTATTTTTAAAATGTTCTTGGCAAATAATAGTTGGATGTTATTATTAAAAAATATGTTCACAGATAGAAATTAGTATTTATAGAAGGTACTTGTATCAGAAATAAGTTTATAAAACTTGTATGTTTTGGCATAACATTAGAAGCAAATGGATTCTCACATTTAAATTCAAACAAAACTATCTGGAAGTTGAGATTATTTTTAGGAAAAGTAAGTTTTTTTAAATTTTGGAGATAATACAGAAGATTACTTATTTCTGATTGGAAAAAGACATCTGTAGAGATTTTATGCTGACAAAACAGAAATGCAGCTATGTGGATATAATTTTTTTCTTGTTCTTCTTAGGCAATATGGCAGGGAATATATAAAACAGTTTAGAACACTAAAAAGTGACTGAAAGTGCTGAAAAGTCAAACTAAAGTTTGACTGGGAGAAAGTAGATGAGCAAGCCTCTGAAGCAGTCAAAGACGTGTATTGATTGAAATATGTGTTGATTCTGTTCTGCCTAAAAAAAACTATAAAAAAAAAAAAACTATACTAATTAATATACCTAAATATTTTTAGATCATATTTCTTATAATTTTACAAGACGTGTATTGATTGAAATATGTGTTGATTCTGTTCTGCCTAAAAAAAAAAAAAAACTATACTAATTAATATACCTAAATATTTTTAGATCATATTTCTTATAATTTTACAAACTTTAGTTCCATCATTTTGAGTCTGATGCCATGTCTTTTGATGTCAGTTAACATAAAATAATACCCATAATTAGAAAACCAAGATATCAGATATGCATTGTTAAATTATCTAGGTATTTTATGTTTGAAAGGCCAACTTAAAAAGATATTCATGCATAGAATTCTCTTAAGCTGATTCTTAAAATTAGGTCCCCAGAAAATGAGAACTACAAATTCTAAACAAACAAATATCATTAAGCTTTTAAGAACCACCAAAATAAGAGACTCATTATGTGAAATGTTTTGTATTTAAGTTAACTTTCAATTTTTTAAACCCTTTCAGTTTATTTTACCTATTTACTCAAAGTGACAGTTGTGGCTGCAGATTCATGTATCATCTTACTGTGAAAGCATAATTCTCATCAGGTATTTTGGGTATCTTTAATGTCTACTAAATCTTTTAGTTATATTCATGGAGCTGTCCAGTCTTCTTTTTAAATTAATGTTCTAGTCACCTTTACGAGTACTTAGATACCCATCTTCTTTCTGACGGTAGACTGAATGACCTTTTGTTCCATGATGTCAAGAACCGTATTGGTTTTGATTATGACTGTATTCTAGCTGGTAACCATAGAATCTGGCACAAAGCTGGTACTTAATCAATATTTGTTAAAATGATGAATATCAAATTTGTAGAAGCCCATGCCTTGGTGAGAAATCCTGACAGTACCCCAAGGTTTGTCTTTATTTTCCTTAGCAATCACCTGGTGTTGACATCAGATGATGTTATCTTACGGACCTCTGTCAGGAGGCTTATAAGATAACTGGGAAGCATGGAGGCTTAAATTGTCCAAACTGTGTTTGCCATATATACTTAGGTCAAACCTAGACATACACTTGGTTTTGCCTCAAATATTTATGCCTTACTGTAGACGCATAATGGTGTGAGTGGGATTATGTGAAAATATACTCTTAAAATTTGTGAATTATGAAATATTTAAGTATAATCACATTTACTTCTTTGCCTAATGTTCAGTCTCTCTCTGAAAATGTTGGTCATTTTATACTTACATGACTGCTACCAAAAATAAGCAAAAAGCGTAAATGATACTCTGCCTTTTCTTGACCAGCTCCATAAACTATCCAATATAATTTTGAAATAAAAATAGAAAGAGTGCCAGTCATTTAGGCTAGTAGCTAAGAGAGCCCCAAATCCTGGTAGGATGGAGAAATTGAGACCACATCCTTTTGAGAGAGTGCTTTCGCTTGGCTACCTCATCTCTCTGTCTCTCTCTGATGAGTGCATATGCCCTCTGATAATTAAAACAAAACAGAAAACAGAAAAATAAACATCTAAAATCACACAATGAGTATTTCTAATGTTATTTTGATACCTCCTAGTCATTCATCAAATAAGAAATGCATAATATCAATATTTGAAGGTCCCCACGTAACAGATGCTTTATATGTGGGTTCTAATTTAACTTTTGCAATAAGCACATGGGTGTCACCCTATCTTAGGTGTGAGAATACTGAAAATGAAGTAAACTACAGAAGGGGTACATGGTTAGTAGGAGGCAGGATTTGAATCTTTACTGTTTGATCTAAAACCGATCAGCTGTCTCCAACATCTCAATGCAATATGCACACAGGAATTCATACAACCTCAATAGAGATATCAAACCTGTTTAGTCACTTTTTCTTACCTGTATTTTCATTATTGTGTTGTTTTCAGACTTTTTCATGAACTAATAGTGTGGGAGACCCTCCCAAGAGAAATTTTCAAACAGGGAATTGATAATATTATGTTACTAAAAACTACAGGTGCTCCTCACTTACCAACCAACCAAGTGTTGGTCTGATGACTACGTCATTAAGTGAATTGGTTGATAAGTGAGGATCTTAAAGGTAGCTGTCTTGTGGTGTGAAATAGAGCCATAGGGGAGGGGGCCCAGTCTGTGGGCCCATGTCAATTTCCTGGGTTACACAGTGGGGGTAGGCATCAGGTGAGCTAGCAAGGCTTTGTCTATGTTTGCAGCCACTCCCCTTCAGTCACATTGCTGCCTGGGCTCTGCCTCCTGTCAGATTTGTGGTGGTATTGGATTCTCATGAGAGGACAAATCCTATTGTTGTGTGATTGTTTTATGTGGTAGTGGTGGAAGTGGGGTGCACAGTGGATATAGTACACTTCGGTCATCCTGAGATTAACACCCCCCACCCCACCCCTACCCCTGTCGATGGAGGGATTGTCTTCCACAAGGCCAGTCCTTGACTCCAGGAAGATGGGAACTAATGTCATAGAGTATTTATTTTTTAGTAGACACCATGCAATACTGTGCTAGAATAATGTAATGTATCTATACCAAAAAGCATATACTAGATAAGCACCAAAAACAAGACACAACCACAACACAATAACAAATCTGGTGAAATTATTTTTACTTATATTCAATACTACCATGGTATTCAATAAAGTACAAATTTATAAACAAAATATGTAATCTCTGTGATAGCAAATGCTATGGGTAGTGATTACTAACTGACTGCAGTAACGAGACAAAGACTGAGAGAGGATTCCCATGCTGGAGACCTTGTTATAAGTCTAAACAGTCATTAAACAGGTAGGCTGTTAAGTGAGGGGTGACTATATACAGATGTGTATGTGTCTATTTTCCTATTTCAATTTTACAGTTTATTTAGTTCCAAAAGGGACAATTATTTAAATACACTTTTCACTGTGGAGAAATGTTCTCTCAGGCAAAAAGTTTTTTGCCCTTGAAAATGTTATTGTTGGAGCAACATAGAATGGTAACACAGAAGCCTACTTGAACAAATTACTTGAATCAGTAACTCTGAACAGACAGAATCCAGAAGATTCATGAATTTGGGTAAACACTTCTGAAGGAGCCCTAACATTTCAGGGAGTCCAGCCTGGTGTATAGACATGTTTTAAATAAACAGGTACCTATCATTCACTACTCCTTTCTAACAGTGAATGTAGTTTCTTAAGATGTTGAATGAGCTAACCTTTGCACAGGACACAAACATAAGCATTCCCTGGGAGCTTTTTGAGCTGAGGATTCAATATGATTTTCTTCTCTATTACTTCATAAGCTTCAGGTTAAAAACCAGTAAAATTATGCATTATGTTTACTTTTAAATTTTTCCTAGAGGAGGGGCAATGGAGGAAGAAAGCAGTGAAGTTGTGGTAGACAGGGAAGATTTTATGAATGCAACAGTTTGGAGACTTTATAAATAACTACATATACACATACATTCACGCACACATGTATATACATGATACATAGTTATGCATGGGCTCATAGAGACTATTTCATGAAAAATCAACTCTAATAGAGAAGGATCACAACTGCTGAAAAATATATGTTTGAATATGTGTTTAATTCACACCGTGAAGGTGAGCTAGTTCCATATGAAGTATATTTTAAATCCTATAGTCATCAGACCATTACTGTTGAAAAGATTTTGATTAAATGTTTTCTTCTACAGTAGCTCAATGAAGAAAGCTTGCTTATTTCAATAATTTAATGTGTTGTCAAAAATAACTTATTGAAGGGACTGGATAGTGGCACATTGATATCACAAGGCTCTACAAGGCTTACCCACATGGTTAGGTTCTAGGTTCACATCTGGAGGCCTCTCTGAACATGCCTGGAGAATGAGTTCTTATGACATGGGGCTGGCTGAAGCATGGGGTGAATGTAGCATCTAGACCCTGTTAAAGTACTTGTTTCTCTACCTCTCTCTCTCACTGCCTCATGGAAGGAATAAGTAAACTTTAAAAAATATTTTTAAAAAACCTCATAATTGTTTCTCATCTTGAATTTTTCATTCATAGAAAATATTCAATATATGTTTAATTGAATTATAATCTCATATTTTGTCTCAGTAATACACAAACTGCAATTCATTTTACTTTCATCAGATATGTTGAGTATTAAGGAGGGTGAACATTGTGTATTACATTAATTATCTTTCATACATGGGATTTATTTTAAATAAGTTAGGAACTTTCAAACATAGTTTTTAAAAATGTTTAACCTTCTAGAATGATGAAAGGAAAAGAAACCAACTTTTATTGTATGCCTATCATGTGCTATCTCAGGCAACTTTCATAAATATTATCATGGCATTGTTATTTACCAGTAGATGGTGCTAATATTACTTAAGCCTATTAAAACTGTAACAATTTGATTTTTCTTACCATTATTTCAATAGATCTTAGCTTGCAAGGACTATACTTCCAAATAGTTATAAGCTGTTTGGTTAATTTGAAATAAAGATCATAATCAGGGATTTTAGAATATTGACTGAAAAACTATCTGTGGCTTGAATTTTCTTTTTACAACCCCACTGGATTTACATTCAGCGGAAGCTTATGTTCCTTGCTCAAGAGGAACTCCATACCGCATGAGGCAGTCATCTCACCTATGAACGGCCTTAGCTTTAAGAAGGTTTTTCCTAATATAGAACAAAAAAACTTCCCTCTCTAGAATCCATCTACTAGTTCTGAGTTTATCTCTGGAAATAATGTGAAAACCATCTATGTATTCATTATTCAATAATTATTATCTGAGCGTATTCATTTTCTAGGGCCATTTAACAAAGTACCACAAATTGGGATGCCTGTAACAGATCATTTATTCTCTCCCAATTCTGAAGGCTAGAAGTCTGAAATCAAAGTGTTGGCAGGTCTTCAGTTGGAACTGAAGGCTCTAAGAGGGAAGCTGTTTCTTTTACTTAGCTTCCAGTGCTCCTGACAATTCTAGGTATTCTTTAGTTTATAGGTATATAACTTCTGTCTCTGCCTCCATATCACATGTAACTTCCTTGTGTGTTTGTGTTTCTTTTCTCATATGACCAATAGTTATATTGGATTAAAGTTCACCCAAACTTGATAATGTATGCAAAAACCGTATTTCCAAATGACATCATATTCACTGCTACTAGATGTTAGGATCTCAACTTATCTTTTTGGGAAACAATTCAACTCATAAAACTGAACATCTAGTCTACTCCAGATTTGGGATTATCAAGAAAAGAGCAAGGACCAGCAGAGGGCTTAATGGTTACATTGCTGGATTCCCATATAGTTGACCATGGTTCAAGTCCTGGACTCGGTGGCTTAAAAATCAGGCTGGGAATGTTTATGTACACGCCCCAGATCCTGAGAGGAAAATGGAAGAGAAGGGATTGTGGCATGGCCGTTCTACCGGAGAGTGATTTCTCATTTTCTGTCTCTGACTCTCCAGAGAGCACACGTGCCCGATAGCGAAAAAGTTCTCTCAAAAAAAAAAGGAGGAAAGAGGAGAATATAAAAATGAAATAACTCCACTTTGAAGGATCTCAGTCCAGTGGAAAGAAAAGTCCATAAAATATCAGTATAAGATAACGTAGATGAGAATAAAGAGGAAGAGGCAACCCACTGTGACTAAATGAGTAGAATAACGTCACAAAGAGAGGGTTTATTCTAACTGGGACTTGTTCACCTCCTAAATTTTCTACTTGAATATAAAAATCACTTCATATTCAGTGTCAAAGATTGGAAAATGTAAAAAGCATAAAGCAAACAAAAAATCATACATTGTACTTTCACTAAGGGATAATAATTACTATATATTTTAGTAAACATTTTTCAATGCTTCTTTCTGCAAAACTTTTTATGCAAAAAAGACCAGGTTTGGCATAATGTTTTATAATTTTTTTTTATTTATTAGGACCTCAAGAATATTTTTACTTCATAAAATATTATTTTAAAATATTTTTGAGTTATATAGTAGTCTATTATGCAGAATAGTCACGACACATTTAAACTCTTATGTTCATAGAAATAAAAATATTATTTTAAATTTTTGGTGGAAAAAAAATTATATCTTGATTTAATTTTCAGGTCCTTGATTTTTATAATGAGAATTTTTTTCTCATATGTCTATTATTTATATTTTTGTTTACATTAATTTTCCAAAAGATGAGATCCATATAGGTAAATATTTCATTTCTTTTTATTTAAAAAACATTTTTTGAAGGTTTCTGCCATGGGGCTCATGTGCTTCCTAGAGAGAGACAGAGCAAGAAAAGGTGAGAAATCACCCTCAAGGCAGAATGGTTACCCTACCGTCTCTTCGCCATTCTCCTCTCAGGACTTTGAGCACACACGTGCACATGTCTTGCATGATTTTCAAGGGGCCAGGTTCAGGTCTCTAAATGCAGTAGGCAATGTGGGAATCTGGCACCATAACCACCATGTCACCTGCTGGCCCACCTTAGTCTTTATTTTACTAGTTTATCTTAGTTTCTGGTTCAGTATGGGGCATATAGCTAGTACTCAACAAATATTTATTAAACACATTCAGGCATTATTTATTTTTTCCATGGGTTTATCAATGTGCTTATATTTTTATTATTGAATTTACTGTTATCTACAAGTTTTAAAAACATTTAACTGCATGGGACCACTAGATGGCGCAATGGTTACATTGCTAGACTTCCCCATGGCCAACAGTGGTTAAAGTCCTGGATCTGAAGGCTTCAAACTCATGAGAGACACATGAGCGTACATGCCCAAAAATCCCAGGAAGAGAATGGAGAAGGGATTGCGGCATAGCCATCCCTCCAGGATGTGATTTCTCCCTTTCTGTTTCTCTGTCTCTGTCTCTGTCTCTCCGGTAAGCACACATGCCCTATAGCAAAAATCTCTCCAACAATAAATTTAATTTAAAAAAGAAAAATATTTAACTTCACAATTTATGCTGGGAATATTTTCCTCAGGTTGTTGTTTGCCATTCAGTATTGCTGAATATGTATTTTGTTGAGTAATTTTTTAAGAGAGATTTTTGCAATAGGGGATGTGCACTCACCAGAGACAGAGACAGAGAGACAGAAAGTGAGAAGTTACTTGACTCCCCTTCCCCCAGAGGAGATGGCCGTGCCACCATCCCATCTCCTCCATTCTCCTCTAGGGATGTTGGGCATGCATGCACAGATGTCTGGTGTGTTTCAAGCGCTGGTTCCAGAACTCAAACTATAGTCAACTATGTGGAGGTTCAGCAATGTAACCATTATGCTATCTGCTGGTCCCAATTTTTTTTTTAAATTTCTGTGAAACAAGTCAATTTTTTTTTATAGATTGTGTCTTTGATGTTTACTGGAAAAACACTTCATTCTAAAAGTAACTATTCATCAGGAATTATAGGAAGGAATTCAGGTAGTAATGATCAAACTTATTTTTTCTCTAATTCTTAGTAAATATTTCAAGATTGTTTTCTAAGTGATGTAAAATTCCAACTTTATTATACAAAAATGGTCATGGGAAATTATAATAGTAATTATTCTAAAGCTAGGAATTATCATTGCTTATTGTGTTACCATTTAATATTCACTATATTACTTAAAAATCACAATGCTATTATATTGTATAATACATTATGTGTTATTTGGTTACTATTATCAGTGGCAACATCTCTGTTTTATGACAGAGGAAACTGGGATAAGAAAAACTTACAAAACTCATATATTTTCATTTCCTTTTTTTTTTTTGGAAAGGTTTTTGCTATAAGGCGCGTGCGCTCGCCAGAAAGAGAGAGAGACAGAGAGACAGAGAGCGAGAAATCACTCCCCGCCCCTCAGAGGGGATGGTCATGCTGCAATCCCTTCTCCTCCATTCTCCTCGGGATCTTG
This sequence comes from Tupaia belangeri chinensis, assembly GCF_000334495.1. Taxonomy (NCBI): domain Eukaryota; kingdom Metazoa; phylum Chordata; class Mammalia; order Scandentia; family Tupaiidae; genus Tupaia; species Tupaia belangeri. The sequence continues at coordinate 309,611 of NW_006202744.1, forward strand.
GGCATGCACGCACACACTGCCTGTGTGAGTTTAAGCCACCGGGTTTAGGACTCAAACTGCGGTCAGCTACATGGGAGTTCAGCAACATAGCCATTACGCTAACTGTTGGTCCCCATATATTTTAATTCCTGAAATAGTGCTTTCCTATTATTGTTGCATCAGAACATAAAGCTTTCATTACTATAGCTTTATTGTTTTCATATCAGGTAGAAATATAGACCAGCTTTTTGAACAGAGGTTTTCTATTTGACTAGTTTTTCATACTCATTCTGTCTTGGCTTTTGGCCCTAATGCTTGTACTCACTCCTGTTCTCCTAGTTGAAATAATAGAGGAGAAACTCAGAGTCATCCAATCACAGCTAGTTTTTTGAATACTGGTGAGCCCTCCTAGCAAGCAAAAGAGGTGGCTGGAGTTCTGTTGTTTGCTCCATGAGGGACATCTTGGATCTTGGTAGTTTCCTAAGATATCAGCCGCTTTAAGAGAGTTGGGGTTTGGGACCAGTAGTTGGCATAATGGCTATGTCATTGGATTCCCATGTAGTTGACCATGGTTTGAGTCTTGGACCCAGTAGCTTAAACTCACACTAGGCACATCTGGAGGAGAAGGGATTGCAGTGTTGTCATCCCCCCTGGTGGCTAATTTCTGTCTCTCTGTCTCTCTCTGTCCTTCTGGCGAGCGCACGTGCCCTATAACAAAAATCTCTCCAAAAATAAATAAATAAATAAATAAGTTGTTTTGTTTGATTTTGTTTTTATTTTATTGCAAATTGGTGTTGTTTTTCCTCTACCTGGACCTACCTTTACTATATCTAGCAGATATTCCTTGATTTTCTAGCATATAAATTATTCGTCCCTATTTTCCAATACTGAGAAAGTATTTTTCCCCTATTTTTGTATTCCTTTGGTTATGTCAGTGAGGATGTGAGTATAGAAGAGAAAGGTAGATGTTTACCTAAGAAATCCAAAATGATCTTTAAGGGATGAGTAATTGTTCTTTAGACAGAAAAGGATAAGGCATTCTAGGTAGAAAATTGGTAAGTGTTAAAATGTGGGAGTAAGAAGTAAGCTGTCTAAAATGGATGTGGCTGCAATTAGAAAGACAATTTGGAAAGGTAGCTTGGAATCAGATTATGCAAAATTTTGTAAGCGAAACTGAGATATATGGGTTTTTAAGAAACCAGGAGCAGGGTCAGCAGATGGTGTAGTGGTTACATCACTGGACTCTCATATGGCTGACTGTGGTTCAAGTCCCAACCTGGTGGCCTGAAACTTACGCAGGGCACATGTGCATGGGTGTCCAAGATCCTGGGAGGAGAAGGGATTGTGACATGGCCATTCCCCCTGGGGGGTTATTTTTCACTTTCCCTCTCACTCTCTCTGTATTTCTCTCCAGCAAGTACATGTGCCCTATGGTAAAAGCCTCTAAAAGGAAAAAGAAACCAGGAGCTATCAGACTCTATTCTCTTTACAAATGATAATCCTGCCAACTCCTAAACAGCTATCATACTTCCTTTGAGATTATCTCTGACAAATTAATATACCCAGTTTCTTCTTTCTCTCTTCACATAAGCAGGATTGATTTCTTAATTTTTGATAGTTCTCTTATGAACATGCTTCAATTTACATGAGACTTGCTAAATATAGTAGTTTATCCTGTATCATTTTGTATTTATTTTTTTAGAGGTTTTTGCCGTACGGTTCATGTACTCACCAGAGACAGAGACAGTGAGAGGGAAAGTGAGAAATCCCCCCCACACCAGGGAGATGACCACTCTGCAATCCTTTCTCCTCTATTCTCCTGGGATCTTATGCACACACGCACATGCGCCCAGTGTGACTTTCAAGCCACCGAGTCTAGGATTTGAACCACAGTCTGGCATGCAGGAGGCCAGCCATGTAACCACTACACTATATGTTGGCCTTTTTTCTGCATTTTTAAAATGCTATTTTCACATATATAATATCTTAGAAACAGACTTTAGCATTTCCCTCTTTTTTTATTCTTGCTCCTTGTACCACACACACAATACCTATATTATCTTAATAACTGAATAGACGGTATTAGTTATTGTTCACTGAGTACAGAAGTGCTTAAGGGCTTAATGGTTACATTGCTGGATTCCCATATAGTTGACCATGGTTCAAGTCCTGGACTCGGTGGCTTAAAAATCAGGCTGGGAATGTTTATGTACACGCCCCAGATCCTGAGAGGAAAATGGAAGAGAAGGGATTGTGGCATGGCCGTTCTACCGGAGAGTGATTTCTCATTTTCTGTCTCTGACTCTCCAGAGAGCACACGTGCCCGATAGCGAAAAAGTTCTCTCAAAAAAAAAAGGAGGAAAGAGGAGAATATAAAAATGAAATAACTCCACTTTGAAGGATCTCAGTCCAGTGGAAAGAAAAGTCCATAAAATATCAGTATAAGATAACGTAGATGAGAATAAAGAGGAAGAGGCAACCCACTGTGACTAAATGAGTAGAATAACGTCACAAAGAGAGGGTTTATTCTAACTGGGACTTGTTCACCTCCTAAATTTTCTACTTGAATATAAAAATCACTTCATATTCAGTGTCAAAGATTGGAAAATGTAAAAAGCATAAAGCAAACAAAAAATCATACATTGTACTTTCACTAAGGGATAATAATTACTATATATTTTAGTAAACATTTTTCAATGCTTCTTTCTGCAAAACTTTTTATGCAAAAAAGACCAGGTTTGGCATAATGTTTTATAATTTTTTTTTATTTATTAGGACCTCAAGAATATTTTTACTTCATAAAATATTATTTTAAAATATTTTTGAGTTATATAGTAGTCTATTATGCAGAATAGTCACGACACATTTAAACTCTTATGTTCATAGAAATAAAAATATTATTTTAAATTTTTGGTGGAAAAAAAATTATATCTTGATTTAATTTTCAGGTCCTTGATTTTTATAATGAGAATTTTTTTCTCATATGTCTATTATTTATATTTTTGTTTACATTAATTTTCCAAAAGATGAGATCCATATAGGTAAATATTTCATTTCTTTTTATTTAAAAAACATTTTTTGAAGGTTTCTGCCATGGGGCTCATGTGCTTCCTAGAGAGAGACAGAGCAAGAAAAGGTGAGAAATCACCCTCAAGGCAGAATGGTTACCCTACCGTCTCTTCTCCATTCTCCTCTCAGGACTTTGAGCACACACGTGCACATGTCTTGCATGATTTTCAAGGGGCCAGGTTCAGGTCTCTAAATGCAGTAGGCAATGTGGGAATCTGGCACCATAACCACCATGTCACCTGCTGGCCCACTTTAGTCTTTATTTTACTAGTTTATCTTAGTTTCTGGTTCAGTATGGGGCATATAGCTAGTACTCAACAAATATTTATTAAACACATTCAGGCATTATTTATTTTTTCCATGGGTTTATCAATGTGCTTATATTTTTATTATTGAATTTACTGTTATCTACAAGTTTTAAAAACATTTAACTGCATGGGACCACTAGATGGCGCAATGGTTACATTGCTAGACTTCCCCATGGCCAACAGTGGTTAAAGACCTGGATCTGAAGGCTTCAAACTCATGAGAGACACATGAGCGTACATGCCCAAAAATCCCAGGAAGAGAATGGAGAAGGGATTGCGGCATAGCCATCCCTCCAGGATGTGATTTCTCCCTTTCTGTTTCTCTGTCTCTCCGGTAAGCACACATGCCCTATAGCAAAAATCTCTCCAACAATAAATTTAATTTAAAAAAGAAAAATATTTAACTTCACAATTTATGCTGGGAATATTTTCCTCAGGTTGTTGTTTGCCATTCAGTATTGCTGAATATGTATTTTGTTGAGTAATTTTTTAAGAGAGATTTTTGCAATAGGGGATGTGCACTCACCAGAGACAGAGACAGAGAGACAGAAAGTGAGAAGTTACTTGACTCCCCTTCCCCCAGAGGAGATGGCCGTGCCACCATCCCATCTCCTCCATTCTCCTCTAGGGATGTTGGGCATGCATGCACAGATGTCTGGTGTGTTTCAAGCGCTGGTTCCAGAACTCAAACTATAGTCAACTATGTGGAGGTTCAGCAATGTAACCATTATGCTATCTGCTGGTCCCAATTTTTTTTTTAAATTTCTGTGAAACAAGTCATTTTTTTTTTATAGATTGTGTCTTTGATGTTTACTGGAAAAACACTTCATTCTAAAAGTAACTATTCATCAGGAATTATAGGAAGGAATTCAGGTAGTAATGATCAAACTTATTTTTTCTCTAATTCTTAGTAAATATTTCAAGATTGTTTTCTAAGTGATGTAAAATTCCAACTTTATTATACAAAAATGGTCATGGGAAATTATAATAGTAATTATCCTAAAGCTAGGAATTATCATTGCTTATTGTGTTACCATTTAATATTCACTATATTACTTAAAAATCACAATGCTATTATATTGTATAATACATTATGTGTTATTTGGTTACTATTATCAGTGGCAACATCTCTGTTTTATGACAGAGGAAACTGGGATAAGAAAAACTTACAAAACTCATATATTTTCATTTCCTTTTTTTTTTTTGGAAAGGTTTTTGCTATAAGGCGCGTGCGCTCGCCAGAAAGAGAGAGAGACAGAGAGACAGAGAGCGAGAAATCACTCCCCGCCCCTCAGAGGGGATGGTCATGCTGCAATCCCTTCTCCTCCATTCTCCTCGGGATCTTGGGCATGCACGCACACACTGCCTGTGTGAGTTTAAGCCACCGGGTTTAGGACTCAAACTGCGGTCAGCTACATGGGAGTTCAGCAACATAGCCATTACGCTAACTGTTGGTCCCCATATATTTTAATTCCTGAAATAGTGCTTTCCTATCATTGTTGCATCTGAACATAAAGCTTTCATTACTATAGCTTTATTGTTTTCATATCAGGTAGAAATATAGACCAGCTTTTTGAACAGAGGTTTTCTATTTGACTAGTTTTTCATACTCATTCTGTCTTGGCTTTTGGCCCTAATGCTTGTACTCACTCCTGTTCTCCTAGTTGAAATAATAGAGGAGAAACTCAGAGTCATCCAATCACAGCTAGTTTTTTGAATACTGGTGAGCCCTCCTAGCAAGCAAAAGAGGTGGCTGGAGTTCTGTTGTTTGCTCCATGAGGGACATCTTGGATCTTGGTAGTTTCCTAAGATATCAGCCGCTTTAAGAGAGTTGGGGTTTGGGACCAGTAGTTGGCATAATGGCTATGTCATTGGATTCCCATGTAGTTGACCATGGTTTGAGTCTTGGACCCAGTAGCTTAAACTCACACTAGGCACATCTGGAGGAGAAGGGATTGCAGTGTTGTCATCCCCCCTGGTGGCTAATTTCTGTCTCTCTGTCTCTCTCTGTCCTTCTGGCGAGCGCACGTGCCCTATAACAAAAATCTCTCCAAAAATAAATAAATAAATAAATAAGTTGTTTTGTTTGATTTTGTTTTTATTTTATTGCAAATTGGTGTTGTTTTTCCTCTACCTGGACCTACCTTTACTATATCTAGCAGATATTCCTTGATTTTCTAGCATATAAATTATTCGTCCCTATTTTCCAATACTGAGAAAGTATTTTTCCCCTATTTTTGTATTCCTTTGGTTATGTCAGTGAGGATGTGAGTATAGAAGAGAAAGGTAGATGTTTACCTAAGAAATCCAAAATGATCTTTAAGGGATGAGTAATTGTTCTTTAGACAGAAAAGGATAAGGCATTCTAGGTAGAAAATTGGTAAGTGTTAAAATGTGGGAGTAAGAAGTAAGCTGTCTAAAATGGATGTGGCTGCAATTAGAAAGAAAATTTGGAAAGGTAGCTTGGAATCAGATTATGCAAAATTTTATAAGCGAAACTGAGATATATGGGTTTTTAAGAAACCAGGAGCAGGGTCAGCAGATGGTGTAGTGGTTACATCACTGGACTCTCATATGGCTGACTGTGGTTCAAGTCCCAACCTGGTGGCCTGAAACTTACGCAGGGCACATGTGCATGGGTGTCCAAGATCCTGGGAGGAGAAGGGATTGTGACATGGCCATTCCCCCTGGGGGGTTATTTTTCACTTTCCCTCTCACTCTCTCTGTATTTCTCTCCAGCAAGTACATGTGCCCTATGGTAAAAGCCTCTAAAAGGAAAAAGAAACCAGGAGCTATCAGACTCTATTCTCTTTACAAATGGTAATCCTGCCAACTCCTAAACAGCTATCATACTTCCTTTGAGATTATCTCTGACAAATTAATATACCCAGTTTCTTCTTTCTCTCTTCACATAAGCAGGATTGATTTCTTAATTTTTGATAGTTCTCTTATGAACATGCTTCAATTTACATGAGACTTGCTAAATATAGTAGTTTATCCTGTATCATTTTGTATTTATTTTTTTAGAGGTTTTTGCCGTACGGTTCATGTACTCACCAGAGACAGAGACAGTGAGAGGGAAAGTGAGAAATCCCCCCCACACCAGGGGGATGACCACTCTGCAATCCTTTCTCCTCTATTCTCCTGGGATCTTATGCACACACGCACATGCGCCCAGTGTGACTTTCAAGCCACCGAGTCTAGGATTTGAACCACAGTCTGGCATGCAGGAGGCCAGCCATGTAACCACTACACTATATGTTGGCCTTTTTTCTGCATTTTTAAAATGCTATTTTCACATATATAATATCTTAGAAACAGACTTTAACATTTCCCTCTTTTTTTATTCTTGCTCCTTGTACCACACACACAATACCTATATTATCTTAATAACTGAATAGACGGTATTAGTTATTGTTCACTGAGTACAGAAGTGCTTAATTGCTAATATTGTCAACCAATTTGTATTCAATAGTGGTGCCGTAGACCTCTTGTTCTCTTTCTCTTTCTCTAACAACGTATCAGTGTAGATGTCTTTTTAGCATGTCTAAAATGAGGTGATGCCCAAAGATCAAAATAGGAAACAGCCAAACTTTTTATCAGGACCCATCAATTAGATAGTAACTTCTAAATTCCAAAATTATTTTTTAACCTGAATCCAAAAGAGTAATTGATTGGGAAATGTTTAATATCTTGTTCTACTGTTTTCTGAATGTGATCTTACAACAGAGCTAAGCCATTGTCATATTTCCATTAAATCAAAGTAGAAGAAAAAAAAATTGGTTAAAGTTTCTGGAAAAAAGTACTACATTCTAAATAGTCTCTAGCAATGCTGGATATCGTTTATGATTTGTTGTTAGCTTTTACATGACATGGTGCAACTTTTGTAGATGTACCTACTTAAATAGGGAAAAAAGAAACAATGGGAACTTGTGATACCAGAAAGGTGGAGTAATAGTCCACACACCCCAAATACTTTAAGCAAATTTCCTGAAAGTCAGCCAATGGAAATTTGGAGCATTGTCTAACTGCCTCAGTGCAACCTCACCCACCATTCTTGTTCAGAGATAAAATGTAATGTTTTAGATTTTGTTAAAGTGATCTTGTTATGAAATACCTGGCTCAGGAAGAAACTTTTCAGGGGAAATGTCCCTTTGTGAAAGTTAGGAGAGAAAGACATTCTTTTTGAATATTTGGCGAATTGTTTTTTTTTGTGTTGTTGTTTTTAATTTTCTTCATGGTGCATGTGCTTGCTAGAGAGAGAAACAGAGAAAGAGAGTGAAAGGGAGGTTGAGAAAGCAACCCTTAAGGGTAATGGCCCTGTTGCAACCCCTCCTCCATTCTCTTCTCGGGATCTTGGGCACACATATGCATGTGTGGCATATTTTTCAAATCACTATATCTGGGATTCTAACAAGTCAGTCATTTGGGATCTAGCTGCCTTCACTATCACACCATTGACTGGTCCTAACAAGTCTTACATAGCAAAAAATGCTGCCATGATATTTAAAATCATCTGTGACTGTTTATTAGGAATATCATGTTAGTATATGGGAATACTAAGGGGTCTTATGAACTTATCTCATTATGCTGTCTTACTATGATCAATGAGTGACATCATTTTTTATAATGAAGCTTGTCAATATAAGAAAATGATAATTGCAGACACAATAACAAAAAATCCAACAAAGGATACCTGAACTTGATGAAATATAAGCTTTAAAAACAATATAGATGTTATGATTATTCATGGAAATTAAAATACAAGCCACCAGAAATGAGTCTCTTCCAAGTTCACAACTGCTTTCAGGTAGCAGTGCTACCTAGAACAGGTATTCCAAAGTGTCTGTGTTTTATATTGAACATTGATTTGTAGAGACCCAAATTCATGATTTATTTCCTCTACCACTTGATCAGCAGGAGAAGCAAAATATATGTAATATTAAAGATGTTCTTTAAAATATTGATTTGGATTTACACATTTATATAAAGCCAGTATCCTTCCTTTCTTTTTTTCTCTTTCTGCTCCACCCAGATCCCATTCAGTACCACTCTGCATGAGTCAACAGTGAAGCCTACCCTGGAACTAAAGCCATTCTGGGTTCCTTCAGTTACCATGGCATTTTAACATAAGGTGCAAAAACAATATTAAATTCTGAAAGTTGGGTTTGGCTGCAAATCATGAGAAAATCCAAAAAGTAGTTTTAATAAGACAGAACTTTTTTTTATTGGATATTTACTGTACATGACTATTATGGTACTCCACAATCATCAGAAATCTAGACTCTTGGAATTTTGCTTTGCTATCCTGAATACCTGGCTTTCATCTTTGGCATAAGGTGGATGCTCAAGTTCCAGCCATGAGGTCCACATCCCAGCCAGCAATAAAAAGTAATAGTTAATACATCTTTTCCCTTAAGGACATTTTCTAGAACTCACACAGGACTCTTTTGCTAAATCTTACTTGCCAGAATTTAATGACATGACACCATCTAACTACCAGGGAAGCTGGGAAGTAGTGTTTTTTTCTTGGTGGCCTCATGCCTTTTCTAAATTTGAGAGTTCTATTACTAAGGAAGAAAGGAAGGATGCATACCGAAGTGACAACTAACAATGCCTACTTACAAATTTTCATTTACATTTTGGTGAAATTCTTTTTTCCTTTGAATTTTTTATTTTATCTACTTTGTTTGAAATACTATGATGGTTTTAGATTTCATATATTATTTTATTTATGATCTGAGAATCAGAACTACTAGTAATAATAGAATTACTGTGTTTATTAATTTGCCCAAATTAATACATACAGCTGCATATACACTTGCCCAAGATAGAGAAAGTGAGAAAGCATCCCCCATGTAGCATGGTCACATCACAATCCCTTTTCTTCTTTTTCTCCTTTCAAGATTTTGGGCACACAAGCACATGTGTCCAGTATGCTTCTCAAGCCACCAGATCTAGGACTTGAACCATGCAGTCTACCATGTAGGAATCAACTGCCTTAACCACCATGACATGGGCTAGCCCAAGTTTTAAATTTTATCTTTACCATAATTCATCTTTAACAGGATATCTTGCCTGTGTTTTAAGTAAGGAGGTACTGATAAATATCTGATTTGATTTGTTTATAAAACAAAGCTTTGGGTAAAATACACAGATATATTGTATTTATTAATAAAATAAGGCATACTATGTCATCAAGCTAGATTATTTCCTCATTATTGTTCACTTGAAGTCTTTTAATAAGTACCCATCTTGAATTTTTTGTCTTAAGTATATTGAAAACATTACTGCTGAAATATAGCAGTCCCTGAGGTGTAGCTATGATAATGTCATTTCTTGATGTAAACACCTTAATTATTTCTTTATTTTCTATAGACGAAATCCAATTTCTTAGCCTGGAATTTACTACTCCCCATAATCTGATCCACACTTTCTTCTCAAGATTTGTCTTCTATAACATCCTTTATAAAATGTTCATCCTTAGTGGAAATACTCATTCTTTTCCATAAGTGCCTGACACTTTTACTGTTCCCTAACATTGCTCATGCTTTGTTTTGTTTTGTTTCATTGTTTTTCTTACTTGCAGCACCCATTCATACCCCTGTCATGATTTTTTTTTTTTTGAGAGATTTTCACTGTAGGGCGCGTGCACTCGCCAGACAGACAGAGAGAGACATAGAGATAGAAAGCGAGAAATCACCCCCCCAGGGGGGATGGTCACACAGCAATCCCTTCTCCTCCATTCTCCTCTCGGGATCTTGGGCACGCACGCACACGCGCCCGGCGTGAGTTTTAAGACACCGGGTCCGGGACTCGAACCGTGGTCGACTACGTGGGAGTCCAGCGACATAGCCATTACGCTAACTGCTGGTTCCCACCCCTGTCATGTTTTTTATTCTCCATATTTTATCCCTTTTTTAAGGGCCTTGTGAGATGCCACTTTCCCCACTAAAATCTCACCCACCATTAGCACTCTTTTTTAACTTATTGCCATAGGTTGGATTTCGAGGACTTCACCAATCTCTTATAACATATTTATTCATTAAATACATTTTATTTAATCTGAATTTATTCCATAGCACTTTGTAGATATAGTATATGTAATAAATATTTATTGAAAGAATAACTACCATAATGCATTGATTTTGCTTACAAGTTAGGGTTCTTTGGGAGCAAAACGTATCGTAAGAGATAAGGAAGTATATCTAGTCTCTAAATTCTTACTTCCAGTTTAAATTGAGTACCAGATCAAGGGAAATGATACCAAATGAATAATTCACAATTCAAAATCACTCCAGCTTCTATTGTAAGAATAACAACAGAAATACATTATGAACTCCATGTATTTTTTAATCTTCAAAAACTGTATTTCATTATTAGTCATGTCATTCCCTCAGCATGATAGTTTTAATTTATAGACAATTTTTTTTAAGTATTCAAAAAGGAAAAACTACATTGAAAGAAATAGAAAATAGCATGGTTAATACCATAAATTTGGGCTAACTGTCTTGACATCAAATTTGGACATCAAATTTGGAGAGCCAAAAAATACAAGTTATATGGGACCAGCAGTTAGTGTAATGGCTGTGTTGCTGGACCCCGCACGTAGTTGACCTCGATTGGAGTGTTGGACCTGGTGGCTTATACTCATGCCGGGTGCATGTGTGTGTGTGACCAAGATCCCAAGAGGAGAATGGAGAAGAAGCGGTTGTGCCATGGCCATCCCTCCTGGGAGGTAATTTCTTGCTTTCTGACTCTCTGTCTCTCTCTTTCTGGTGAGCACCTGCACCCTATAGCAAAAATCTCTCCCCACCCCCCCAAAAATATACAAGTTAAAACAAGTGAGATTAGCTTCCTGTTTTTTGTTTGGCTTTGTTTTGTTTTTCCTTTTAATTACCAGAAGGCACATGTGCTTACCGGAAAGAGAGAGTGAGAAGGAGAAAGCATTCCTCAATGGACTGTGGTCTGCTATAATCTCTTTTTCATTTCTCCAGCCAATCAGGATTTGAGGCATACGCATACAAATGCCTATTGTGTTTTATATATTATGGCTAGGATTCAAACTACGGTTAGCCATGTGGGATCCAACTCTCTTAGCTACTATCCTTTGGAAAGCCCTGCTTCCTCTTTTGATAGGATTATCATTAAAAAAAAAAGATCAAATAAACATTATATACCAAGTATGTCTTGTTTCTTTTATTCAGTTATCTAAAAGGTTTTAAAAAACATAACTTAAAAATATCAAAATACAATAAAAAAGAGAGTGCATGATACGAAGTAATAAATATTGAAATGGGAGATATTTTTATTGCCTTGAGTTGATCATTAGACAGTGTATACATGTTCTGAAAAAAAAAATCTCCAAAATATGTACAACTGTTACATGCAAATTCAATTTAAAAATTGAAAAGAATAAAATAATACAAATATTATCCCCTATATAACACTTAATCACTTATTTTTACAAGTGCTCTTCGGTTCCTTATTCATTGATTTATTTATTTACCAAGCATTTGTTAAACACTTTTATATAACATATAGAATATTTGAATTTTAGCAGTTAATTCGGCTTTCCAGATACCTATGTAGAAAAGATAGTGAAATAATAAGTGAATCATAATATGGTCAGATTAATTTCCAGTTTTTTAAATCACACCCAAGCATATGGATTCCTGATATCAACCTGAAGGAATGCCAGAAATTTTATTCCTGGCCTAATCCTCCTCAGTGTATCATGGTCTTAAACACAGAAAGAAGTAAACTCGTTATGCATGCAGATGGTAAAAATTTTAAGTGATAGGTAGTGTTACAAATAATGGAAACTAGAATTCAATTTACTCACATTAGTATGTCATAAGCCCAAGGAATTTGGTTTTTATCATTGATTATAAAGATACTGATGGTAGCTCATTCTTCTGAAAGAGAAATGATAATGTATCAGTCATTATGCTAAATAATTTACAAATTCTATTTAATCCTCACTAAAAATTATAGGGTAAGGTAACAATTTTTTTTTTTTTTTTGATAGGTTTTCATTAGAGGGCGTGTGCGCTCGCTGGAAAGACAGAGAGAGACAGAGAGCTAGAAAGTGAGAAATCACTCCCCAGGGGGGATGGCCACGCCGCAATCCCTTCTCCTCCATTTTCCTCTTGGGATCTTGGGCATGCACGCACATGCGTCCAGCATGAGTTTTAAGCCACCGGGTCTGGGACGCAAACTGCGGTTGACTACATGGGAGTCCAGCGACATAGCCATTACGCTAACTGCTGGTCCCAGGTAACAATTTCATAGATGAAAAAACTAAAGTTTAAATTCATTAGATAACAAGATCCCCAGCTAGTGAGGAGCAAACTAGGAATCCTAGTCTGATTTTCTGATCATAAAATCTGTCTTGCTTTTTCTTGACATCTTTTTATGAGTATACCTAGAAAGTTTTAATTTTTTTAGTGTTTTTCCCAATATTTCACTCATTCTGAATGGATTCTTCTATGATTATACCATGTCCACAGATCTGAGTCTCTTTGACCTTTAAAGTGGAAAATAAAAAGATAGCCCAGAATCTTCTATGTAGTAGACACATTGATCACTTTAGGCACTTCTTTCCTCCCCAGGGGATTATTTTGTAATGGTTTTTTTCTACACCTGGTTACTCTGCTTAATTCATCATGGGTGGTAATGGGGATCAGTCTAGTTTCTTTCAAGTTTTTAAAAAATTATTATTATTTTTATTTTACATTCATTCACTGTATAACATTACAGCACACACACTTTCCTATCCAGAATACACTGAATATTGGCCCAGTTGAAGATATTACCATACCTATTATCTTCAACAGATAATTTTACATTTTGTGTTTTACTTCTTTCTTTTTTCCCCCCTTGATTTGCTCCTTGACTTTTTGCTTTTTTGAAACACAGTAACCTTATTGTGTAAAGCCAATATACATTTCCTTGGCTATTATTACATTCTAAAATTGTCCCAAAGTTCTTGGATGCTATACAGTCTTTGTAATCAAGTTTAGACCAGCAATTCCATTTATTGCTTTCTCTAAAATCTGAAAAGTCCAATGGTCTGAAAGAGATGGCAAGTATTTACCAGATATACAGATTTTTAGTAGAATGTAATTTTAGAAAATGCCTGGGCAGTTTAGATTTCCCTCACACATGTCTTTTGTTTCTGGGACAGCTATGTGATTTTCCTCTTCACAGCTCATTCCAACACCATCTCTCTGACTAGACAGTCCCAGTTCACACTTGTCACAACAAGGTATCATCATTAATTTTTTCATCATTAATTTTTTTCCTCACCAAGATGTGGTTCTTCTACCTCTGTTCTTAGAAGACATCCAAAATTTGTTCCAACATAGATTCTATTGTTTTGTTTTCTAAAGTTAAGAGCCCATAGCCAAGGAGAGATGTCCTGAATGGATAGTATTTATATTTACTTATTTGTGATTTTTTTGGCCAAGTCATATTAGTTATTTTTAATTATACAATTATAGTAATGAAGAAAAGTGGTGTTTGAAGCCTTATCTTGTGTACAATTATAGTGGGGAAGAAAAGTGGTGTTTGAAGCCTTATCTTGTTAAATATTTTAAATGAAATGCTACTATCAAAACCATATTCACATGTAAATATTTAATTGAATTTTACTAAATTATTTTTTCATAGAATCAGAAAGCAACTTCTACTCCATAGATGGAGAAAAAGGACAGATTCATAATGTCTTAAAGGAACCCAGGATTTAACTCCAAACTTTCTTGACTAAATACAAAGATCTAGTTCTATATCTTTTCTCCAATTTCTGACGTAGAAAGTGCAGGTTAGATGTTATTAGTGATCAGATTCTTTTCTATGCAAGATCAATAGCCTTATCCAGTCAATAAGGGGAGAAGAAAAGTCCTTGGAAAATGAGAATTACTTTTTATATTTAAAAACCGATGGTTCAATATCACTTGAGTTCAAAGAAATACATGGAAGAACTAGTTTCCAAAGCAACAGTAACTGAGTTGCCCCTAGAAATTCAACTGTGTGAATTATTTATTTCTCAGAGATCTTTCAGTAGAGATAATGAAAACAAGTACACAGTAGCCATCCCATATTTATAGCAGTTGACATTTGAAAGAAAAATAATGCTGTATTTGGAAGAAATAAATATTTTGAACTGCCACATTTGTGCTTTATTCTTCCTATTAGCCTCATCTGATATGGAAGAAAATGAGCAAGAGCAGAAATGAATGTTGGGCTGTTTTGTGTCATGTGCAGGTTAAGTAGGCATATTGTTTTGAGCAGAGATATTTGGCTAGTGAGTAATAGCTAAGCATCATTCTGCCAGCAAGTCACTCTTAACTATTTGGGTAGAGACACATCTCACTCTTCATGAACCAGCACCATTTTGTGTATCACTCTGCGCTGATGAGTGGGCAGTGAATCAATAGGTAATAGGTAGGAGAGAGGGTGATTCCACAGCTGGGGTCCAAATAATCTAAGTTTCATGCACATTTAAACAACCTATGATATTTATCCATGATCACTGAGGGGTGAATTTATTGTCTGTCATTTTCCTATAGAGCCCTTTAGAATGACCTGAGAATCTATATTTTTTTCTTTCCAAACTTGCACTTAGATTTCTTTAAACCTTTCTCCATATGCATAACTGAGCATTTCCTGTGTTAACACCTCTTAAGCATGACTTTAAAGTATTAGTCTTATAATTGACCCTCTCCCATCTCTCAAACTTTCATTTATTTTCAAACTTTAACAGAAAATATATAGTACCAGGGAGGATATGTTGCTTATCCATTTATTTGTTACAGGAACATGCACATGAAGCCCTGCTTTCCCCAGGTTGTTAGGGTGCTCAGTAGGGCCTGGTTTGGTGCTGCTAAAAACAAAAATATTAAAGACCACTTTGATGACTTTGGTCTTGGAAATTCTTTTAGACAGAAAGAAGCAAAGGATGAAGGAAACATAGTATAGATGGAAAAAAATACCATATATATATATATATCTGTCCTGAGGAATGTAGAGTTGAATTGAACAAAATGAAAACTATCTGTCCTGGGACATGTATTGAAAACATAGACACATAGACAACTATTAATTATTCCAATATCTTGTTACTGCTGTTTTTAAATACTGCCGTAAAGCTACAGAACACATGCTTTATGTGGAACAGGAAAGTAACATCAAGGAAGTTTGAACTACCTGTTTCTTCAGATAACATCCAGTTTCTCATGTGTGTTTATTGGTATTTGGCAATTGCTTAATCAGTTGTGACCATTTGAGTAATGTCTCTTCCCAATAAAATGATGAATATTTGTTCTTTTTTTCTAAAAGATTTATTTATTTACTTATTTATTATTTGTTTTAATTTGCTACAGGGCATGTGTGCTCACCAGAGAAACAGAAGGAGACAGACAGACAGAGAGAAAGCAAGCTGCCAGGTCTGAAACCTAAAATGTGAGAGTCCAATGTCTTAAACACTGTAATATCTGCTGGCTCTTGAATATTGCTCTTAAAAAACAGAGTTCACCAAGAGCCCTATTCCATTGGGATTATATGACTTTGACACTTAAAAGATAGTAATCCAACTGCTATCTTATGTGAGTCTAGCACTCCCAAAATTAAAACCTTCCTTATAGGTTCTAGCTTTTGTCTAAATTACAGAAGCCACGTTACACAATCTAAAGTATCTGGGTGTCTAGTGGAGGCTTTCTTCTACTACTAAATTTAGAATCTCAGTATTGATTGTAAGAGAGAACAAAGATCTAAAAATCTTTTCAATTTTTTTACAAGAACCACATCAATATTGATACTACTATACCCATAGATACCTTCCTGTGTGTATCTTATTACAATAAATTTTCCATGCATTATTTTATAATCACTGGGGAGAGGTAGAAAACAAATGAATAAAAGCTGGTTATGATTTGTTACATTATTAGGCTGCAATAAATATCAAGAAAATGTAGTTTTTTTTGTTTTTTTTTTTTGAGAGGTTTTTTGCTATAGGGCGTGTGCGCTCGCCAGACAGACAGACAGAGAGATAGAAAGCGAGAAATCACCCCCCAGGGGGGATGGCCACGCCGCAATTCCTTCTCCTCTATTCTCCTCTCGGGATCTTGGGCATGCACGCACACATGCCCGGCATGAGTTTTAAGCCACCAGGTCCAGGACTCGAACCGCAGTCGACTACGTGGGAGTCCAGTGACACAGCCATTATGCTAACTGCTGGTCCCGAAAATATAGTTTTAATTTAATAACGCTGCTTAGTTCTGTACTCAACTTACTGTACTAAGTATATTGGGGCACAAGACAAGTGCTTAATGGTAGAAAAGACATTATGAAGAGGAAAGGGCTCACGGAGAGAGAAATAGAGCCAAAGCTAGGGCATGCTATGGAAGAGAGGAGGAGCTGTGCCAAAAGCCACTTTCCACCTGAAGACTTTTGGATTGGCAAGAGAAAGGGAATCATAATAAGGCACATACTGGTCATAGCTATTATGAATGATTCATGGAACTATGATAGGCTCTTAGTTTATTCACTTAAACTCCAAACTTACTAATTTTTCTTTCCACCTGAAGTTCATCCATCGTGTGTTTGTTTTTAACTTGTTCATTCACTCACACATTTGTTATCAGGAATTGTACTACACACTGACAGTGAGCATACTCTATTCTGCCAAGGTTTGCGATACAGTAAACATGTTATGTAAGAGAGTGACAAATGGGGGAGGAGATGTGGGGGAACAGAACTAGTAAAGTTTAACTTAAGAAGAAACATTTAAACTAGTAAATAAGAGGAAAAGGGGGAAGAACATGTCAATTCAAGAAAACCACATGGTGTAACTCAGCCAGAAGCATGAAGATGGTGTAATTAGGGAACAGAGCATATATTCAGTTGCTTGGCAGGTCTGAGGGCATAAAAAGGAGAGAAGAAGAAAACAAAGCTAGAGAGAAAAGGCTCTCTAAGCCAAGTTTTGGCATTTGGGATTTTATTATTTGAGCACTAAAAAGACCCTAAATTTTTAAAAGCAAAAGATTCAAACATTAAGACCCCACTTAATAAATACCAAGTGTCTACACTCTATGACTGAAACTGATTGACTAAAAGATATACAAACACAAGAGATGGGTGCGAATGCCAGATGTGTGTGTGTGGAGGAGTGGGGCCTAGGGAAGGACATTTGGAGAAGGGATACAGAGGCAGAGCATTGACGGGATGGGGAGGTGTAGTGTTATCTGTTGAAGATATTTTGATCAACTGGACTGGGGAGAAGTGTTCACATATTGAAATGTTCACTTCGTAAGCTAAACAATGTGATTGAATGTATATTAAATAAATAAATGAATAAATAAATAAATAAATAAATAAAATGAAGCTAAAAAAAGAATGTATCTTTTAGAAAGTAAAAATATCTTATAATCAAAAAGAAGACTTGAATTTTTGAACAAAAGATAGACTAGATAGAGAAGAAAATTAATCAAAATTAGCCAGTAGTCAGGCTAATTACTTTTGTTATTTGATATAATGTATAGACTCAGTAAATATTTAAAGAAAGAGTAGATAGATATTAAAAAATTGAAGATATGGTGTAATGCCTATGTCGCTGGACTCCGATGTAGTAGTCCGCGGTTCGAGTCCCAGACCCAGTGGCTTAAACTCACGCCAGGCACATGTGCATACGTACCCAAGATCCAGAGAGGAGAATGGAGAAGGGATTGCACCATGGTCATGCCCCCTGGGGGATGATTTCTCACTCTCTGTCTCTCTGTCTCTGTCTGTCTTTCTGGTGAGAGCATGCACCCTATAGCAAAAACCTATCAAGAAAAAAAGAAAATTGAAGATATAAATGTAGGGAGTGATAGTGGCATAGTGGTAAAATATGAGGCGAACCCCCATGGGAAGGTTCTGCGTTCACATCCATACACCTCCCTGATGATGGCAGGCATGTATGTGCCTGTGATCTGGGTCTGGTTAGCAACTCACAGTCCAGGAAAATGGAGAAAAAACGGGAGATTTAGTACCCATGATTCTCACTTAGAAGAATTGTTTTCAATGACAAAATAAAATGTCACGTTAAGGTCCAAGAAGATGAGTATTGGTTTAATCTTTAGAAGAACATTGCTAACCACAATGACAGAGCAACAGAGTGACAGTAGAAGGAACCAACCTGTGATGAGGCAGGTAGGAATTAAATGTAGAGGTGGTACTGGAGGGAAGAGAAAAATAGGAGTATAACTAAAGTGGCAGATAGTAATGAGGCTTTTTTTTTTTTAAGTGTGAGAAAATCTGAACATGTTTAAAAACTGAGATGAATAGTTCTATGATTTGAATATGTCCCCCTCCCACCAATTTCATGTGTTAAAATTTAGTTGCTATTACAATGGCATTAAGAGGGTGGAAACTTAAGCCAACTATGGTATTGAAAGGCGAGTTCTTTGGGAGGTAATTAGGATTAGATAAGGTTATGAGAGCAGGTACCTATGACCCAAATACTGGTGACTTTACAGGGAGAAAGAAAGACCAGAGCTGACACATGCTATGCCCTCTCACCACATGACGCCTTCATCACCTCCTGACTGTGCAGAGAGTCCTTACCAGCAAAAAGACCTTCACCAGATGTGGCCTCTCAACATTGGACTCCCAGAACTATGAGCTGAATAAATCTTTCTTTTATTTATAAATTACCCAGTTGATGGTATTCAGTTATAGCAACAGGAAACTGGACTAAAACAAGCTGTCAATGGAAAAGGAATATCTGAAGAGTGAGAGACAGAGAGAATAATTATTGGATCAAATCTCAGAGAAGGTCATATACTTACCAAGTACAGGGATATCCCTACACCAGTCAAAAGATGTTTTTATGAGAATATCAGAGATTTAGAAATATTTAAAATAGAGGAGGGGCAGGGGACAGAATTGAGTCATGACATTTTATTCACACATTTGCCATTAAAAAGTTTATCTAAATTGAATCCTCGTCCTGGCAAGGAGTAAAATACTCAATTTGAAATCCTATTTTTTTCTTATTAATTGCTTGTAGATTCATAGATTTTAGAGGTGAAAGAAACTTAGAGAATAGTTTAAAGATCAGTGCGGTGTTGGGAACTGAGGAAAACCATGACTTGGATTTTGTTCTCTGGATTCTGCTTCTGGGGTTACAACAGTTAATGGACTGGGGGAGGTGCTCTTCTCGGGCTTTCTGCTGCTCCCATCTCTGCAGGGAGGTCCAGATGGTAGGTGGGAGAGGACGGGGGCTGAGATCTGTTTGGATTCTGCTCCTAAATGCAGTGATTATTTATTTTCACTGTCTTTGATTGGTGGTCTATTTGTTGACAAAGGGATACAAGTGTCCTTTTGAGGCTCATAGAAGATAATCAAAACCACTTTTTACCAAGTTCAATAGGAATGAGATAATATAAAGTTATATACCTATAATATAGAAGTTTCGAATGAAAGTACAGAGTGATGTCACCATAGCAACTGAGCTTGCACACAGGAAGCTGGATTTAATGTCAGAAATTTGACAAACATTCAATAGTCTTAAAAACTATAGAGTAATATATTAGTCTCAATGTTACTTCATTTAAAAATTGATTTGTATTAAAAAAAGATGTACTTTTTTGAATATGATGTTCAGTTCTAAGAAGTGTCTCAAACATATCAAGCTTTGTTTTTTTTTGCTTGATTATAATATAATGCATGCTATATCAAAACATTAAAATATGTAAAAAACAGAAAAGTTTTAAAGAATTGGATAAAATATTATTACTTAGAGGTAAATGTGATGTTCATATTTAGGCGAACATGTCCTCAGATATTTTGCTATAAAAGCATGCATACAGGGCTGGCCTCATGGCCTAGTATTTAAGGTGTCTGGATCCCTTATGGCCAATGGTATGGTTTGAATCTTGGCTCTGATGGCTTGAAAAACACCAGCCAGGCACATATATATGTATGCCCAAGATCCTGACAGGATAGAGAAATGGAGGAGAGGGGATTGTGGTGTGACTCTGCCCCATTGGGGAGTACTTTCTCTACTGCTTTCTCTGTGAATCCCTCAGGCAAGTACATGTACTCTCTTACAAATTAAATTAATAAAATAATTTAAAAGCATACATTAAAACATGCAATTGTAAAAAGTTTGAAAAGTGATTCAATTTTTAATGACTTCATAAGACATTTGAGAATATAAATTCCTGATTGTTGAAGTATATGGGTTCTAAACATCCTTTGTATTATGGCCTGTCTTGCAATTGAGATATACAGATATATTAGTAGGTACGGGTTTAGCTAGTTACGCTTGTAGCCTTATTCTTAATGAGAAAGAGACTATTTGAGTATATGTTCTTTATTTTTTCTTTTTTTTGGAGAGGTTTTTGCTATAGGGCGCACGTGCTTGCCAGGCAGACAGAGAGAGACAGAGGGACAGAAAGCGAGAAATCACCCCCCAGGGGGGATGGCCACGCTGCAATCCTTTCTCCTCCATTCTCCTCTCGGGATCTTGGGCATGCACACACACACGCCTGGTGTGAGTTTAAGCCACCGGGTCTGGGACTCGAACCACGGTCGACTACGTGGGAGTCCAACGACATAGCCATTATGCTAACTGCTGGCCCCGAGTATATGTTCTTTAGTGTTTATATGTGGTTTCTTTACCTTCTCTTCTTATTAACCATGTTTTTGCTCAGCATAAAGCTCAGCATAAATGAGGAAGGGCACAGCACTCAACTATATATTTTTTCCATACGTGGACATAATAATTATTAGGAAAATTATATTATCCACTTAGCTAAGAAGTCTTATCATGACTTGAAGATATGATTTGTGGAAACATATTCAAAGTGAAAAGGGTCAGGGGGGAGGCAGACAGTGTTGGGGGATATGTGATACACAGCACTCTGCATGGCTGGGCCCACATGGGAGAGTCCAGGGTTCACAGCACAAACTTTCCTGTGCATGCTTGGTGCATGCATGTATGCCTATGATCCAGGCTGGCTGAGGCTGGGAGTGGATTGCAGCATGAGGACCATGTTGGGAGTGCATGTCTTTCTCTTTGTCTTTTTCTCTGTCTCTTACTCTCATGGAGGGAATGAAAATGAATGACCTTTAACAATGAAAAAGGAATTTTTTTTTTAATTGATTGTAGGAAAAATGTCATTAGTACATGACATAGGATTTGTCTCCTGTCTGACCAAAACGAGAATCAAAAGAAGATATCTGAGAAAGTTGGGAAACTTCTTAATTTCCCAAAACACCAGCATCCTACCTCAGGCAGAGCTGTAAGGGGAGCTAACCTATTTTGGTAAGACAGTTTAAAGGGAGTCAGGAAGAGTGGAAGGTGAGGGAGAAGAGGGATGTCAAAGGAAAGAATCTGAGGGAGAAAAAATAAATGGACGTGGTATGAGTGAGCCAGCTCCACTAACTTCCAGGGCCCCTGTTCCCTTCTCTACCAGGCAGCCAAGCCCCTCGCTCCAGGATCCCGCCCTGGAAACAATCATTCCTCCTCATGGCGCCACATGGATTTGTTCCATTTGTTCTTGTGTTTACACTGTTTTGATGCACTGCCTAGCCTTGTGTTACCATCCTTCTCTTGGTCTTTCTTGTGGTTTCCAAGCGAAGGAAGATTAAAGGCCTAAAAGATGAGGATCTGCATAAAGATACCCGAGGAACACCAGACACTGAATGGTCAGGCTGGTGTCCTCTGTCCATCTCTGTTCATCTCAGGTATCCATTCAGATCAAGTCTCCTGACTTCCACCTTAAGCCAAATGGGCACTGGGCAGCGATTCTTATTCCTCTGAGAAAAAAGGGCAGCTAGGAACAAAGAGGAAGAAGATAGGTAATCGCAAAAGCTAAATCTTGGTTGCAAACCTAGGTAATAATCCTGCCATTGTCTTTAGCATTTGGTATCACGTGTTCTGGCAATATTTACCCATTTGTACTATTTGTTGTTTTTAAAAGAGACTCTTTAAGAAAGGTTTTTCTGAACAGTCAGGCCTTTTTTCCCTTTTGCAGTTTCAATTGAATGGTACCTTTGATGCGGATTTTAATCAAATGAAAACAACAGAAGGAATAAAATACACTTTTATGGTTTTCTGATATATGGAAAGAACTGGTGTTTTTGTTTTTCCATAGAAACTGAAATAAAAGTGTAACTCCTGGGACCTTTTTCAGGATAACTAAATTATACTCTGGCCTTTAGTTTTACTGCTTTAACTTTACAGTAAGTCTGCAGTAAAGCAGAAGCTCAGAGCTTTTATCCTTAGGCTCTGGGGTAATCTTATACTCTGGGCTTGATCATTTCTTAATTTAAAGGAGGGTTTTAGCTACTACAACCTTGGTCATTTTCCTTTATTTCTGCAAATACACATATACACACAATAGGTTTTTCCCCTACATAAAATGTTATGAGATATTTGCTTCACAAAATGAGTGAAAGAGAAAAATCTCATGTTCTTACTCAATGTGGAAACTAAGTAAGTTGACTTCATAGAAGTAGAGAGTAGAATAGTGATTAGTAATTATTAAGGCTGAGAAGGGTAGATAAAGAGGTGGAATAAAGAGATGTTGGTTAACAGATTGCAAAACTACAGTTAGATAAGAGGAATAAGTTCTGTTTCTTCTGTACCACAGTGTCCTCTGTGTACAGATAGTTACAATGGTGTAACTATAATTAACATCATTGGTTTTATATTTCAGAATAGTTAAAAGAAACTATTTTAAATGTCCCCATAGAAAGTAATGATAGGGACCAGCAAGTGGCATGGTGGTTAAGGTACTGGACAATCCCACATAGTCCACCATGGTTCGAGTCCTGGACCTGGTGACTTGCTTTCCCACTTCCTTTCTCTCTCTCTCTCCCTGGTCAAATTAAGATAAGCGAATGAATAAATAAAATAAAATTAATAATTAAAAAATAAAAAAGAAAGTAATGATAAATGTTTTAGATGATGAATATGCTAGTTATTCTGATTTAATCATTGCACATTGTATTCATGTGCTGAAAAATCACCCTGTACCCCATAAATATGTGCTGTTATTATATGTCAATTAAAAAATAACTGAAAGTAAATAGTACACCATTACATATTGTTTATTCTAGCTAGAGGACACACAGATGTTTGTTAGGTTATCCTTTATGCTTTCTAAGAGTTTTAAATATTCAAATAAAACTTTTTATTAAAATGTTATTTGACATGATTATGGACTGACAGAAAAATTACATAAATATGACAAAGAATTCCTATATATCTTTAGTTCATATCCTCAAAAATAAATATTGTACCACATTAACTTAATCACTCAGTCTTTCTGCATATACACATGTTCTTTATTTTTTTAGAATTATTTTATTTAACTTTGTTTATTTATTTTAATTTTACCAGAGAGGAACAGAGAGAGAAAGAGATAAAGAGAGACAAAGTGAGAAAGCAAGCCTCCAGGTCCGGGACATGAACTGCAGATGGCCATGTGGGAGTTCAGCTCCCTTAACCACTATGCCACCTGCCAACCCCTACATGCCACCCCCTTCACATGCTCTTTTATCCGCTAAACCATTTGAGAATAAGTTGTACATATATATTTTTACCCCTAAACATTTCAGTGTATATTTCCTAAAACACAAAGATATTCTCTTATATAACAGTAGTATAATGAACAAAGTCAGAAAATAAATACAATATTAGGATTTATTGATAAAATGCAAGTTGTTACTCAACAGACCTTATTAAAAAATTTTAAACTGTTCTTT
>NW_006202744.1:333739-350412 GCF_000334495.1 Tupaia belangeri chinensis
GGAAATAAAATTCTAGATTATTAGTGTTTGATTAGACTCCAAGATCTTAAACTTGGAGTCTCAAAAAAATTTTGTTTTATGATTTTAGAGACAATTTCTTTCCTGTTTCTCAAGCTAACTTAAAAACTACATCTGAGGGCCGGTAGGTAGTGTGGTGGTTAAGGGCTCTGGACTCCCACATGCCCAACCATGGCTCAAGTCCTGGACCTGGTGGCTTGCTTTCTCACTTTTCCTTTTTCTCTCTTTTCTCTCTCTCTCTCTCTCTCTCTCTCTCTCTCTCTCTCTTTCTCTTGCTCTGTCCCTCCCTGGTCAATTTGAAATATATAAATAAAGTTAAATAAAATAATTCCTAAAAAAAACCCTGCATCTGGAACTGCACTTTTTTCCCTTCACCAGATCGAATTCTCTTCTATATCCTATCTCTATTAAAGATTTTATTAGTTACCAGTTGTTCAAGTCAAAAATCTAGGAGTTATCCTTATCCTGCTCATTAACCCCCATGACTGAGATGGCATGATCTTTAAAATAAATAATTTCTTCTGTGAGTGAGAGAGAAACAGAACCTTCAACAGGGTCTTGACACCATGACATACCCCCAACTTTAGCCAACCCCAGATCATAGGCACACATGTGCCCAGCATACTCAGGGAGGTCAGACCTTCTGGACACAAACCAGGAACCTTTCCATGTGGGTCAGTCTCTCAGAGTGTCATTTTTATTGTACCACCACCCAGCTACTGTGATCACACTGTATAGAGACATGTTTGTGGTCCTCTCCTTTCTCCATCCTCACAACCATTCCTGTATTCAGGACCTCCTGTCTTCTTACTTCCCATAGTCTCCAGCTAGTCTCCAGCCTACATCCCATACCCTTCATCCCCCAACCCATCTTCTTTCAGTTCTTCATTCCTAGAGCTCAAAATGATACTTTAAAGTATAAATCTTTTGGCATTTCCTCAATACTTAAGATACTTTAAGGATTATATAGTTTGTGAGATCAATTACCAATACCTTTTTAGTACAGTCAAATCCTAACTTGCTGACAGGAACTCCCAGTCCTCCCTTCATACCTGGGCCATAGCTCCAGTTACGTTGAACTACTTGGAAAGTCCCAACATGCCTATTGGTTAATGTCCTGCAGTCTGCCCATGCTATTCTCTTGACATAAAACATTCTCTCCTTTCTCCCAACCCACATTCTTTTTCACTGAGCTTATTGCTATTTTTCCATTAAAACTCAATTCAAGTAGCACCTCCTCTGCTAAGACTGTTCTGTCCTCATCCTTCACTTCCAAAACAGTGAGATTTTATTCTGTTTGCTATGCAATCTCGGAGTGGGGAGAGGGGGTTTGGAATAATGACACCACCTCACACCAAAGAGCACTTCCTGCTAGCCTATATCATTCGTGAGCTGGACAGTCCAGAAGCCAGAACTCACTGCGCCAGCCTAAGGCCATGAAAGATTCATTTGTTTTGTTCTCCCTATAGTGTTCTGAAATAGTTAGCTTCATTCATGATTACTGTATTTACCAGTATGACTGGTTATATGCAGTTTCCTGTGATTTTGTTATACTTAGAGATCTCAAACTAAGGCTTTTCCTCCTGGAGTAGACTCTTGGTTATCTTTTAAAAACATTTCACATCACTAATAATAATGTATAGTACATACATAGACATATATGTATACACACACTTACAAATATACACACATATACATAATCTTACATACAAAGTGGCATTGTAAAAACAGTTAATGGTAGCATTTTTACCTCTATAAAGGCATAAAGATTAATTACTCAGGAAAGAAGCCTACGTAATTATTGTTAGTGTGTTCTGAAAAGTACAGTTGGTTGGTACAAATAGTTTACAGGCCCCCAGCTAGGCTTTCTCTGCTCTAGATCATTTTGTGCCTACTAGACTGCTTAGAATTCAATAAATATTTTTGAAATAATCTGTCAAGTCTGCAATAGACTCAGTCCTATAAAAAAATAGAAAACCTATTATTCAAGGTATGCACTTCAAAGAAAAACCTCAGCATTTAGTGCTCTAAGTATTAAAATTAATTTTGACACGCTTTCACCCAGACTGCTGAGACTGTGGCCAGGGACATGCACTGAGCTCAGATTTACTATAAACTTACTCGAGCTTGTGTTTAGTTTCTAAATTGTAAAATTCTAAATTCCTGTAAGTCAGTAGTTTTCAAATCTGCCTTCACATGAGGATCATCTGGGATGCTTTGAAAAAAATTACCAATGCCTAGGATCAGCCCGAAAGTTCTGATTTAACTCTTCCTGGCAGTGGTGTTTTTGGAAATCAGGCATTTAAAATGTGCCAGTTTAGAATCACTGCTGGAAAATAATCCACTTTCTTTCTAATGTCTGAACAAAATGTTTTACTTTGGTTTTTCTTTTTCATATAATTTACTTTTGTGTTCAGCTCACTTTATAGTGTTCAGAGGATACATGAGACTGCCATGCTAGTTATATTGTGCATAATTATCTTATGTAGATGTAGATGTTATTATGCTTAGTGAACTATTTTTTAGAGAATAACAACATGAAAACTCTGGAGGAATTTGACATTTAATTATTTGAATCCTCATATAAGATTTCTGGAAAACCATCAGTATAACTATAATATTTGAGTTATCAATACATAAACAAATGCATGTTCTATACTGTTGTAATTATTATGAGTTATCATATGAAAAATACCAATGTGATTTTTTATGAGTTTCAGAAAGAATAAAACAGTTATGAACTCTTAGAGTTAAGATTCTGAAAAGAGTTTAACATAGATAAAACATATCAATAATTATAGAGTCATCTGATTCTTTGAGTGGTCACATGTCCAATCTTTCATGAAATAAAGCTTTCAGTTATACTTTAAATTAAGACAGTTAATCTTATTTTAGACCATCATACTGCATAGCAGTTGCAGCCAAAACTTATTATATGAAGCTAGTATGAAGTTTAGATGTCAATCCAAAACTTGAAATCAGAAAACACATTCTTTTAATTAAATGTTGTTTGTCTACACTGCAGTTGCTTTTTGTTACTAAAATCATAGCCTAAATTCATCATTATTTTGATTGAGCATATGAAAAGATAATAGAAAGGCTGAACAAGTTACATTATGGTTAAGTAGATTGACAAGCTCTGACACTAGATTAATATATTCAAAGGTAAAGTTAAGGTTATGATAACGTTCAAACAATGTTTAAAGTAACACAAACCTTGTACATTGCAAAGAGAAAAGTGGGCAAACATGTTTAAATAATTTACAGTGGATCCAATTCAAATCCCTGGTTCTAAGACATTCAAAGGAAAACTATTTTGGATAGCAACTCTTGCAGTAAATTTGATAGAAAAAAGTGTAAATGAGATAGAAACAACTATGCTTTGTTTTCCCTAAAATACAATTATGAAAAGATTGGCAAAAATGCAGAGAAGAACAGAGGTGTGACCAGTTTCCAAAGATTACCTTTGCACATAAAAAGTTGGCCTCAAATCTGCCCTTTTAATGGCTCAAACTTCTCAGCAAAATGTTCTAGTAGAAAGATAGTTCCACGTATTCATAGCCAACAAAAAAGGAAAGTACTACTAAGCTTGATCAGTGGGAGTAATACATGTTTTGTTTCCAAAAATCATGGCTGGCAAAATCTAAAATGTGCTCTATATCAACAATTTGGGACATAATGATCATCAACACACATTGAAAGACTTGCTTTGGGATTATAGGGGTTCTAAGACCTATTTGGTAGTATCCACACAGTGGGAACTTGCTGACTTCTCATCCAATTTTCTTTCCCCTTTGATTCTGACATTAAGATTGGGAGGTGTCAGAAACAATTGACTGTTAAGATTTCAATTTTTATATCACAACTTCAGGTATGAGAAGGCTTGCTGTTTCTGTGGCTCTACTTACTGTTTTCCTTTTATTGGAGTATTCAAATATTTCTTCCACAATTGTCTATAAGACAGCAATAATTATAATACAGAGCATGAGGATTCTATTTTACTTACCTACAGTGCTAAGAACCTTGCTTTATATCATATAAATATAACTGGTCAAATTGAAATTTTCATAAGCTATAGAGCATGTATCCATTGACATTCACAAGGTACAAGATCAAAATGCCCCCTAGGCACTTTTAAACAACAGTGAGGTCATGCTCACATTTCTCTGCAGTGTTTCTGTTGCCTGGCTGTGCAGATAATTGTCATGATTTCTACTGACTGAGAGTTTCTGAAGGAGAGCATTGTAATTATCCTTTATCTATTATCAAGCAGAATCTTATTGTATTAAGACCAAGGTTCAGTGTAAGTTAGTGGGTTTTGAGAGCACTGTAGGAAATGTGTGGGAGGGCTCTTCTAGAGTGTCCTATCTTCATGGGGATTAATATTCAGATATGACTTGAAATATTGATCTAGGAGATTTGGTATGGAAATAGAAATGGAAAAAGAAAGGAAAGAATGAGAGCTAGAGAGAAAAAAGAAGAAAGAAAGAGAGAGAGAGAGAGAAATAAAGAAAAGAAAGAGGCACTCATTTATCCTATATCCCATATTAGATATGACAGAATAGTGAAGGCTGTCAACAACATCATATGGACTCATTTGCTTGGAGGAGGTGATACCGTTGTGACACTTCAGATGGGAGTGATTCCATTCAGGTTATTGTACGGTTAACGATCTAGCAGACCTGCTGCCTTCCACTCAAACAAAAGGAAACTGAAGGTAGCATAGGAGTTAAGGCGCTGGACTCCTACATGGCCAGCTGTGATCTGAGTCCAAGATCCAGCAACTTGAAACTCATGCTGAGTGCATGTGTGTGTGTGCCCAAAATCCTGAGAGAAGACTGGAGGAGAAGGGATTGTGTCATGACCATTCCCACTGGGGGTGGTGGTGGTCGTGATTTCTCACTTTCTGTCTGTGTCTCTGTCTCTCCAGTGAGTGCATGGCCTTATAGCAAAAATCTCTCAAGAAAAAAAAAGATAGAAAAGGAAACAAACTATTTTCTAGTCTTCAAATCTGTAAAATGAGACAGGTTGTGTTTTGATTAATATTTTTCAAAACAAAATAATTTCAAAATAAGTTATTATTAGGGGGTGGTCTGAGGAAAATGTTTAAACCTAAGATTTTGTAGCAGGTTTTACACATCTAAGTAAAAAAGGACTCTTCTCAGCCATTTCCTGAGCTAATCACATTCATTACCTTAAGATAGAACCTCACCAGGACTGATGAGAAGAAGGGTGGCTCAACTTTTCATAAAACCATTAAGAGTTGCCATCTGTTTCTTATGGAGTACCATAGGATTCCAGTCTATTCAGATAAGGAATGGAGGAATAATCATTACTATTGTATTATAAATACATATTTTTAAAATTTCTTCCTTGAGTGAGAGAGAGATACTCATAATAGGTTCCTCTAACAATGACCTGCCCCAGTCGCAGCCAACCCTGCATCACAGGCACATACACAAGTGCTCAGTTTGCTCAGGGAGGTCTCTGGACAGGAACACAGAACGTTTTCTATGTGGACCCAATTGTATTATAGCTTCACCACCACCTGTCCCCTAATGCTATTTTTTATTAGATAGGCGGTCACTACTTAAAGGACTTCCTATCTATTGGTGGCCTGCCCATGACTCTGATTTAAATGAGAAATAACTGAAATAGTTTAATTAAAAAAAAATAGTAGGTTCTCAATTTGGCTATTTGAAAACAAAAATCTATCACAGGGTATTTTTTCAAGTACTCTTACTCCTCCCCAGATGAAGCACCCTCCAATATTATGAATGTGGACATGATATAAATTTGGATTGATATAATCAATGATAGGCCATCACCCACATCAAGCTTCTCATTTCATTAACCTAGAAAATTTTTATCCACATATTTTTCTTAATCTAAAACTTTCAGACTCCTTTTAGAGTATATGATGATTTTTTACTGTATTGCTAAACTGTATCTTACAATTAAACATTAAAGTTTAGGACCCTCCATATTTCTGGTTTTCCTCCAAATATATTTGGAGAGGAAGAAGTAATTATATTTGTGTTAGTTATAGTCATTATGGTTCAGATGGGAAGACCTGGAATGATAGTGCTGCATAACTGAATTGAACCTTCTCTGAGGACCCTGTTTCCAAACATGAAGGGAGGTGTAAAAGACTGGAGGGTTTGGGAGAATCTTAATTTTTCTAACTAAAGGGAATTTCTTTTGAAAATTTCTCTCTTCCAGATTAACTCATTTCCTTGGAGGTAAGTGCTCAGTTTGGTATACTCAATCTTCCCCGCTTCCCTTCTCTGCTGGCCAGATGGCCTAGAGGCAAAAGAACCTTTGATACCTCATAGGGAAGGTTGTTGACTCAAGCTGACCCGAGTGCCCTAGGGTGTTCCTTGACCTCTTGGGACAGTTCCATCCTCCATCATCTTTACAATACTCTATCATAATTAGTGCTACATGTATTTGGGGCAAGTCAGCATTAGTTGCCTGTAATGTTTGTGGTCCCTGTCACGGCCTCTGTTAGTAATATCTGCACCCCTCATCCCCACCTCAGGAATCTTCCAATCTACATGCTTCCCAGCATTATCACTAGTTCTCCACTGGCTTGTGAAACTAGAGTAAATGCTCATTTGAGAACTCTCCTTACTGGAACATAGCTAATTTCCATTTGAACTCAATAAGTATCTACCCTGTGATCTGCGTTGATATAGGGTAGCTACCAAAACTTATTGTCACTTGGAAGTGCAGCATAAATTAAATATGCCTTCAGGTCTATTTCTCCCTTTGTGCTCTGTCCATCCCATTGAACATTTCCATCCTAGAAGAGAGGCAGGGCCAAATCCTTCTCAAGTGTACCACATTCACTTCACGTGTTCTCTTCCTTGGTCATGCAGGAAGATATCCCCTTACCCTTGTGAGGAAAAAAAACTAATGACTCCAGAATGATCATTATGCACATTCTTTCTCCTCCACAGTTTATAGAAAATCTCTATGCTCTTTGATTCTTCGTATTTAAAGGAGTCTTAGAAATGTAGGAAACCCTTTTATTTTCAAGGTACAAGGCTATAGTTACAGGAAGCATGTGCTTTTATGACCATCTACTTACCATTTAAAAAATATTTTCTCTCTTAAATTGTCATAATTCTTCAAGGGTTTGATAACCAGAATATGTAGGGAATTCAAGCAGTTCATCCCCAGATTTACTTAATGTTTTTTTATCGTTTATTTTGCAACCAAAAGGTGAACACTCTCTTCTTTGTTCTTGGTTAATTCTGCTTACCCTCTGAAGTAATGCCCACTTCATCTTTGATGAGTATAGTGCCAGAGGCAACAAGAATTACCAGAAGGGAATATTATATCAGGTTACATTTTTAAATACTATTTTATGAACAGTGATTAAAAACTTGAAATTATTCCCAAACAAAATTGTATTATTTTCCAAGGACAAGCATCTAGACAAGTTATAAGGAAAGGACTATTCAGTGATAGAATGGAACCATGCTATGACATAAGTTTAAAGAAGGCAAACGTTCTGCTTCCTAAACCATATAGGCCTAGTTGAAGAGAGGGACCTAGGAAATAGATTGTATTAATGTGTTAACAGCTATTATATAATCAACTATGATATTAAATGTATCTGTTGGTCAAGTTTGTTTATAGACATCACCCCTACTCCCTTAAGATTTCTGAATTCAGTGACATCTAAGAGCATTAAAACAATGACTCACCAGCAGTAACTCTAGGTAATCAGCTTCAAGTAGAGACTGACTTCAAGGCAACTGTCTTTGCCATCACTAGAACAAGGAGGTTCCCATTTACAATCCATATGAAGGTGAGGGTGGAAATTAAAACTTGTTTTGAAACAGCAAAAGCATTTTAATCACTTTTTTCTTAACTTCATTTTCTTTTAAATGGTAAGCACCTCTAAAGAACAATTTGATTTGTTCTAGAAATAATCAAATGATCCATGTGCTTCACTTCAAAGAGGAAAGTTTTTTTTGTCTTTATAATAAAATTAATCATTTTTAAGTACAATAGCCATATCATTGATATATTGTGTATCTCTGAGACTGCCCAGCCAATACTAAGTATGTTCTAAATCAATAGATTTATTATACTAAATTGGTAAATTGATCTTCCATAATTTCATGGTGAATATTCACAGGGGAATCATTAAAATAGTTTTGCAGGATATGTGGTAAGTAGAATTTCCCTTGCACTTTGAAAATAGATGGGCGTTAGATGAGAAAGAGAGATTATGTTTGGGAGAACTCTAGAAAAAATAAACACAAAGCATTATGAGAGAGTGAGCACAACTGTTTTCCCATAAAGGGGACAGAAAAGAAGTAGAGCCAAATGTTGGGGTACAAGAAAGAATACTGAAGCAATGGAAGGATGTAAGGTCTTTATTTCCCATATTTCCATCTATCATATGAGAAGATAAATGGGGCTTAAGTTTACAAAAGCAACAAATCAGAATATTTCTGACTTTAATACCATCTCTACTCAGATCATTTCAGAAGACTTCATGGTGTATCATGAGTGATTCTGATTGTCTTCTTCCTGCCTATCTCATGTGTTCTTCAACCTCTTGTGATGGGCCATGACGATGACTGCAGTTGTCCTCCATCATTGTTAGGACATCACCTGTTACTACAGATGTGAACATTTTGGGCTGGCACCTAAATCATGGTCCTCTCCTGCTTTTAATGTGATTCTGATGACCGTAACAGCCCCTCCTAGTTTCTTTGATAAAGGGAAAAAGGATTAGGAGAAGATGAGAAAGCGATCTGTATTTATACTTATGAACTCTTGTATTAAAGTGTATGTGCTGCTACCTAGGAAATGATCCCAAAATTTAGCAGTTTAAAATAACAGTATTCATTATGTTCTGATTTCTGTCAGTCAGAAATTTAGGCATGGCTTAGCTGGGTCCTCTGGCCCCAGATCTTTCCTAAAGCTGCAATCAAGGTATTTGTCTCAGTGCTCAACTAATGAACCATCACTTCCAAGATCAGTCATGTGTCTGTCTCCTCTTGACCAGAGATACAAGTTCCATGATACATTGTCCTATCTTACAGCAGCTCACAACATGATAGCTGTCTTCTCTCAGAGTGAGTGAGTGAGAGCGAGCAAGAGGAAAAAAAAAATCACAGTTTGATTTTTTCTTTTAAACCAATCCCTGAAATGACATTTCCTCCCCTTTGCCATATGTTTTAGGAGTCAGTTTGAGGAGAGGAAATTACGTGAGGGTAATTACATCAGGAAAGAGAGATCATGGGGGTCATTTAAAAAGATGCTGTCTACCACTCTTGAAATTACCCTTCTTTTCAGGTCATGGTCCTCTTTTAAGATCTTAAGTTTCTATGCAGACAAACTCAGATAAGTATGAATTTGTATAGGTGCTTGCTCTCAGAACTTTGACAGTTTTTTTCACTTTGGAAAAGAAATCAGACAGCAATGTACTAAATGGATTAAGGACAATTTGTGGTTTGGGAAGTAAATCAGTCTTGACAGGAAGCAATGAAAGTCCAAACCAGGATGGTGGCAGGGATCTAGAATGAAGGAGATAGGCACAGAAGATAAAACAAACAAACAAACAAACAAACAAAACCACAAGAATCAAAGCTACTTATTACCAGACTGAATTTTTTTTTAGAGACAGATTTTTGCTATAGGACATATGTGCTCACCAGAGAGACAGGAGACAGGGAGAAATCAATCCCCAGTGGGTATGGCCACACCGCAATCCCTTTGTCTCCATTCTACTCCTGGGATTTGGGGCAGACATGATGCACACACTCCGGTAGTGAGTTTTAAGTTACCAGGTCTGGGACTCAGATTGTGTTCGGCTACATGGGAGTCCAGTAACGTAACCATTATGCCATCTGCTTGTCCCCTAGACTGAATATTGAAAATGATAAGAAAGAAACAACAATGACTTAGATTTCCAGATGGCTCCAGGGTGTAGGCATTCTTTATGAAAAATGGGAAAGTTTGTAAAGAAATCCAGGTTTGGAAAAACATGGCTAAATTTGATGTGTTAAATTTAGTTCTACTTAAATTATAAGTGAAAAAATACAGTCTACCTCATTTTATATTGGTTGGTCTCAGAAGCGCAAAGACAGAAGAAATCTAAGATTTCAAGGATTTTATAATGTCTAGACAGCAGAAAGAGTGACAAAGCTAGGGACAGAGGTCAGGACAGGAGTTTTAGACTTATTTTTCACTAAAATAGAAAATTTGAGAGAAGATAAAATCAAGGGAATGGCTCAAACTTTGGAGACAAGAGAAAGAATAGCCCTCAGATAATATCTACTGTCAAAATCACTTTGTGATTTACTATGTACTCTAACTTATATTACTGCTTTAAAATTTTGATAAAACAGGTATAGTTATCTTCATGTTATGCTTGAATAGAGGACAGATAGCTCAGAGGTCAGCTAATGACCTGCCTAAGGTCATACAGCTTAGAAGTAATAAAAATGGGATTTGACTGCAAATCTTTCAACATTGTACTCAGTGTTTCTTTCAGTCCCTCAAAGCTACTACTTAAAAATATGTGGAATTTGGGACTAGCAGATAGTTTAATGGCTACATCGCTGGACTCCCATGTAGTCAACCGCAGTTCAAGTCCCGGACCTGGTGGCTTAAACTCACGCCAGGCGCATGAGTGTGCATGCCCAAGATCCCGAGAGGAGAATGGAGGAGAAGGGATTACTGCATGGCCATCCCCCCTGGGGGGTGATTGCTCACTTTCTGTCTCTCTGTCTCTCTCTGTCTTTCTGGTGAGCGCATGTGCCCTATAGAAAAAAAACTCTCAAAAAATATGTGGAATAATAAAAAGCAGAAAAGAGGAAATCAAGACTATATACTATTGTGAAAAAACAGAAAACAGAGTTTTTGTTTTAGTTTATTTTCTTATTTTATTTACACGTGATCACTGTACGTAGTTACAACATACAAAATTAATTTTCCAACCATGAATACACTGCATATTAGTCCAAAGATAATATCAAACACATTTTCATGAGCAAATAATTTTCCATTTTTATATCCATTAAATGTTTTGTTTCTCCCCCCATTCCATCCCTCGTCCCACCCATTGCCCACCCTCCTCCTGTGCTGTCTCTAGTTTCCAAGTTCTCTCCATGCTTTTATACCTTTCAGTCTTTCAGTTTCTGCCACAGAAGACAGACATTTGGTATATATATATATATATATTTAGGAGATGCGCACTGCAGTGTACAAGTGCACTGTAATTTTCTTGTGAAACATTTTTAATTTATTAATTAATTTGCATTTATTCCCTGAGCATTGTCACAGCATACAAAATGTGATTTCCTATCCAAAATATACTGCATAATGGCTTAATCATATAAGTTATCATCATTAATTTTCCATTTCTAGTTTCATATATATATACATGTATATATACTTTATGCCTATTTCTCACTCTCTGCCATTTCCCACCCTCCTCCCATACTATCTTAGGTGTCTATAGTTGTTTTCCATTCCTTTTTCCCCCACATTTTATTGATTCACAGAGTTTCTTAAGTAAGCTAACTACTTTCAATAGCAAGTTTAGCTGGTATGTACATATCAGTGAATACATGTCTGACTTGAGGTGTGAAACTCTGAGTAGAATGAATACACTATAAGGCAACACCTAGCCAATGTAGAAAGCTTACTATGGTCATTAAAAGGTATTTTTTAAATATATTTTTAATTTCAAGGAAAGCAGTTCTAGCTTTAATAAATCAAAGAAATACTAAGGAACTTTACTTAAAACTTAAAGCTAGGAAACAGGTTAGGATTCTGTTCAAATAGTAGGTACGTGAATCTACCAGCAGCTCAAAATAGGACAAAAATCCTTAAAACTGGAAAACAAAGTCTAGAAGAAAATCAGCAATGTTCTAGTCAAAAGTCATAAAATGCTATTTCACCAGTTCAGTCTCATGTACTTTATCTTCTGTTGAGGTGCGATCTTCCCAATTAAATTCTGGAATATAATATTCAACACCAGATGTGTCTCTATGATTATGTTGGCCATTTTCTTAGTTTTTGAACTCTTATTTCCATGTGTCTTTATTTAATTTACCTGGTATAGCACTCGCTTGAGAACTTCTTGGAGATCTGGTCTGGTGTTGGTAAATTCTTTCAGGTTTTGTTTATCTGAGAATGTTCTTGTCTTTTCTTCCCATATGAAGGATAATATTTCTGGGTACAGTATTCTTGATTTAAATTGCTTTTCCCTTAAAACTTTGAATATATTTTCCCATTCTTTCCTCGCCCACATTGTTTCTGATGAGAGGTCCACTGCTATCCCGATGAGGTATCTTTTTTGTAGGTAACTTTTTATTTCTCTCTTGCCAATCTTAGTATCTTGTCTTTGTCTATGGTTTTGGTCAATCTGGCTATAATGTGTCTTGGAGAAGATCTTGGGATGATTCCATTTGGGGTACTTTGTATTTCTTGGGACTGGATCTTTGAGTGCCTCTCTAGGTTTGAAAAATTTTCTCACAGGATTTTATGGAATAGATTATCAATGCCTTATGAGCCTCTTTGTTTTCTGGGATACCAATTATCCAGATGTTTGGATGTTTGGGTGTTTGATGGTATCTAGTATTTCTTGTGTATTATTCTCATTTTGGGGGCCATTTTCTCAGTCTTCATGGTGGATTTTTCTAGACCAGCGATTCTATCTTCTACATCCGAGATTCAATTTTCTGTGTGATCTAGTCTGCTTTTAATATGTTAAAGGGAGATTTTGACTTCCCGTATTATAGCCTTCATCTCTAACAGGTTCATTTGATTCTTCTTTAGAGCGTGTATTTCCTCTTTCAGATCTTGCAATACTTTCGTCACCTCCTGGAATTTGTCAGCTCTTTTCTCCTGCCTTTTCTGCAGTTCATTATTTCTCTTCTCTTCCATCTCTGTTAGCTTTGTCATTATAAATATTCTAAAATCCTTATCAAACATTTCCGTGAGTTTCATTGTGCTATCAGAGGATGAAGAGGTGTTATTCTTTTCCCTTGGAGGAGAGGCATTGTTTTGCTTTCCCATATTTCTGGTCATTTGATAGATGGTGTGTTTCTTCCTGATTCTTGAAGTTCAATCAGAGGTGAGCAGAAGGAGGTGATCTGCAATATTTCTTCTGTTCTGTTTTCTCTCTTTATGCATCAGACTCAGGGTGAAGAGAGGAATATTCTGACCCTAATCATATGCAGATGATTGGAAACTGTTCACTTGGACCTGTCTAGACACTTAGTACATAGAGGCTGACCAGAAAATGAATAGAAATAAAGAAAAAAATGAAAAGAATTAAGGAGAGGAAAGAAGAAGAAAAAATAAAATGAAAATCAAAAATAAAAGAGGAGGATAAGAAAACATAAGATTGTAATTTTAAAAAGCAAAAGTGAAAATGGAGAAACCAGTATTTCACGACTGAAGTACAGTATCCATATCAGGATAGGCCTAGCTTCGCTGGTGCCTTTTCTAAATGAAGTAAGGAAAGGCTCCAGTTAACGCAATAAAGGAGAGGCTTGAGAGCCCAGAGAATACTTTACCTTAAGAAAAATATTTTAAAAAATTAGAAGTCATAAGGAGACACAACGAGACAGAGAGAGACAGACAGAAATGGAGAGAAAGAGATGCAGGGCTATCTCTATCCACTAGGAATGAGTCTGGACGGGGAAGTCTCAGCAGAAAATCTTCATTTTGGGTCAAGGAAACCAATATTTCACAGCTGAAGTACGGTATCCATATCAGGATAGCCCTGGCTTTGCTGATACTTTTCTAGAAATGAGTCTGGAGGGGGAAGTCTTAGCAGAAAATCTTCATTTTTTGTGAAAGAAGCCAATATTTCACAGCTAAAGTATGGTATCTATATCAGGATAGCCCAACATTTGGTATCTTTCATAGTCTGGCCTATTTTACTTAGCAATGTAAATCTTCTATATTTGTCCACTTTCTATCAAATGTCAGGGTCACTTTTTTTTTTTTTTTTAATGACTGAGTGGTATTCATCTCTTGTTGGAAATTTGGGTTGATTCCACATCTTACATCTTAGCAATTATGAACAATACCACAATAAACATGGTACTTTTATTTTTTTCAAGTTTGTTTCTTCCATGAAATTATATATATATATATACACACATACATATATATACGTACATATACATATATACATATGTATACATACATATATATGTATATGTATGTGTGTGTGTGTGTATATATATATATATATATATTTATATATTCACACACACACATATATCAAACACACACACACAGAAAGAGAGAAAGAGCACCCCTAATAGGATCTCAATACAGCATTCTGCTCCATCTTCAGCCAGCCCAGATCAGGGGCACATACCTGTCCAGTATACATAAGGAGGTCTCTGGATGCAAACCTCTAACTTTTCCATGTGATTCTGCCTTACAGAGCTTTAGCATGCACCACCATCTGCCCCCTCAGAGAGTTCTTTATTTATATAACTTTTTTGTTTTTGTTTTTGTTTTGTTTAGTTTTCCGAGTTGCCAGGGGTCATGTGCATTTGTTGGGGTGAGGAGTACAGAGAAAGAGAGAGAGAGACCAAGCACTCTCAGTGGGTCATAGTCGAGCCAAAATCTCTTTTCTTACATTTCTCCATCCCACACAAATGACTTTCCAAGTTGCAAAGGGATAGAATTCGAACCACAGTCCTGTGGGATCCACTTCCCTATGCATATCCTTTAACAACTGTGCTGCAGAAGCCAGTCTGCCCCTGGAGAATTTTTTTTCTTTAAAGAGGCTATTAATAGTCACAAACATTGCAGAGAATTACTATGAAACAAGACCATTGATGAAAATAAAGATCTCATACTTGAGGACTGAAAAGAATAAAATCTTTTACACATACAAAAAGTAGCAGATGGGGAGTGCTTGGTGCAAGCTGTCAGGCCACAAGATTCTTAGGCGGGCGCGTGTGTGTGCGTGCCCAAGATCCCGAGAGGAGAATGGAGGAGAAGGGATTGTGGCGTGACCATCCCCCCTGGGGGGTGATTTCTCGCTTTCTGTCTCTATGTCTCTGTCTGTCTGGCGAGCGCATGCGCCCTACAGTGAAAATCTCTCAAAAAAAAAAAAAAAAAAGATTCTTAGGAAGGGCAGTGCTTCCAAATGATTGTCAGAGCTCTGAGCAGTTAAACAAAGGTTATAAAAGGCACCTTCAACACATGATTATAGGATTAGATAATTTACATCAGAATAGAAAACATTTCAATTATAAGCCACACCAATGGAAAAAATATTTCACCAATTTTATAATTTCAGAAGTCGAAACATCTTTTTATGACCTAAATCAGTATATATTTCCCTTCTTTGTACTTTAAGAGCTAGAGTTTCTTTTGAACATTTAATCTTTTATATGTCCTAAATCTTACATGATTCAAGATTCTTAATATTTTATTGACCAAGAAGGCACCTATTTCTTCACAGCATCAATGTTTATTAAAGTTGTATAAATTAAAGTTGTGTAAGGCCCTAATTAAAATAAAATGGAGTTCTTTGGCATTTCTAACCATGACCTAATTAGATATATCACATCAAAAAAATAAGTGGCAGTATTTTCTCCTTTGGGGCATGAAGACTGTTTCATACATAATTTTAACTATGCTATAAAGAATTGAACGCCTAAGACTGGCTCAAAAATGAGTTTCATACAGACATCATGTTCTCATGGAAGGAATTTTTAAAATTTGAGATTCTTACAATAGCAATGTAGAGTAGAAAAGGTCTTTATCTTTTTTATCCACCCCTTCTCCCCACATAGACCCCTACTCTCCAACCTAGTGCTTCTGCCAAGATAAAAGGTTTGCACTACTGGTTCCTATATGACTGTTGGCATTTCATATTATTTTAATGTAAAACATCTGCATTATTTTTAAAGTAATAAAACATATGTCATTATTTAAACAACCAAAATTCTGAACCATTTATACTTGACTTCAAAAGACATTGACTTAATTATTCAATGTATGCAAAAAGATAAACCAAGGCCAGTCTTCAAGTCTTGGCAGCTGCTCTTCCCTAGGAGTCAGTTTACATCTGAACTATGGGGATGGCAAGGTGGCTTTGCCAGAGGGTTCTTCAGTTTGTAGTGTTGAGACAAAAGGACAAATGAAAGTTATAAGGGAAAGGAGAATGTATTGGTCTCAAAGCTCACATCAAATTAGACCCTGGGACATGCAGTCAGACTCACCAGCAGCATACCTTGAAGAAAATTGCAGCATGTTTGCAAACCATGAAAAGGCTAGGGTCTTTTTTTAACTTTTCTTCTATAAAGTGTTGTTTATTTCATATTTAGGGTAGACCTTTTTTTTAAAATGTGTTTTATTATCCTTGGTTTACCAGTTTCAAAGTTTATTATTATTATTATTATTATTTATACATTCAATCACTGTACATCATTTAGATTGTAAAGAGACTTTACCCAGAATGATATACATCTCAGTCCAGTTGAGAATACTATACACATCCTCATCAATGATATTAAACCATATCTGTGGGAGGCTGTGCACCAGCGAATATTTCTGGTTTCTCAGAAAGCAAACAATTACACAATGCCAAAAGCCATGATTGGCTTCCCTTCAAAACCTCAC
This sequence comes from Tupaia belangeri chinensis, assembly GCF_000334495.1. NCBI lineage: Eukaryota > Metazoa > Chordata > Mammalia > Scandentia > Tupaiidae > Tupaia > Tupaia belangeri. The sequence goes on from NW_006202744.1 coordinate 350,393, forward strand.
CTTTGAAACCATACTCTGAT
>NW_006202744.1:350465-361792 GCF_000334495.1 Tupaia belangeri chinensis
CAACCAATCATAACCCACCTTTTACAACCAATCATAACCCACCTTTTACAACCAATCACAGCCCACCAGCATGTATATAACCACAATGCCTGGCCCACAATTGCCAGATGACCTGGAAGACGACCCAGATGACCTGAAAGACACTGAAGAGTTGTAACACCACATCGTCTCCAGAAGACCCTGAAGAGTTGTAACACTGCGTAGTCTCCGGACGACCCTGAAGAGTTGTGACACCGTGTCATCTCTGTGCTGCTCACAATAGACAACGCGACCCTGAAGATTTGTAACACTGCGTTGTCTCCATGCTATACCGTGCTGCCCACAATAAATGGACGACCCTGAAGACACTGTGTCATCTCCGTGTTGTAACACTGTGCCGATTGTCCCAGCTCTCATTCTTTCCCTCAGGAAACCTGTTCGACTGTCCCCCCGCCTCTGGATCGGGACACTTGGCACCCGAACAGGGACCTGAGTATGAAGGATCTAGTGAAGAGCACACGAGGAGGGGATGGCAGAGAATCGTCCTGAGAAAGGACGGCAGAGAATCATCCAAGCGGTGATGGCAGAGAATCATCCCAAGAAAGGCCGCAGAGGAGGACAGCAGAGAATCGTCCCGGTGAGTAACAAAGATCACTTACTTATAAGTAATAAGGGTAATAATGGGACAAGTAATAAGAGTAATAATGGGCCAAGAGCTTAGTCAGCATGAACAAGAACTTAACCAGCATGAACAAGAGCTTAGTCAGCACGAACTATTCATTCAGGACTTAAAAGAAGCCCTTGCCACTATGGTCACTAATTCTAAAATTGAAAAGGAACAGGGAGAGGATCTTATTTCCCTAGATAGTGATGGAGAAGTTAAAAGCCCCGAAGGTGAGACAAAGTCCCCAAAATCAAAAAATATAAAAAATAAAAACAACTTTAAGGCTCTACAAGAGCCAAAGAAAAACAAGTCATCAACTTGTTCAGAGGAGGAAATCCTAGAGGCCAATGCTGAATAGTTGCCCTTCAAAAAACGGCCGCCACCCTATAACACTATCGCCTCAACACCGCCTCTTATTGACCCCAAACAAAAAATAATTAATGAAATAAAACAATTAAAAGAACAAATTTGATTAGAAAAAGAACACCTGGAACTAATATCACAATTAGAGAAACTAAAAACCAATACAGACAAAGAAATAAAACTAGTTCAGGGATCGCACACGACAGACTTTGAGACATTCCCAGTTACGGAAACTACAGATCCCCAAGGACAGGTTTGGCACAGTCACAGTGGGTTTGACTTTAAAATGGTAAAAGAAATTAAGGCGGCATCGCCCAATATGGAGCTACTGCTCCGTATACCTTAGCTATAGTTGAAGCTATCGCCGAGGGCTGGCTCACACCATCTGATTGAAAAACATTAGCCTGAGCTACGCTTTCAGGAGGAGACTACCTGCTTTGGAAATCAGAATATGTAGAGGTTTGTAAGGAAACTGCCCACTGCAATGCCCAAGCCAATAATGCTGGACGGCCAAAATGTTAATAGGAGAAGGAAACTATGCACACAATAAAAATCAAATGCAGTATGATCCAGGGCTTTTTGCACAAATTCATACTGCAGACATACAGGTCTGGAAAAAACTCCCTGCCAAAGGAGATTTGAGCACCTCCCTTACTAACGTTAGACAAGGGCCTGATGAACCTTTTTCTGACATTGTACATTGATTAATTACCATGTCAGAAAGAAAATTTGGTAATGCTGATGCAAGTACAGACTTTGTAAACAACCCACATATGAAAATGCTAACGCTTCTTGTCAGGCAGCCATTAGACCACACAGAAAAAAGACCTGACAGGGTACATACGTCTGTGTTCAGAGATCGGATCAGCATGGGTTATTCTCTCCATCTACGCCAAGTCACTGAGGGTCTTATCTCAGACTAACTAGAGTCCCCAGCTGAGGTGGTTCTTCAAATTAGACGAGGTTTAAATCTCCTCCTGGCAGAACAGGGGGGTCTCTGTCTTGCTTTACAGGAACGCTGCGGCTTTTACGCCAACAAGTCCGGCATTGTTCGTGACAAAATACATCAACTCCAAGAATCTCTCCAACAATGTAGAAAACAACTCTCGGTCTGGGATTTGAACCATGGTCAACTACTGGGAGTCCAGTGACAGCCATTACGCTAACTGCTGATCCCAAGTCAGATATGTTTCTGACAACTAGGTTGTTTCCAACAATAAAAACCATTATTAGAAAACAATCAAGTCAACAATTATATAGATATATTATTATAAATCAGGGATCATTTTTATTACTATTACTCTTTATTTTTAAACATTTATTTATTTAATTTACCTATTTATTTGTTGTTCTTTTCTGAACTCAAACTGTGGTCTGCCCTGTGGGCATCCAGCATCTTAACCCTCATGCCACCTGCTGGCCCCAGGGATTATACTTTTACTCTGAGATATTTTATGCCAATATTTTAACTCACAAACTGTGGTAACTGTAATGTAATTATGCTACAAGCAATGTGTGGGAGGCTGCGTACCTGTGAATATTGCTGGTTTCTCAGAAAGCAAACAATTACACAATGCCAAAAGCCATGATTGGCTTCCCTTCAAAACCTCACCTTCGAAACCATACTCTGATTGGCCAGTAGAATCCCTCAGATTTGCATATCTAGCATCTCATGATTGGTCCAAAAGCAACCAATCATAACCCAATAACCCACCTTTTACAACCAATCACGGCCCACCAGCATGTATATAACCATGATGCTTGACCCACAATCGCCAGATGACCAGGAAGATGAACCAGACGACCTGGAAGACACTGAAGAGTTGTAACACCACATTGTCTCTGGAAGACCCTGAAGAGTTGTAACACTGTGTAGTCTCTGGACGACCCTGAAGAGTTGTGACACCGCGTCATCTCCGTGCTGCTCACAATAGAAGACGCGACCTGAAGAGTTGTAACACTGCGTCGTCTCCATGCTGTACCATGCTGCCCACAATAAATGGACGACCCTGAAGACATTGTGTCGTCTCCGTGTTGTAACACTGCGCCGCTTGTCCCGGCTCTCACTCCTTCCCTCAGGAAACCTGTTCGACTGTCTCCCCAGGTCAGGACACATATCTGTGTCCCACAAATATCTTACCTCTCCATTTTTTCCCCCAAATTTCCTTTCTTGTACTCTTCCCTCCCACACTGTCCTTCCACTTTGTGGCTAGGGTCTTTTATACTAGTAAAAGGGTTACAATACATTTAAATTGTTCAGTAAGAGTTTACATTAAACAAAGATAACACAGGAGTCTTTTATGGTGATAAAGGAAAGGGCAGGATTGGGCCAAAGTCCATTAGTAGATGCTGTTTGAAGCAATTCCTTGGCAGAGATGGTAGTCTTCAGCCTAAGTGATCAGCCTAAGGGAGACTGCAAACCTGGAATTATCTTCTGAAAGAATGTCTTGTGAAAGTCATTCATGTGGTCAATAGGGAGCAGCCATAGCCAGTAAGCATGCTGGGCATTATTTTTCTCCAGTTCTTCAGGCTTTATTCGTTATTTTTAATAGCAACCTCTTTTCTAGATAAATTTCATCTTCACAGTAGTCAAATACTCACCGAAATAATGGACAATTATAAACATGACAGCATTGATATTAGTGCAGCCAGAACTGCAAGACTGCTCCACTTGCCCACAGGGTAACTAAAGGTGAAGAGAAGCAAAAATACTTCTTTATCTGAAAGAAAATCTACAGTTTGATATCAATAGGAGGATTGTAGTCTTTAAAACAAAAATAAATAAAACAATCTTTAAAATTAAAAATAATCATGAATCAAAACAACAAACGGGGCAGACAGTGGTGCAGCAATTTAATGTGACACTCTACAAGGCAATCCTTCACAGGAAGGTAACAGATTCAAGTTTAGAGACCACCCTGAGTCTATTAGGCATGCACTTACCCCTGAACTGGGGTTGACTGAAGCCTGGTGGGGATCATGGCACCAGAATTCTGTTGAGGGTGTGATCTCTCTCTCTCTCTATGAGTGTGTGTGTGTGTGTCTGTGTTTCTCTGTCACTCTTGCTCATGGAAGAAATAAATAAAATTTAAAAACAAAAATTAAAAAAAGAAGCCAAATAGTCAAATAAACAACCCTGAGACTTGTTAAAAAAACAAGTACCCAAACAACAAACCAAAAAAAGTCCTCAAAATTATTAAATAAGAGAATTAATTGAAGAAATCTGAGGACAATATTTAGATGTAGCTTATCTCTTTCCTTATACCTTCCCTTTTTTCTTCTCTCCTACCTCTTTTCTCTTCTCACTATTTTCTGTCCTGCCCCTCATCTCCCCTCTTCCCTTCTAATATATCTTCTCCTTCCCTTTTTCCTTCCCTTGCAGAAACTTTCTAGCATTTCCTACTCTCCAGTGTCCAATTTCCACAACTAACTAATTTGGAGTTGTGTCCTATTTGGAAATTGGAGTGGAGTGGGCAAGAGGCAGACCCAGAAGCAAGAGCTAAACTATGGACTCAGAGCCCAGAAAGCCCACAGAGACAGGAATCCCAAGGTGGTCCTGGCAGCCAGCATGGAGTGACATCATAGATTCTGTGTTCTCTCTGAACTAATTTATACCAGAATTGAACAAATGGTAAATAAAATGCTTTTTGGATAATTACAGATAAAAGCTATTATAGAATTTTTACATTACAGGATGCTATAAAGGTAAACTGTTTCATTTCCAGTTTATATTGTAACTGAGAATTGTTAGTATAGAAAACATTCTTTGTAAAGCTTTTTGTCACTATTTTTTATATATTTTATTTTTATACATTTGATCATTGTGTATCATTACAACAGGCAAAATGAATATTCTCAGAATGACTACACTCTACACTATGCATTAGTCCAGTTAAAGATTGTATGCTCCCCCTCAATATACACCAAATGTTGGCACTCTATGGCAGAAATGGAAAGATCAGAAGTTTTACAAGCATGGAGAAAAATGGTGATATTAGAGACAGTGCAGGAGGAGGGTGGGAAATGGGGGAGGATGAGAGGGAGGGAATCAAGGGGAAAGAGAAGCAAAACATTTAAGGGACATAAAAATGAAAAATTATCTGTTGATGTGTATGGTAATATCATTGACTGAACCAATATGAAGTATATTTATGATGGGAAAATTCATTTGGTATGCTGTAATGATACACAGTGATTTAATGTAATAAAAATTTTAAAAAATAAATGAAAAAAAATGATTATACACATTGTCAACAGAAAATTTTCCAGTTTTGTGTCCTTTTTTTTTTCCCCTTATTACCTTCATCTCACACATCCCCTATTTCCCATCTTCCTCCCACACTATTTCTAGTACCCACAATTGTTCCCATGCTTTTTTATCTTTCAGTCTTTCAGTTTCTGTTGTAGAGTGCATACTTTTGGTATATATTGAGTTGTGACACACAATGCCTCTCTTTTATAATCTGACTTGCATTGCTTAGCAATAAATCTTTCATATTCATCCACTTTCTATCAAATGTCAGGGTCTCATTGTCTTTTATGTCTAGGTAGTATACATATATATGCCATACTTTTTCAATCTATTAATCTGTTCTTGGACATTTTGGTTGGTTCCATATCTTAGAAATAGTCTATTTGCCACCTTTCCATCTTATTTTCATGTGCATGAGTTTCTATGAACTTCCCTCTTATGAGTACTTTGGCTGTGTCCCGTAGATTATGGAAACTTGTGTACTCATTATCATTTGTTTCAATGAATCCTTTATTTCAGTCTTAAGTTTTTGTGGTGATCATGAAGTCATTCAAGAGTAGGTTGTTTAGTTTCCATATGTTTGTGTATTTTCAAGGTTTTTTTAAAAGTTAATTTCAAGTTTAATTAATCATGGTCAGAGAAGATGCTGGATAAACTTCTATGCTTTTAAATTGTAAATGCTTCTTTTGTACCCTATCATGTGGTTAATCTTTGAAAAGTTTCCATGTGGTGATGAGAAAATATATATTTTATGGTTGTTGAGTGAAAAGTTCTATAGATGTCTGTCAAGTTTACTTCATTTATGATGTTGTTTAGACCCTGTTTCTCTTTGCCTATTTTTGGTTTAGATGATCTGTCCAAAGGAGATAGTGGGTTATTGAGATCCTCAGTGATTAATGTGTTGTAGTCTATCCCCAATGATTAATGTGTTGTACTCTATCTCTTACTTTAGGTCTAGCAATTTTTCTTTCACGTATTTGGGTGCTTCTGAGTTAAGTGCATAAATATTTATAAGTGTTATATCTTCTTGGTGAATTATCTCTTTTAGTAATATACAATTTTGTCCTTTGTCTCTTCTTACAGTTTTTTTCTTAAAGCCTATTTGTCTAACATCAGTATCATGACTCCTTTCCTTTTTTTGATTTCCATTTGCATGGGATATCTTTTTCCGGCCCTTCACTTTTAGGCTATGTATGTCTTTATCCATGAGTTGCATTTCTTACAGGCAGCAGATAGAGGGTTTCTGTTTTTTGTTTGTTTGTTTGTTTTTTATCCATTCAGCTAGTCCATGTTTTTTGACTGGAGAATTTAATCCATTAACATTCAATGTTATTATTGATATTTACAGATTTGTCCCTGCCATTTTGTTAGATATTTTCTTGGTTGTTTTTTCTTCTCTTATTTCTATCTGTCTCTCTAGTTTTTCTGATGCAGTACTCCTTTTAGTTCTTCTTGAAGAGTTACTAGTATTGGTGAATTCTTTCAGCTTTCATTCAAGAATGATTTTACTTGTTCTTCCCAAATTATCCTGAATTGAAGGATAATTTTGCCAGTATAGTACTCTTGGTTGAAATTATCTTCTTTTAGTATTTCGAATATGTCTTTCCATTCTTTTCTTGCTTGCATTGTTTCAGTTGAGAGGTCTGCTCTTAATCTAACAGGATAAGTTTTGTAAGTGACTTGATGTTTCTCTCTTGCCATTTTTAGAATTTTGTGTGTGATTTTTTACCAATGTGGCTATGATGTACTGTGGAGAGGATCTTCTTACATTGATTCTATTTGGGGGCCTTTATATATTTCTTGGCTATGTCTGGATGTCTGCTTCTCATATTTGGGAATTTTTAAAAAGTATTTTATGTAATAGATCTTCTATGCCCTTGTCTGATTCTTCACCTTCTGGAATACCTATTTCTTGGATATTTGGGCATTTAGTAGTGCCTCATATTTCCTGTATATTGTCCTCATTTTTAAAAATTACGTTTTCAAAGGGACTAGCAGTTAGCATAATGGCTATGTCGCTGGACTCCCATGTAGTCGACCACAGTTCAAGTCCTGGACCCAGTGGCTTAAACTCACACCAGGAGCATGTGTATGCATGCCCAAGATCCCGAGAGGAGAATGGAGGAGAAGGGATTGTGGCATGGCCATCCCGTTTGGGGGATGATTTCTTGCTTTCTGTCTCTCTCTCTTGCTCTCTGGTGAGTGCAAGCACCCTGTAGCAAAAACCTCTCAAAAAAAAAATTACTTTTTCAGAGGTTTTGTCTTCCAGCTCAGAAATTCTGTCTTCTGCATAGTGAATCTGCTATTAATATTTTTGAGGGAGGTCTTGATTTCCTGTCCTACTGTCTTCATATCTACAAGTCCTAATTGGATCTTTTTTATGATATCCATCTCCTTCTCCAAGTCCTGGAAAGACTTCTTCATCTCTGTTGCCATGAATAGTCTCAATTGTTTTTCTGACATTCCTGCAAATTCTTTTGTGTCATATGTGGTTGAAGAAGAGTTGCTCTGTTCCATTGAGGGAGAAGTGTTTCCTTGTTTTCCCATATTTCTTATGACTATGTGCTAGTTTATGGTCATCTGATAAATTATACACTTTTTCCTTCTTTTCTGCTGTTGATTCTGTAGTGTCGAGGGGAAGAAGAGCTCTACTTCTCAGGTATGTTCTTGGTAGAAGGGTGCCTTGTCTTCCAATCAGAGAAGTGTATATATAGCCAGTTTTAGATGGTAGTTCCTTCCTTACTTCTCTTGGGACCAAGTATACCTGGGGATTTACTGGAGAGATTCAACCAGATGAGAGAAGAGACATGTGAATGCCATGTGATTCAGTAAACTATGAAATCTCAAAATATTCCTGGGTGGGCAGAAGGCAGCTGGAGGTCTGAAACAGTCTTCCTGCCTCAGTTGATTTCGCTGACTGCTGCTCCCTGCTCCATGGCACGGGGGGGGGGGGGGAGTTTGGGAGATTGATGCAGAAAGCTTTTTTAAAAAACAAAACTTTACATAATATGGAAATGACCAAGCATATTAACATAAATCTTGATTATGAATATTTTGTAGGAAATAATTCAAAATGTCAAAAGTATTTTTAGTGCAGAGCTTTTAGTATACCAAACTGTATTATAGAACTATGTAAAAAGCATGGATGATTCATAAATCATGGTCTATACATACAGTGAAATCTTGTACAGCTACTAAAACTAATTCTTTACACATTTTAAATAAAATAAGTGCCTAAGCAGGAAAAAAAGTACTATGTACATGTGTATCCAGCTGAAAGAATGTGATCAATCTATATACATCAGTCCAAAGCCATCTTCAGACAGATGCTATAACAAGAAGGATTCTTAATAATCTCAAGTTTAAACTAAAACCTATAGTTTTACTTTTTTCATTACATGCTATGATATCTGACTTTTAGTTACCATTTTTGCTAGTGGAGAAAGACATAATGTAGTCATTTCCAGGTAGAGTCCATCAGATGCAGTGATTTCTCAGTCATGCTAAGATTTAGGCTCAACAAAATCAAGGCACTAGATGCCAGAAAAGCCACAGCTGATCCTGAAAACTCAGTAACAAATGCCTTTGCCACTGTATTTGCAACAGGCATGTATCTGTTTCCCCTCTTGGACTCACTTTTATGTCCAGCCTTCACTGTGGGTTCATCTGATTGGAAAGTAAGGTAGTTATCTGCCCATGTTTAACAGAATCTTGGAAATGATATTCGTTATTTTATTTCTAGCCTCTCTAGTATGTAATGGAAGCTACAAATGGTTAGAACAATTTGGTAATAGAACCATAAATTGCTCCATCATCATCAACATTAGGATGCTAGATTGGTCTACAGTTTGAAGTTGCTGACAGTGTACCAGCCTTATGGTGTCTAATAATTGATTTTAATGATTGAATTTGGTTATTCAACTGACTGCAAAAAAGAATGACTTTAATGGTTAGGGTTCCCTTTCTAAGTGTGTCAAATTTACTTCCCCCCTTGAAATATTAAATCTCTTTATAATGATAATATTTGCTGAATGAGTCAATACCTTCATTAGCAATTATTTGGTGTCCATTGAGCATCATGTGCAAGATAATCAAGTAGAATCTGATTGTGCACTATATTTGTGCAATGCCTAGAATTTATAGAACACACCTATGCATTTTCTTACTTGACTTTAAAATAACTTTATGATGTCGACCGAGAAGGAAGCCCCATTTTATAGATGAGGAGACTAGAGGTCAGAGTTAAACTAATTACCTTAAGTCAATCCCTAATAAATGGTATTTTTTTTCTTTTAGAGAGGTTTTTATTACAGGGTGCGTGCACTCACCAGAGAGACAGAGAAACAGAAAGTGAGAAATTGCTTCCCAGAGGGATAGCTACGTTTTCCTCCATTCTCCTCTCAGTACACCATTACACCGTCTTCTGGGCTCGTCTTTTTTTTTTTTAAGAGAGGTTTTTGCTATAGGGCGTGTCCTCTCACTGAAGAGACAGAAAGCAAGAAATCATCCCCCAGGGCGAATGGCCATGCCACAATCCCTTCTCCTCCATCCATTCTCCTCTCATTTTGGATATGCATGCACAGATGCCTGGCATGAGTTTTAAGCTGCCAGATCCGGGACTCAAATCACAGTCAACCACATGGGAGTCCAGAGGAGTAATTATTATGCCATCTGCTGGTCCTGCATCAAGTGCTATTTCTAATGCACTACAACATTGTCACAATTTCTGTTAACTCTGTAAAGAAGCTTTGTAAGGGGAACTGGAGACCTCCTGGGGATGGGAAGAAAATACCTTTGGGATGGGAAAGATAAAGAACGGCACCTTTTAAAAGGAGAGGCTGGTGGAATGGCTATGTCTTTTACCATCTTCCCAATTCCTATAGGACTATCCCTGCTGACTCTAGGAGTAGGTATTATTCCAGCTCAGATTACATTTTTCTTTTATTTTTTTCTCTCTCTTCCTTTGGTCTCCTCCCTGGCCAAATCAGCCTGACCATTGAAAAACACTTACAAATGTAAATATGAGATCTCACAGTATCTTATTTTTCAAAAAAATAATACTATAAAAAATGCAGCAGATAAGCTTTGGTATGGATACTTTTCTTCTTTTATGGAATCTTAGCAAACTTCCATCTCTGATCAGCAAACATAGTGTTCTCTTTAAAGCAAGGGATACCTTTGGTGTATGTTGAAAAGATGACAAGGGTTGGAAACATGAGCCCACTGATTCTGAACACTAGAATCACAGCTTCCCTGCTAACATGTTGTATTCTTTGTATTTGCTACAGTAATTAGAAATAATTCAATAAAGCTTGACTAGATTTACATAAAGTCAACAGGCCTTCTGAAATCAAGTGAGAAATAGGTGGGAGAAAGGAAGTGAAGAGAACACGATTGTCTGTGTAAAATAATGTAAACCAAAAGAGATAAACAGTGCTCCTCTTCGGCCCAGTTTTCTGTAGAAGCCAAACATCCAATGTCAGCAAAAGAAAAGGATAAAAAGATGAGAACAAGAAACACCCATGTCCTTCATGGTAGAGAGAAATGGAAGTAAGCAGTATGCTAAATCATTTTAATGGTGTTCTGTCAGCCTAAAGAAAGACTGTCTGTTTATAAAATCATTCTGCTTCTCTTGATTGAGCCAGGTGGAAGTGGGGGTTCTTCCCATGTGTTTGGCTTTGAAATTCATTTCACATTGGTGGTTGCTAAGCTTAGTCAAATAATACCGATAATTAAGCCAAAGTCGTGGGTTTCATTGGTTATTTGTTTGTACCTTGCCTATTTCACATAAGGTTTGAGGCGGCACAGGCCTGCCTTACAAAAGGTCTGAGGAGATAGAGTCCAATAATTACTTATTTTTGTGCTTTGAGCATGTCCAGTCAGTTACTAAAAGCAGAAGAGATCACTTCAAAAGGCATTGGCTGGGGGCCAGCAGTTAGCATAATGGCTATGTCGCTGGGCTCCCATGTAGTCGACCGCAGTTCACGTCCTGGACCCAGTGGCTTAAAACTCACGCCAGGCGTGTGTGCGTGTGTGCGTGTGTGCCCAAGATCCCAAGAGGAGAACGGG
>NW_006202744.1:362297-368044 GCF_000334495.1 Tupaia belangeri chinensis
GCAGTTAGCATAATGGCTATGTCGCTGGGCTCCCATGTAGTCGACCGCAGTTCACGTCCTGGACCCAGTGGCTTAAAACTCACGCCAGGCGTGTGTGCGTGTGTGCCCAAGATCCCAAGAGGAGAACGGAGGAGAAGGGATTGCGGTGTGGCCATCTCCCCTCGGGGGTGATTTCTCACTTTTTGACTCTCTGTCTCTCTGTCTGTCTGGTGAGCACACGCGCCCTATAGCAAAAACCTCTCCAAAAAAAAAGGCATTGGCTAAATAGAGGAGTACAGATTTATCGCTTTATCTAGAGAAATGAAGCAGAATTTTTTTCTTTATTATTAACCTAATAGTGATCTGTTGTAGTTTAGCAATAGATGAAGGATGGCAAGCTTTAGTTAAAAATTACCAACTATGTGCTAGGCTGTCAGCCACCATAAAAGCCTTCTGAAGTTGACCAGCCCCACTGATGTGATCTTGGCATGCTCCATAAGTGCACTCCTATTCTCCTCACGCTCAAAGAATCTTTTTTTTTTGGAGAGATTTTCACTGTAGGGCGTGTGCACTCGCCAGACAGACAGAGAGAGACATAGAGACAGAAAGCGAGAAATCACCCCACAGGGGGGATGGTCACGCCGCAATCCCTTCTCCTCCATTCTCCTCTCGGGATCTTGGGCACGCACGCACACGCGCCCGGCGTGAGTTTTAAGCCACCGGGTCCGGGACACGAACCGCGGTCGACTACGTGGGAGTCCAGCGACATAGCCATTACGCTAACTGCTGGTTCCCACGCTCAAAGAATCTTAACCCAAAGTAGAACCTCCTGTATCAAAAAACTATAGCATAGAGGAAGTGCCTGTGTCCCTAGGCCCCAAACTAAATGTTTATAGAGTTACAGATCATTCTACCCAAGTTACTAAATTGGGCTCTCAGAGAGATAAAGGAGAATCAAACAGTTATTATGGAAGATATGCTGAATGGTTGACAGTGAAGTATCTATCTTTACAGAGATGGAATCAAGGACTGTTGCAACCACTTTCTAGCTAGTTCTATGTGTGGGCTTAGCCAAGTCTCTTCAATGCTTTGTGTCTATGTTTCCTCAGTTAAAAATGTGGTATAATAGTTTCTTTCTCAGCACTTCATTGTATCAAATGAAATAACACTCATAACATGCTTAACACAATGTAAAAGCTTGTTCTTATTGGCTATTGCTACTATGTGCTTAATATTGCTTTTGGCCTAACAGATACCAAGGTAACTAAAGTACAGTCTGCCCTCAAGATGGGGATAGTATGGCATGGACAAATATGTAAGGAAGGTACCACAGTTTGATTGAGGAAAGTGCAATAATTAAAGGATATACAAGGAGCTATGGCGATCCCAAGTAAGAGAGCACTAATCAACCCGGAATAGTTGAACAAGGTTTCTAGAACTTTGGGTATTTAAACTGAGTCACAAAATTTGAGAAAGAACTTTCTATGTGTCTTGCGAATTACAGGCGATTTCTCCCCTACACAGTTGCTAACAAACTAATCCAAGTGACCATCATCTTTACTATACTTACTTATTTACTTACTTACTTATTTTTGCCATAGGGTGAATGTGCTTGCTGAAGAGAGAGAGAGAGAGAGAGAGAGAGAGAGAGAAAATGAGAAATCACCCTCCAATAGAGATGGCCATGTCACAATCCCTTATCCTCCATGTTCTTCTTGGGATTTTGGGCAAACAAGCACATGTGCCCAGCATGATCTTCAAGCCACCAGGTGTGGGACTGAACTCTGGTTGGCTATGTGGGAGACCAACACCTTAACCATCATACCACCTGCTGGCCTCTTTACTACACTATTTCATGAACCTTCTCACCAGTCTCCCTGCTTTGAGTTTTTGTGCCTCTACAGTCAATTCTCCATATAGCAGTAGCTGGTGGGAGAGTTTATAGCTATTTACCTGCTCACAGTACCCTAAAAGTGATGTTTCTATATATTCCCACACTTGATAGAAAATTCTTGGCATTACAATGCCCTATATAATATGACACTTTGTTACCTCTCCAGTCTAATTTCCTGCGACTGTTCTGTTACTATCTTTAGCTAGACCAAGCTCCTTCATGAGCCTGACAAACATGCTTTGATTTCAGGATATTTACTTCTATCTAGAATACTTTGCCTACAATATTCATAAGGCTGTCTCATTCCAGTCTTTGCTCAAAGTCAGCATTCTTAAATGGCATAATAAACTTGTTATCAATTTATCTTTTTTTTAGTTTTGTTTGGGTTGTTTTGTTTTTGTTCGGCATAGGTCTAGAAAGCATTCACCATGAAGTGATGCTTCAGTTGGGTCTTAATTTAGCAGGCAAGAAAGGGGGAAAAAAGAAGCCTAAGTCAAAGGACCAGTATTTGCAGAGCTCCAGCATCAATAAACAAAATGCCATTCATGGTTTGGTTATGACAAAGGGTGCTATATGGGTTATTGAGAGAAAGGAAGCTAGAAAGGAAAGCAAGTTACCTGAGGAACTGCAAATACAGATGTCTACAGGATCTGCCTCTCTTGTCCATGTCTGCCAGTGCTCATCATTCACTCTGAGGTGCTAGCACCACATTTTATGTCTTCTAACAGTATCTTTTAATATATTTCATATCATTACTCTGATGTTAATTTAAGTATGTTTTTTACTAAGATAGCCTCCTATGAAATTTTAAGGCTATGGATATATTGTATATCTGTTTATGTACTGTATGTGTGTCTAGGCTTTCTGCATAAAAATAAGATTTTTGCCTCTTCCTGAGAGCCTATTTTTATCCCTATTGAAAATGTATGTGATAGCCTTTTTGGCCAGAACTGCCATCTTCCAGTAATTAACCAAAATGACGAACACAAAGGGAAAGCAAAATGACGAACACAAAGTGAAAGAGGAGAGGTACCCGATATATGTTCTCTAGGCCTTTTAGAAAACATGGAGTTGTTCCTTTGGTGACATATATGTGAATTTACAAGAAAAGTGATATTGTAGACATTAAGGGAATGGGTACTGTTCAAAAAGGAATGCCCCACAAATGTTACCATGGCAAAACTGGAAGAGTCTACAATGTTTGTTACCCAGCATGCTGTTGGCATTGTTGTGAACAAACAAGTTAAGGGCAAGATTCTTGCCAAGAGACTCAATGTGCGTATTGAGCATATTAAACATTATAAGAAGAGAGATAGCTTCCTAAAACGTGTGAAGGAAAATGAACAGAAAAAGAAAGAAGCCAAAGAGAAAGGTACCTGGGTTCAACTAAAGCGCCAGCCTGCTCCACCCAGAGAAGCACACTTTGTGAGAACCAATGGAAAGGAGCCTGAGCTACTGGAACCTATTCCCTATGAATTCATGGCATGATGGATGTTAAAAATAAACTAATCTGTGGTCTACAAAAAAAAAAAGAAAATGTATGTGTTAGAGTTTCACTGATAGCATTGTTGTGTTTAATCTCTCTCCCTCTTTCTCTCTCTCTCTTTCTCTCTCTCTCTCTCTGTCTCCCTCAGACATATAGTCTTCAAGGAGCATCTGAATACCATAGCTCATATATGTAAAAAGAATTGAAGAAGAAATATTGTAACAAGAATTATAACAAGAAAATCATATATATAAATCATAATTGAACCACTCTTGCATATTAAACACATAAATCATAGTGTAATTTATCTTTAGCTATAGAAAGTTAACAATACTTCACTAATTCTGCCCCATTCCTCTTACATGGACTTTATGCACTCGACCCTCCACCCCCACCCAGTGGGGTATAGTCACATTGCAATCCGTTCTCCATTTCCTTATCCTGTCGAGATTTGGGACACACAAGCACTCACACCCAGTATGTTTTTCAAGCCACTAAATCTGGGATTCAAACTCTACAGTCATCCATATAGGATTCAGCTTCCTCATCCACTAGACCATGGGAATGGCCCATCTATATCAATGTTTCTTCAGTGGCATTTGGGACTCTGAAATGTTCCAAGGAATGTCAGACACCAGATTCTTAGAGTTATGCCTTCAGCAATAACTGATTTATTCAATGGTTACTTATCCTCAAAGTCCACCACTAAGGAAAGAGCAAATCATACATCATATAGGAGGGAAGCAAAAAGGGTCCTGAGCAACCAGCCTTAATACTCACTGTTTATAGAGCAAAGCTTGTGTATTTTTTTAACATCAGTTTCTTATACATTGTCTATTTACATTTAATGCACTCACAATTCTATTAGGATTGTTCATATAAATTCATGATTGATTTGAGAAGACAAAATAGAACAGAGAAAAAAGGACTGGTGCAGACAAGCACATGATAATGAAAGTGGGGGCTGATGACAACTTGATGACAAATAACACGCAGCAACAGTGAAAAACAAACCTAATAATATAAAAAGTACATAGTCTAAAGCCCAGTAGTGTAATGGCCAAGGATGTCAACAAACAAAATTATATTGATGCTTGTAAGGATGTTCCTAAATAATCACCAGATTACTTTTATTTAGGAACATAGACAACACAAAACTTATTTTCTGAAATGTACAACGAGAGTGGTTAGAATAAAGTACATTGCCTGAAGGAAAAACACTTAATCCAACTAAAAAATTTAGCTATCCATAAAGATTTAATGCAAATAGATGCATGGTAATCATAACTTCCATGAGATAAAATATAGACTGTTCACATCAAAGAATGTTATATAGTATGCATGAATCTGAAATGAAAAGTATAAAATTATTTGGTCTACAGTTTCAAGATCTTAAAAAAGCCCACTATCACAAGTAGCTGTTATACTTGTCACCACATGCTGTGATAAAATCAGTCACTAATTCTCTTAGTAGTGATAATGGACACGACACATGTACAGAGATGTACTTAAATCAATATATGTAGACAAGTTGACTTAGAGACTGAACAATATTATGTGGCTAGCATGATTGTGTTCAGGTTACGCACTTGGTCAAAAAGCATGTTGCCTACAGAGATAATGAGCCATTAGGATAAACTCAATTTCAATTAATCTATTGGAGTATCTGAAAAGTCATGGCAAATTTTTGCATAGAAAAACATACAAAAATATGTGATGATGTTTCCAACAACCCAATAATACTTGAGCTTCATTGAGAGTAAAATAAAGCAGGGCCTTAACAACAAGGGCTTGACAATCATCAACAAGGGCATGAGGATCAAAATCAAATAAGATCAATGTGATGACTATGTCTGAGTGATGAGAAAGAGGTTAAAGGTGAAGACATGCCCTGAGCTCACAGAGGATCTTTTATAACTAGTGTTCCTGCCTTGCCTGTATAATCAACAGAGAGAATCAATTCAGTCACAAAAAGGCTATCCTCTTTCTTCCTTTTCTTTCTTTCCTTTGTCTTTTTGTTTATTTATTTTTTAATCCAACCAAGCCGTTTGTTTGAATTGACTTTTCTCAGAATTGACTGAGCCAGGCAATATGAAACTGATTGAATTTGTTGCTCACAAAGCAATTGCCTGACAGATTTAAACAGAAAATTGACCAAAAGGAAAGTTTGAAAAACAATCTTTCAGAACATCAGGCAACATGGTAAAAACCAGCAAACCTGTTTTCTTTTTCTTTTTCTTTTTTTTTTTTTTGAAGTTTTTGCTATAGGGCGCGTGCGCTCACCAGACAGACAGAGACAGAGAGACAGAAAGCGATAAATCACCCTCCAGGAGGGATGGCCACACCTCAATCCCTTCTCCATTCTCCTCTTGGGATCTTGGGCGCGCA
>NW_006202744.1:368194-389992 GCF_000334495.1 Tupaia belangeri chinensis
GAAAGAGTGAAGTGTGTTTGGTTCTTTTTCCCCACCGTTCAAATACCACTGCTTATGATGGTGCCCTCCAAGCTTGTCCATGATGCTGATAATGATGGCATTTCCTTTTCTTTATGGCTAGGTAATATTCCATTGGGTATATATACACCACATTTTATTTATCCATTAATCCATCGATGGACACTTAGGTTAGTTCCATATCTTGGCTATTGTGAATAATGCTGCAATAAACATGGGAATGTGCTTATCACTTCAACATCCTGATTTCATTTCCTTTGGGTGTACACCCAAAGGATTGCTGAATCACATAGTAGTTCTGTTTTTAATTTTTTGAAAAACTTCCATACTGTTTTCCATAATGGCTGTACTAATTTACCAACAGTATAAAAGAGTTCCCCTTTCTCTACATCCTTGGCAGCATCCATTATTTTTGCCTTTTTGAAATAGCTGTTTTATCATAACTGGGATGAGATAATACCTCATTGTGGTTTTGATCTGCACTTCCCTAATAATTAGTGATGGTAAATATTTTTTCATATACTTGTTGGGCATTCATATATCCTCTTTCAAGAAGTGTATATTCAGAGCATGCACCTGTTTTTTAATCTGATTATTGTAATCTGAGTTTTATTGCTGTTGAATTCCTTGTATATTCTGGTTATTAATCCCCAGTCAGACAAATAGCTTGAAAATATTTTTTCTCATTATGCAGATATCTCTTAACTCTCTTGATTATTTCCTCTTTTTGCAGAAGCTTTTTAGTTTGGTATAATTCCCATTTGTCTATTTTAGCTAATGTTGCCCATGCCCTTAAGGTCTTACTCAAAAACTCTGCCCAGACCAAAGTTTTAAAGTATTTCCCTTATGTTCTTGTTCGTTGTTAAGAGTCTTAAATCTATGTCTTCAATCCACTTTTAGCTGATTTTTGTATATAGTGAGAAATAGGGGTCTAGTAACACTCTTCTGTATGTAGATATCCATTTTAGTAAAATAAGTCAGGCACATAAAGATATATATTTTATGTTCTCACTCATATGTAGAAACTTTAAAAAGTTAATCTTGGGACCAGCAGTTGGCATAATGGTTATGTCACTGGACTCCCATGTAGTCAACGGTGGTTCGAGTCCCAGACCTGGTGGCTTAAACTCATGCTGGGTGCATGTGTGTGTGTGCCCAAGATCCTGAGAGGAGAATAGAGGAGAAGGAATTGCAGCATGGCCATCCCTCCCTGGGGGGGTGATTTCTCACTTTCTGTTTCTCTGTCTCTCTCTTTGTCTTTCTGGCGAGTGCATGCACCCTATAGCAAAAACCTCTCCAAAAACAAACAGAAAGCAATCTAAAACCATGACAAGAAGAAAAACTGGACCAACCATTGCTATGTGTTGTATTAACAAAAAGCAGACTCCTATCATTTAGACTATCTGTCTTAAACATTTTCTTTATTTTTATTTAATTGTGATCTTTGTAAATGAAAATCCAGCTCAATGATTTTTAAAATCTTGGTGACTCATTCTTGTGTAGATATCTCTAGAGTTCTAAACGGTGAATTTTAAGAGGAAATTTTAAAGTTAATATTTTAAACATGCAGAGTTTGAGGCTATTTATAATATATGTTTTCTTCAATATCTTCTTCTCCCTGGTTTATATGGCACCAGTTTCTGGTTCTTCATTCCTCCTTGTCTACTTCTCCTAGTTCTTCATTGAGTCCTCATCTAAGCCTACCACAGTGTGTTTCCCATCTTTAACATTCTTCACGTCTCTTCCCTTCCCATCCTAAACATTCTATCTTGGGGCTTCAACTTGATTTTATGGATTGAACTGTTATCCATTTTCTATTAAAAACTCCAGATGAAAAGAAAAAAATATTTCCAAAGACTATTCCTTACATTAAAAATCCTACTTATAAGAGAAAATAAAAATGAAATATATCCCCATTATGGCAGTCTACAATATGGAAACTACAATTTTTAAATTCATATTTATACTTATATTTGTCTGGAAAACATGCTGTTTACCTTTTGATTCTGTTTTATGTGAGTTCAGAGAGAACAGAGTACATATAAACTCTCTGGCACAATGAATGAACTGTCACAATCCAGTGTAGTTACTCTCAGAGGTATAGCCTAATAGAACCACACAGTAATGCCATTTTTAAAATTCTTTTAAAAATCATTTAATTTAATTTAATTTGACCTGAAAGGGACAGAGAGAGAGAGAATGTGAAAAAGCAAGCTGCCAGGTCCGGGACTCGAACCATGGTCAGCCATGTGGGAATCCACCACCCTTAAACATCAGACCACCTGCTGGCCACATCATTTGTTTTTGTTATAGGGCATGTGTGCTCACCAGAGAAACAGAAGGTCAGAGAGAGAGTGAGAGAGAGGGAAAGCAAGAAATCAACCTCCTCCCCACATAGGATGGCCCCATGATCCCTTCTCCTCCAGTCTCTTTTCAGGATTTTTGGCACAGATCCACATGCACCCAGTGTGGTTTTCAAGCTGTCAGGTCTGGGAATTGAACTATGCAGTCAGCTATGAGGTATCCAGCGCTTTAACCTCCATGCTACCTGCTGACCCCACTTGTTTGGTTTTTATTTGGATAATACTACTTTGTAATTTTTAAAACACTGAACATTTTTTTAATCCTCAAACCTAAAGACCTACACTTAAAATAGTAAAATTTATAAATATTTTACAAAATATCATGTAAAAATGTAAATGTATAAAAAGAAAGCTCAGTGGATGAAATTGGAAGGTCTAGACTTCTATAATCTTCTCACACAAGTGGCCTAGATGGTGGTTTGCTACCTGAGTCTCAGCAGTTCATGGGGTGGGGTCCTCCTAGACCTGCCCACCTTCACTACCCTGCGTGATCCCTGTTAAAACCTAGCTCTACTTCTCCTACAAGTATGAAGTTCCTGAATTTCAACTGGAGAGAGAAATCTTGGTAACACAAGCATCCTAGGAACACAAGAGTCTGAGGCTTAGCTCTTGCTTCTGGATCTACCTCTCACATACCTCACCTTCTGGATGGAATTTAATCAGCCTCACCCACATGCTTTACTCCAAGTTAGTTATCTGTAGATATTAGAGACTAGAATTGAGGAGAAGGCAGGAGAAAGTGAGAGGAGGAACGAGGTGGGAAGAGATAAGATGAGAAGAGAGAGGACAGAGAAGAAAAAAGTATGAGGAAGATTTGGAGAGAGAAAAAGAAAAGAGGAATTTGAAAGCAACTAAATCCAAATTTCTTCAAATAATTCTGTTGTTTGCTTGATAACTTCAAGCATTTTTGAAAATAACTTTCTTGTTTGATTAGCTATTTCATTTGTATTTTTGCGTGTTGGTTGATTATTTTATTTCATTTTTAATTTTAAGAGTTGATGTCTTTTCTGGAGCTAAGCAGTGGTGCAGCAGTAACACACCTGGACTTTCATGGGTAGGTCCTGAGGTGGAGTCCTGGGACGTTCCTATGAATGCTGCGAACTCATCTGTACCCACGTCCCAGGCTGGCTGAGACGGGTGGATAGTGCCATGAAATCTATTGAGGGTGTCTCTCTCTCTCTCTTTCTCTATCTGTCTCTCACTCATGGAAGAAATAAATATACAAACTTAAAAAAAAAAAAAAGGGTTTTTTATTTGATTTTGTTGCAAGGGCTGTAGAAAGTATTTCCTGACCCCACATCTAATGAGAAGTCCTCATCTGTGCTCCACTGGCGCATGACCTGAACTATCTCATAGCAATTATGGCTCGCTCTCCTTTGTTTATCAGTTTTTGCCATGCCCATTGCCAATTTAAACCACCAGGAGAGCAGGGAATGGCGCACTTCTGTGAGTGTGCAGCTGTTTTTGTTTTAGATTGTTTTCTATGTCATATATGCATCAAAAAATAATCTTTTCTAGGATATAGAACTCTGCCCATGAAAAGTTCTTTACGCACAATGTTTCAAAAACAGGAGAAAGTACAAATATGCAAGACTATATTCATTATCATATAGGAGCAATTCTACTTCTTGTGAACATCAGGTGTAATTCTGGCTCAATAAAAGATGTGCTCTGGGAACCAGCAGTTAGCATAATGGCTATGTCACTGGACTCCCAACATAGTCGACTGCGGTTCACGGTTTGCATCTCGGACCCGGTGGCTTAAAACTCATGCTGAGTGCGTGTGCGTGCGTGCCCAAGATCCCAGGAGGAGAATGGAGGAGAAGGGATTGTGGCATGACCATCTCCCCTGGGGGGTGATTTCTTGCTTTCTGTCTCTATATCTCTCTCTGTCTGGCGAGCACACACGCCCTATAGTGAAAACCTCTCCAAAATAAATAAATAAATAAATAAATAAAAGATGTGCTCAAATTATATCTCTTTGGTCCTCCTTTTGAAATACTCTATAATTGATAACATATTTGTTTAGCCATTCTACTAGGTAGATATGACTTAAAACTGCAGGATTTTAAAAGAAGAGTTAACTGAACATCTGGATAGCTGTGAAAACTGTGATTTGGGCTGAATTTCTAACTATAGGTTCTCTTTGCCTTGTTAGACGGTGTCTGTTCCCATATGGTCACACTCGCATCCAACTTCTACAAACCTGAATATCAAGGAATTTTACCCACAGCCGTCTTACTTGGGCTCCACGCAACCTAGAATTCTAAACACCAATCTTTCTTGCTTTTCTCCAGCCTGTTCTTGGCATTCATTTACTAGTTTCTTCTGCTGTAAGATTTTAATCCATGCATAACTTTGCTTTCTCTGTAGTTTAGGGTCACTTTTGAATTTGTTCTTCTGTGCATTTATTTATTCATCTGTCTGATAAAGACTAATGAGTTGCCTTGGCACCACTACAGATAAAAAAATAAATGGATAAGTAATGGTTTCTTCTTTCAAAAAATTCACTATGGGGAAATAGTCAAATAAACAGCCCATTGCAGTATAGAATCAAAAACGTTATTTATTTATTCACATGGTTCCTGAGCTCCTACTCTGTTGCAGACACTGTTCAAAGTAGAAGTTATTAATAGATTGTCACATAGAAGGGGCATTTAATTGGGAGTAGGGAAGATCTTCCAGTAGAAATGATCCCCAACTTTGATCCTGAATGATGAGGAAGCTCTAACTAGGAAAGATGGGGACAAGGGAGCCAGGAGGGATGGTCAAGCTCAAAATAGAGGGAATAGTACCTGAAAAATTTTAGAAGCAAGGAAGATCTGCTGGCGACAAAGTAGAACCTGAGCTCAGGGCCTGTCATTAGCATTTATCCACTGAATGTTGAATGAAGGAGTAAAAAGCAATGAAACTGGAGAGACGAGTAGGAATGAAATCTTAAGAAGTCCCATTAAGGAATTTGGACCTCATCTCGACAGTATGGGGGTCCATTGAAAAGAACATAGTTACATGGATAGACCTGGAAGTAGGGGTAAGAGGTATGATCAAGTTTATATTTAAATTTCTTACTTTTTTGTTACTGTCAAGAATAATATAAGTAAGAGAGGAGGCAGAGAACCCAGAAATGAATGAGATTGTATCTGTAATCTAGACTTTAGTAACCACAAACGTGTTTCTAGATCAAGAGCATCATCTGAACTACACAGGAACTTGTGAGAAATGTAGAATCTCGGGCCACACATTGATCTGAGTCAAATTCTATGTATTAATAAGCTCATCCAGTGATTCAAATTTACTTTAAAGTTTTTAGATGCAGTGATCCATACTTCATTATGTTAATGGTAGCAGGGATAAGAATAGGAAGATTTGAGAGTTTGCTGGACTACTTGGCCAGACTTTGTGAGGTGATGGACAAGAAGAAAATAGGCAAGTAGATGATGTATCTCTAAGAGAAGAAAAAGGGTAAGAGAGTGAGCTGGTACTGCCCTCTTAGGCCCTTATTTTTTGAATCGATTTTAATCTCTTCATAGAAGTCATAAAATTGTTATGTAGCTGATCTCTGCTCTAGAAACTATTGTCCGGGGAATGTTTAGAATTGTAGCATAAGTATCATGAAACCAAAAAATGTCTGCTCAATAGAATAGCATTATTATTACTTTTTTTTTTTTTTTTGGTTACACCTTCCTCAAAACTTCTCTCTTCCTGGAAACATACCAGTTGTCTTGGTTCAGTTTAGCATGAGACACGCAGATTAGAGAGAGAGAAAAAAAATGGAGATGGCAAAAAAGGAAGGAATCAGGAGAGAGAGATCAACCAAAGGCTTTCCAAAGTCTTAGCTACAGCTGCCATTTTTTAGAGAATGTTGGGAAAAAAGTGACCTTCTTTTGTCAACATGAAGTTGACAAAAGTTATAAACATGAAAAAAATCCTATTGAAAATTGAAGGAAATTGATAAGATATCTAATAGTTTTGAATTCCTGCTATATGCCAGTTGCTGCCTAGTCTCTTTACATATTTAATCTCATTTAATTATTTTAACAAAACTATAGGCTAGAAATTCCCTTCTCTATTTAACAGTTAAGAAGCTTGAGTATCACAGATGTGTTTGTATTTACCCAAGGGTGATTAGCCACCTGGAACTGCTACCCAGGTAGCAGTTTCAAACCAGGCTGTCCAACCTTTTCCTACCATATTATATTGCCTTTTAAAACAGATATCCCTTTGCATTCAACAAAAAACTTCACAAAGAATACATTTCAACACAGGCAAAGTGGGACCTGAACACCATGTGCAAACACATACATCCAGCACAGGAAAAGAAGAGGATATAGACGGACATGACAAAGTCAGAAACATCCATCTCAGCCAGAAGACTATGAATTTCATCAGTTCCTGAGGAAGCAAAGATTAGAAAAGCTATTTCCAGTAGTTGACCTCATAGTCTTGTGGCTAAAGGAACCAGTTCCCACATGGCCAACTTCATGTTTCAAATCCTGGCTCTACTAGCTTGAAAAACACTCCAGGCATCTGTGTGTGCATGCCCCAGATCCCAACAGGAAGAAGAAGTGGAAAGGGATTGCAGTATGACTAGTCCCTATGGGGGGCAAGGGGAATCTCTCTCTCTCTCTCTCTCTCTGTCTCTCTCTGTCCTTTGGTGATTGCACTTGCCCTTAAGCCATTTTTTTAAAAAAGAAAATAAAAGTTAATACTAAATCCATAACACCTATAATTTTAATTTTTATATGTGGTTGTATTTCATTAATTTTTTGTCACTATCATTCAGTCTTGAACATTCAGTTAGTCTAAATATTTCTTTTTGTTGTATTTCTAATATTGCAACAAGGCCTTTAATTTAATTAAAGCAGATGAACACAACTGACAAATGCAGTCAGGAATTTGAAATTAGAAATTAGAAGCAGAATGATGCACTTTTTTATATCTTTATTAAAGATTTTTTACATGTCATGTATTTAATGGAAAATAACTAAAAGGTTATGTAAACAGTCCAGTCAATAAAAGTTTATCTTTCAGGTCATATATTTTTTCTTCAAGATTTGTACATATTTTTGTGATACTCTCAAAAGTTGATCTTGAGTTCAGTTTGACTCCTCAGTAGATCTTCAAGGAGAAGCGCTAGAGAATACAGATGAGATTTTCTTTGTTCTCTAGTTACATTTCATTCTGACTCTTCCTAATTTTATAGTTGCTTAGTAAGCATTAGGACTTTTGAAAGCTTCCTGGTTGATTCAAATGGTAGCCAAGATTGAGAACTGGTGCACTAAAGAATTTTGAGTAGAAGAGTGATTTTGTCAGGGATGGCTTGACACTCTCTGGGAACCAGTAAGTAGTTTACAGCAGTTCTATTTTCATTTGTTTATTTTTTTTACAAAGCCAGACTCCTGTAGACCTTATGGTTATTTGAATGAAATGCTATGGGGGTCAATAACTCAGTATTCATTAAAATGAAGGCTTTTCCTTTTTATTATTTGGTAATGTAGTTTAAATTCAACCTTTAAGAATAAAATCCACCAGTGTGTTAAGTTTCTTCGGAAAGCAGGACCTCTGAGCAATTGATTCAGTCACCAGAATCAGGCACATCTGCCTCAGTCCTGAAAATGAAGCTCTTATTCAGCAACTTTATACCACCCCTTATATCTGCTCATTGCAGGAAGATGGGAAGGGTTTTCAGATCTTATAATATTCTCAGCCATTTTTTTAAAGGTCAAGAGAATTTCCACTTTCCCCTCACTGTATTAACCAGCATTCTTCAGAGAAATGTTTATTGGGAGGAATTGGCTCATGTGATTATGAAGACTGAGAAGTCCCAAGATCTGCTATCTGCAAACTGGAGATCCAGAAAAGACAGTGTTATAATTTGATCCAGTCTGGGGACCATAGATGAGATGTTCCAGTTCAAGCAGTGAGGCAGGAAACAAAAGGGTCTCATTTTCCTTCCTCTGCCTTTTGCTCTATTCAGGCTGTCAACAGATTGGATGATGACCACCCACACTGGGGAAGACAACACTTTACTGATCCCACTGACTCCAATGTTAATCTGTCCAGGAAAACTTTCATAGACACATCCAGAATTAATGCTTGATCTGGACGCCCTAGGCCCAGTCAAGCTGACATGTACTATTAACCATCACATCCACCTACCTGCCTTCCTATCTAGACCCACATTATAAGAAAAGCAGGTAACTATTCATTTAAAAGTACCCATGCAGAAATACCTAGTGATATAAAATGAATATATGCTTGAAAATTAGGGATTTTATACATGGAAACTTCAAATACTGAATTAAAAAAAAATCAATGTCAAATTGGGTCATCCTAATTTTCTGTATCTCAGTGATGTGAAGTAATTATTTCATATCTTATAAATAAACACCAACTTGCACTAAATAGACTTTCAATATCATTGTATTATATCTATTACTGAACAAGTCTACAAGAAAAGTCCTTATCCTCATTTTACAGATGAGGAAAATTGCAATTTATAGGGATTGAAACTTGGCCAATGTCATAGAGCTAGTAGGTGGTAGGATGAAATTTAAGTACAGTTTTTCTGATTTTAAGCTTAATGTTCTTTCAATGTAACACATTTTATGGTTTAGGAGAGTTGGAACATAATTTATTATCATTACAGAAATCTCAGAAATTTAGGGGTACAATGATTCCTATTTCCTTTAACTTATATGTATTTTAGATATTAAATGCTTGTTAATTTTCATATATGTTTTCAACACAATTACTTTCTAAATTAATGATAAAGATAAATTTACTGTGTGCTTTGCAACTTCTTTTTGACCATATTTATGTCTTTTTTAAACTTCAAAAGATAGGTTTTATTTATTATAACACTGAATTTTTTAAGGGGGAGAGTCCATTTCTGTTATGTGACAATAACTCTGGGGAATACAGGGATGAGTAACACTGCAAGGCTTTTCCAAAATGACCTCTTTTTCTGGAGATGAAAATGAAAAGTGCATGAAACAATTTAGGTGAGGCTATTGCATGGTGTATACCGTAGGGACAATAAGGTTTTCTGGTGAATATTCATCCTATTGTGCCTGTTTCTTGACCTTTTTGGTTATTCAGTTGTAATGCCTCCAGCAAGTCACTTTCAGTGCATTTTAGATGACTTTATTATAAGTAATTAATAGATCAGTCATACCTTCTTATAAATCATGATTTAGAAACCCTGTAAGTTTAATTTTTATTTACTCCTTAATGGATAATCATATATTTGACCATATTAAAATTATTTTGTCACTTTACTGACTGAGACAGCCTTGTGATACCCAGCCACCCAAACTCAGGATAAT
This sequence comes from Tupaia belangeri chinensis, assembly GCF_000334495.1. NCBI lineage: Eukaryota > Metazoa > Chordata > Mammalia > Scandentia > Tupaiidae > Tupaia > Tupaia belangeri. The sequence goes on from NW_006202744.1 coordinate 377,904, forward strand.
CTCTTGTCCTGTAAGTTACTACAGTGTGACTAGCAGCTCAACTTATTTTAAACTGGATTTAAGTTACCATTTTTTTTTTATTTACCTCTTGATGTAGATACCTGTTGTTCTTTCCAACCTGATCTTAAGCTTATTGTAAAGGATCATGTCTTGACCTTTTTTTCTTTCTACTATCCTCTGTTAATGCCCAGTACACAATCATCACCCAATAAAAGCTTATTGGTGTTAATTATAATTATACATAATCCCTTGAGAATCACTTAAATGTTATTGATTGCATGTTATTTGAGAGATATATGATATATATATATATATATATGTGAATGTATATATGTGTATATATACACATACATGTCTATATATAGTTCACATATATTTATTTATATATAAAACTCTCATTAGGCAAGAGCACCATTTCTTCATTTATAAGGAAGCTGGCCTTGCAGCCCTAAACACTAGCTAACAAATGGTCAAAAGTTAAATCTATTAAACATATGCTCTGGAAATGAAATTTTTAGTCATTGTCAAAGTGATCGATAAAAATTAGCTAGTAGATAACAGAATTTTGCATATATTTTTAATCCTGGAGGCATTAAGTATCACCAAGATTCTTTTTATTTATTTTTTTTTTATAGAGGTTTTTGCTATAGGGTGCATGCACTTGCCGGAAAGACTGAGAGAGATAGAGAGACAGAGAGAGACAGAAAGAGAGAAATCACCCCCAGGGGGGAAGGCCATACCTCAATCCCTTCTCCTCCATTCTCCTCTCGGGATCTTGAGCACACACGCACACGCGCCTGGTGTGAGTTTAAGCCACCAGGTCCGGGACTCGAACCGTGGTTGAATGCATGGGAGTCCAGCGACATAGCCATTATGCTAGCTGCTGGTCCTGAGATTCTTAACTAAATATCTGCTACTGTGTGAGTTAAAGGAAAAGATAAAAACAGACTTATATTTTAACAGTTTATACTTACAGAATATTTTACATTTATGTATTTAATGTTTACCACAACCCTTTGGAGTAGATAATAATATTAATGCCATTTTATTATTTTTTATGCCAGTGGACATGTGCCTACACCAGAGAGAGAGAAAGCAAACTCCTCTTCAGTGGGGCCCAGTCACAGCACAGTCCTTTTCCCTCTCTCTGCACGGGGCTTAACCACAGCACTATGGGGGCAGCCCATGTTATTGCCATTTTATAGATGCAGAAACAGGGCACAGAAAACTTATGTATTGTGCTCTAGGTTACATAGTTAAGGTCAGCAGTGCAGTAGTAAGGCATCGGGTAGAGGAAATGGGATCCCACACGGCCCAGCGAAGTTCAAGTCCTGGCCCAGCAGCTTGAGAAACATGCTGGGAATGCATGCCCAGTATCCTGACAGGATGGAGTTGTAGGAAAGGGAACTGTGGCGTGACTACTGCTTTTTCTCTCTGTCTCTTTCTCTGTCTTTCTCTCCCCCCTTCTCTCTCTCACGCAAGTGTCCTCTGACATTTAAAAAACATGCACGGCTAATAAAGGAGAAGGCTGAGATTTGAAGCTAGGCAGCCTGACTCCAGAGTTGTGCTCATAACCACAACACATACTGTTGCCTTTGGAGAAATAAAGTAAGTGGCAGTAGTCCCAACCTCAAGAAATTCATGATGTAATTAGGGTAAAACTAACATGCCATGAAATATGTTGGTTTCTTATACATAATGACTGGGTAGATATGAACTGGTACAATTTATTGTAATTAAAGAAATTTGAGTAGTTGGTACCTTTTCCAATTAGGAACGTGAGAGCTGAAAAAGCTAATGCATGGAAATGCATCACACCAGCTCAAGGTCAGTCTGTGATACTCTGTTTCTTTCCCATCTTTAACTTATTTTCCATCAGTGCAAAAGCAGAAATCCGAACCCTGGCAGAGGTGAAGAGGGCCTTTCATCTTCCCAGGCAGGGAGACCACTTGGGAAGGCAGGTTGATGAGAGCTGCGGGGGAGCTGAGCCATTTTAAAAACACATGAAAGTAAGAGCTTAAGAGAGAATTTTTATGAGGAGGCAAAGTCGAGGGTGTGCGCTTATGCACGCATGCAGGAAACGTGGGTTAAAACTGATCAGTGATTAAATTTCCTTAGACCTTTAAAATGCAAATGACTTGAAAAATGTCATATATTTGAAAAGTAAGCATTCTCATTTAAGGTATATACAACATGGCACTCCATTTTAGAGAATATTTGAGGTTGCATGAAATTTACCAGGACTCCAGGATGAATGATCAGATAATAATATTGCCTGCTGGGGATAGGGGAAATTTTCCATTGACTTCTCATCCCTACCTTTTTATCCTTCAGAAAATGGTGGGGCAATTAGATTTTTCCATTTTTAACCTTTGTGCAAAAAATGACACAAACACTTCAGTGTAAATTGGGAAAACGATGTCATAGGCTTCAGGTTTTCAAAGCAGTAAATTTCCAACTCGCTGCTCTAGTTTCTTGGAGATTGAAGTCAGGCACACACATTTTCAATGACACCCATATTTTCTTTGTCCTTCTGGTCTTGCTGCTGCAGTTTTCTCTCACTAACACATGCTGCCAGCCAAGTTCTTCAATGTGAATAGTGACTACTTCGTCTCTCTCTCTCTGGGACCCTCTAATTACAAGGCTAAGTTTGAAGATTTCAACTTATTTTGGCACACAGGGTGGTGACTCAAGATTTAATTCTCTCTTCAGGCTATCTAATTAATAAAACTCTCTAATTTTTGTCAGGATACATTCAGCAGGGGTTTAAATAACTAGTTCTCAAAGAGCTCTATTTTGCTATTGTCAAAAACTGTTCTTTAAATCTGCTAAAAATATCCAGAATACAGTAGAGGGAATGCACAGTTTCCTCCCCTTGTGTGAAATGGTGAATTCTTTTTGCATCTGGCTGTTTTAAATATATGTCAAGAGGAGAGGGAGGAAGGAGGAGGGGAATTCTTGGCACCAAAATATGGGATTCAAGCAAATAAAGATTTATCTTCTCTATCTAAAGGGGTTGGTAAAAGAAAGAGTTTAAAATGTCTAGGCTTGTCCTTTCTTTCTCTTCTGTACTTTAAATCTGGATATTCTACCCAAACAAATTAATATCACTATAAAATCAATCTAGTAGAGTTACATTCTTCTTCCAAGAAGTAAGGTAGGGAATTTTTCCTATGATTTTGCTTTAATTAAATTCAATCACAATCAGCAGTCAAAGAAAGGAAATTCGATCAGTGTCAATAAATAAATTCTACATGAAGGTCAAAGAATATGCCATTTTTTAAAAAGTATCTGCACAATGGGACCAGCAGTTAGCATAATGGCTATATCGCTGGACTCTCACATAGTCGACCCCGGTTCAAGTCCTGGACCCGGCAGCTTAAACTCACACTGAGCACATGTGCATGCGTGCCCAAGATCCTGAGAGGAGAATGGAGGAAAAGGGATTGCGTCATGGCCATCCCCCCTGGGCGGGAGATTTCTCACTTTCTGTCTCTCTGTCTCTCTCTGTCTTTCTGGCAAGTGCATGTGCCCTATAACAACAACAACAACAAAAACCCTCTCCAAAAAAAAGAAGAAAAAAAAGTATCTGCACAATGAAAAGATTCCCAAATCTTTATGTTGGTTGTGATCCACTTACAAAAATGATGTTCTCTGTGCAAGCAGAATGAACAGCATTTTGTCTCTGGTTCACTCCTGCATTTTTCTAAAATTCATCTGAGGAAAAGAATTCATTAATTAATTTAGTGTATACTTATTGAGTATTTTATATGTACCAGATAGTACATGAATTTTTAAATTTCATTCTAGAAAAAAATATTTATTTGTTCATTCAATGAGTATCTGCTGAGCATCTTCCATGTAACAAGTAACATGCAGTGTTCTAGAGGCTGAGAAATAGTAGAGATTGTAACAGATAAAAATCTCTTCCTTTATAGACTATCCATTATAGTGGGGGAGATAAGTAAGCAAACCATCCTTTATATTAGATAGTGGCAAGTACTAAGGAGAAAAATAAAATAGAGGTTGGGTAATATGAAGTGTACTAGGGAATTACCAGTTTAGCCAGGGTAGACAGCAAAAGTTTAGTTGAGAAGCTGACATTTGCATAAAACTGGAAAGCAGTGAGGGACTGCTATATTAGTGGTAAGAATGGTTCTGACAGAAGGCCAATAGAAAGGTTCTTTTAAGTTGGGCAAGCTGGGCAGATTTTAACAAATCAGGTAAACCAGTGTTATTGGAGCAGAGTGAGCAAGAGTATGAAGAACCAGTTGAGTCAGAGACCTACCGGAGAGGCCTGGTTATGTAGGGTTTTGTACATCATTGTATAAACTTTGTCTTTTCTCAGAGTAAGATAAGATTTTTGAGCAGATAGAAGTTTAGAGCACAGGAACAATATGATCTAACAGTTTTTAACAGGAGTGTCCTGGCAGCTGTTTTGAGAATAAGGCAAAGGTGGGACAAAAGCAGAAACAGGGATCAGATTAGAAATTGCTACAGTCATCCAGGTGAAGGGTGATGGTGCCTGGACAACAATGGTAGCAGGGGAGATGGTAAGATGTGGCCATTTCTAGATAAATTATAAAGTTATACATGACAGACTCTATTGATGACTAGAAGAGGTGAGAGAAAGGAAAAGTTAAGAAAGGCCACAACAGCTAGAAGGAAAGGATTACCATTTACTGATATGGGAAGGACTGGAAGAGGAATGAATTGGAGAGTAATTGCCAGTAGCACAGTTTTAGAAATGTTAGTTGAAAAGATTCCCATAAGACATCTGAGTGAGGTATCAAGTCTGGAATTGAGGAGAGAACTCCAGAGAGTATATGTATGTGTGATATTTGATAGTATTCAATATATGATGGTACATAAAATCGTAAGATTGAATGGCATATCTAAGGAAATGTGTATGGCTGGAAAAGAGAAGTCCAAGGGTCATGTCCTGGGTCATATCAGTACAGGGAGACAGACACCAGAGAAATAAGCCAAAATGGAGTGACAGCAGAGATAGTGGGAGAGTCAGGCAAGTGTAGTGGGTTAACTCAGCTACTCTGTGCAGATGCCAAGACAGAATTAGATGCAAGTATTTTATTAGAGGAAACTCCTGTAAGAGAAAATAGATAAGGGAGCCTCACAAGGTTGAGACAGCTGATCACAAAAGAAGACAAAGGGAAAGGTTACATGGATGCAGTTGAAAAAAGCTTCAGCAAGTCCACTGGAAAGTCCTATAGCCAAAGCTATCTGTATGAGTAGTTCTATGTCTCTTAGGAAGGAGTCTGCCTCAACATTCCTGCCACATGCCACCCCTAGAAAGCTTGATCTTAATGCATCCACAAGGATGGATTTTAGAGGCAGCAGTTGAGGCCTTCATCAATTAAACTCCCTCTAGTTGGAAGCATGTTTTCAAATCTGCCAAATGTGGTGACCCAATTATTTATTGCTATGGTAAACATAATCCAAAATGTTATATCTCAAGCCAGCATTTTATTATTATCTTGGATGATTTGACTAAACTGAGGTAGGTGGTTATTGCTTAATGCCTGTCATCCAGTTGCAGTCAGATCTTGGCTGGATCTGGAATCCTCTGACTCCAGATTTTGACTGGGCTGAAAGACCAAAATAGGTCTAAATTCACATATCTGGCACCTGAATGCTTTTCCATGTGGCCTCCTAACTTCTCACAGGGCAGCTCAAGTTTCCAGGAGACAGGAAACAGGATCTTACAGTCCTGTTAAAGGCTATATCTACAACCTTAAGTGGTATTTTCACCATATTCTATGACTGGACATAAAGACAAGTCAGCCCAGGTTCAATGGAGTGGCACCATTTCTCAACTGGTGGGGATGGTATGCAAGTCCATGGAAAGAGCTGACACAAAGCTTTCTTTGGATATAAGCTACCTCAAAGTGAAGAAAATGTCTGAAGAAAGGAAAGAAAAATAAGCTATGTCAAATGCTACTGAGGTGATTAAAAAGAAGCAGAAATGTACTTTGCAATGTAACCTTATTAAGAAAGTATTCCCCAAAATGGTATAGGTAAAAGTATGACTGAAGTGGTTTGAAAAAAATAGGGAAAAAGCTGAGGCTAGATAGTCTGGACAAAATTTTCAAGGAGTTTTGGTGTAAAAAGAATGAGAAAAATGATACACATTTAGAAGCAGAAGAAGGGGTCAAGAGAGGGCTATTTTAAACTGCAAGTAATGGCATCATATGCATGTACATAGTAATGATCCAGTAGGGAGGGAAAAATAAATGATAAAGAAGAAAAACAAAAATTGCTACATAGTTTTATTAGACAGGCAAAGAAGATAGAAACAAAGCACAAGTAGAAGGTTTGACCTTAGGTACAAGACTAGCTATGAGCAGAGATGCCTATAGTTGGATAGATGTAGCTGGATTGCTAGAGGATTTATTTTCTGTTTACATAGATTTTCTCCATAAAGTAGGAAGAAAGATGATTCATTGTGAATAAAGATGGAGAGAAGGTGCGGAAGTTTTGCAAAGAAAGGAAGTCATCCAAAATAATAGGAGAAGGAATCATTCAGAGGCTTGAATGATGGCAAAGCAATCTGGAGTTCTGTGAGGTTCCAGAATTTAGAGAAACCATAGTTTGCATAGGTCTATACCATATTCATGTGTATCAGCAGCACAGTGCAGGCATGGACTAACTGTAGATATAAATTTAACCAGGCTTGTAGGTTAGCTAAAAAAGTAAGATAATACTAGAATGAAACGAGAATTATACATGATTCTACATATAAGTGGGTGATTATAATAATTGATCATTGAGTTTGAGATGTTGACTTTAATCACTAAATGGGTGTCTATTGCTAAATGCTATACTTTTGTGTTTGTGACTTTAAATTTTGCCAGTTTGTTTTATTTCTTCCTTCATTCAGTAAATTAAAACTTCCCAATATTTGAATGGGTTTTCCCAGAAAGAAGTGTTACTTAACTTTGAAAGTGTCCAATACAGAGACTGAACAACTTTGTTTGAGATAATCAAAAGAACTGATACTTCAGAAAAATGTTGGACTGGAACAATTTTAGAGATTTCCTATGGTTCAGCTCTGATATTCTTTCATTCTAAGGAGTCCTTGTGCAACTGTTATATGCAGTTGTCTAGAAGATGTGCTAAGGTAAGGGACTTAAAAAGATATATTTGATTTACTCTCTGGCCCCAGGATGGTATAATTCAGTATTTTTAAATGTTAGTTTAGATTATAGATATTTATTTAATAGCTGATGAAGGTGATTACTGATTTGGGTCTGACTTCTGCTCATAAACAGCTGCCCTAGTGGTTGAACCCATGTTCATCCCAGCCTTACCACATGATCAGTAACCTCCAGGATTGAGCAATTTTGCCTCACAGCAACCTAGACTTGGGCGGGGACAGGGGGAACTGGCTAGTTTTACTTTAGTAATATAGTAAATAAATAAATAAATAAAGGTGTATTCAAAGGATTTGTTCATGCAGAGTCATTGGTAAATTTAGGGTACCCAGAACCCCTGCCAATGGTGCAGCAGTAAAATGTAATGCCCTGTGAAGCTGAGCCATGTGGGAGTGTCTCGGGGTTATGTCCACAGACCTCACTGAGCACACTGGATGCAGGGTCCAGGGTTGGTTGAGCCTGAAGGTGGATTGTGACATCAAAACCCTGTTGGGAGTGCTGTCTCTCTTGCTCATGGAAGAAAGAAACTCTGAAAACAAATTTGGGGCACATTTGATAACCCCAAAAAGGAAAGAACAGCTTCTTTTTGCTGCAGTATAAACAAGATCATAGTCATCTTCGTGTGAAAGAAAATGTTAGCTGTATCTAGGCCATGTCTATATTCAGCCCCTGCATTGAACTGGGGCACAGCTGATGTATTCATTTCAGACAGTACCAATTGCTGCAGATGGACTTTGCATTTATCAATTGGCATATTCATTAACTTGGCAGGAATGATTGGTTTAATTGTGCCACATTCTGGTTGTTTGATGTATAGAGACCTGGTGTTACGCTGGATGCTTTGTACCTTCAGGCAGAAAACATCATCAACGTATAGGTTTATTTTTCTTAACATTTGTATCATCTGGAAGGCACCAATTTGGAATTAAATACAGTGCTTGTAGAGCCAGGAGGCCATGGGAAGGGCTTCTACTACATCTAGGTTCTGTAATTACAAGTACTACACTAACAGACGTCAGTTTGGAATTATCCTCCTTCCATAGACAAGAAGAACTAACAATGAAAAAAGTTATTCTGAAGTTATTGGAGTGTTCCACTTTAATAAAATCTGGTCCAAATGTATGAGAAATATACATTACAAGAAAGATATTCATACTATTAAAACTCACATTATATAAATATTTGACTCAGAGTCCTATAAATATTCAATTACAGCTGCTGTTAACTGCCCAATTTATGGAAAAAAATAGATTTTATATTATCACATGAGTTGCAAGGTGTTGAATGTCACTTTTACTACTTGTAATTAAAACTTTAAAAAAAATGTGAGATGTTGTGGGTCAAATTGCATGCCACAAAACTCATTCTATTGTATTAAAAATATCATGATGTATCAGAGGAGCAGATAAAGCCAGATCCATGGTTCAGGCAAGCAGATGAATAGGCAGACAGGTGGGTATGTGGGTGAGCCCAATGATGAAGAGATGAAGAGGTGGGTTGGCAATCTGGCAGGCTGTGCCATTCATGTTTAGGGTAGGATTGGTAGGGAAGGTCCAGTTAAAAGCAGAATGGATTGGCACCCAGAGAAGCATTAGAAAATATGGCTGATAGATTTCAGTGTTAAGACAGAGGCTATTTGCTTTATGTTTTCTCTGTGTGGGAAAATCACCTGCTATGTGTGGGCAGTCCCATCCCACAGGGTTACAATGAGCCAGAAAACATCAGGAACTCAAGTGAATTCTACCCATGATTAGAGATGCTAAAATTATCCCAGAATACCCTTATCACCAAGAAGAAGTAGGCCTTTAGCAAAACTTTCTATATCCCTGGGAGTTGATAATAGCAGAAATAACTACCTTATCTACCAAGGACTTCAGTCATACACCAGATGTCTGGAACCTCCAGTGTGTGACAGGTGCCACTGGGCACTACAGAGAGTACACTAAAGAGGCCAGATAGCCTTCCTTGATGTTACAGAAGACCCTGATGGGGTTTGTAGTAGTCAGGTTTTCTAGAGAGACAGAACCAATGGTATACATAGAGAAAAATAAGAAGAGATTTATTATTAGAGATTTATTATTAAGAGATTTATTATTTAATCAGCTCCCATGATTATGACAGTTGAGAAGTCCCAAGATAGGCCTTTTGTAAGCTGGAGATCTCAGGGTGCTTGTAGTGTGGCTCAGTTCAAGTTTGAAAGTCAGAGAAGCTAATGATGTAACTCAGAGTCTGAGACTGAAAGCCTGAGGACCAGGGCAGGTAGGGTGGTGAAGGATGCTTATATGAATTCTGGAGTCTTAAGAGAAGTGATCTTTGAGTTCTGCTGTCAAAAGTGTCAGGAGAAATTGATCCTGCTCTTTCTCAGTTGAGACCCATCCGTAGTTTATATTTGTTCTCTCTGGGTCTCCTGTTTATTGAATTGTGCCTGCCCATCTTCTCCACTGAGTCTACTCACACTCACATGTTAATCTCTTCTGGAAAAGTCCCCATGGGCACATCTATACTAATGGCTTATTACATTTCTAGGTATTCTTTGTTCCAGTCAAATTGACACCACAAATTAACCATCACAGAGTTGGAACTCAAATTCTCTTGAGGTTCCTGTTTGGATATTCCTCCATTAAACATGAATAAATAAACCCCATACCTAGTATTTTTGGTTTATAAGAAAAGGATTGATTGAACTGGAAACTGAAAAAGTAGCAAGTGTTAGGAGTATGGGTTCTTTAATAAGTGAGGAAGGAGGAGGTTTGGATAACTCCTTTGCCTTCTGGGACCAAGTATCATCCTTAACAGTCTGAGGATGCAGAGGGACTCACATTAAATGCACGCACAACACAGAAAGAACCCCCTGGGCCTGATGAGACATCAGCTATTTCCTACATCAAAGATGGTCTGCAGTTTGACAATCTTTAGTGATTTGGATGGGTGTTGTGCTTCTTCCAAGAGATGTGTCCAGTCTTCTTACCAACCTAAATTTCTCGGTTCTTATGTCATAATTTGGCTTTATAATTTTAAGCTGAGGGAAGCAGAAAGCCAATGAAGTTTTGCAGTCTCAGTGATGACATCTATTTCCAAAGTACGTTTATTCAGTTTTTCCTTAGTACTGGCTGTGGCAAATTCTATGGGGCTACAAAGGTATACAAGAGGTTGGGTGAATGGACGACTTAGTGACATTTCTCACTCTCTTTTGAGTACTCTAAATCCTCCACCAGTAACTTTAATTTTAAAATTCACCAAAGCTTCATTTTGGGCCTAGTTATACTCTTTCCTCCCTCAGTAATATTATGTGATCCTAAGGTTTCTGATACTACCTTTACACTGATGAGTCCCAAATGTGTGGCTCTACCTTACCTCAGTAGTTACTGAAATATTATTTCTTTCTTTTATTTTTTTTTTAAGAGAAATGTTTTCTATAGGGCATGTGCACTCACCAGAAAGACAGAGAGAGACAGAAAGACAACAAGAAATCACCCTCCAGGGGAGATGGCCATGCTGTAGTTCTTTCTCCTCCATTCTCCTCTTGGGATCTTGAGCATGCATGCACATATGCCCAGCGTGAGTTTAAGCCACTCAGTCCGGGACTCGAACTGCAGTCAACTATGTGGGAGTCCAGCGACACCACCATTACACCATCTACTGGTCCCCTGAAATATGATTCCTGAAATAACAGCAACAGCATCACCTAAATACTTATTAGAAATTAAAATTCTCATTTTTCTACCCCAAGACCTATGAAATAAGAAACTCTTAAAGTGAATTCAAGTAATTTGTGGTTTAACAAACTCCCTGGGTGATTCTGATGCCAGCTACAGTTTGAAAACTGCTGTTTTGGTTTGTATTGTTATTCTTAGTTCCGTGTTAGCGTAGCATGGAACTTCAACTTCATGAGTGTTAATAGACATGTCCAGAATGGAAACAACAACCTGGTTCTATCCATCCCTAAGCCTGCTCCACTTTTGGCATTGTGTATTTCATGAAATGGTATCACTCAGTTTCTTTTTTTTAATTCTTTCATAATTCTTTTTAAATTTTTTTTCCTTTTTTTTTACATTAACTCACTATACATCATTATAGTATACAAAATGAATTTTCCATCCAAAATACACTATTGGTGCAATAAATCACATCAACATACATACAAATAATTTTCCATTCCTTATGTCTTGTATAGTTTGCTTTATTTTTTTATTTATTTATTTTTTTGCCATCCTTGATTCCCTATCCCTAACCCTCTGCCCTGTCCAACCCTCCTTCCACAATGTCTCTGGTATCCATGGTTGCTTTCTATGCCTTCCCTCCCCCATTTAATTGATTTGCTAATGAACTTAATTTGTCTAAATATTTGCAATAGCAAGCGCAGCTGATATGTACATACACATGAATCCATGTCTGACTTTAGGCATAAACCTCAGTGAGTAGAACGAACATACTATGAAATAGTAGCTAGCTGGGGCTATATAGCTTACTGTGGTCATCAAATACAGTTTTTTTATTTTTTTAATTTCGATAACAGTTTTAGTGTTTTTTTTTTCTGAAATTTGTTTTTATTAATTTACATTCATTCCCTGAGCATCATCACAACATATTTTGTGGCTTAATCATGCATGTTATCATCCATAATATTCCATTTCTACTTTCATATATATGTTTTTTACCCCATGTCTGACCCTCTGGCCTATTCCACTTTCTTATTACACTATCTCTGCTGTCTACAGTTGTCTTCAATTCCTTTTCCCCCAACATTTCGTTGATCACACAATATCATAAATAATCTAACTACTTTCAATAGCAAGTTCAGCTGATGGTTTCAAGAAAAGCAGTTTTGAATGGGTAAGGATATTTCCTTGAAACTTAAAGCCTAGAAACAGGTTAGTATTCTGTTCAAATAGTAGGTACATGAATCTATTGACAGCT
>NW_006202744.1:394133-414780 GCF_000334495.1 Tupaia belangeri chinensis
GGGTTGATTCTATTTGGGGTCCTCTGTACTTCTTGGGACTGAGTCTTTGAGTGCCTCTCCAGGTTTGGAAAGTTTTCTTGCAGGATTTCATGGAATAGATTATCAATGCCCTTATGAGTTTCTTTGCCTTCTGGGATGCCTATTATCCAGATGTTCGGACATTTAATTGTATCTAGTATTTCTCATATATTATTCTCAAATTTTGGGGCCATTTTCTCAGCCTTCATGGTGGATTTTTCTAGGCCAGCAATTTTCACTTCTACATCTGAGATTCTATTTTCTGTATGATCTAGTCTGCTTTTAATACTTTCAAGGAGATTTTGACTTCTTGTATTATAGCCTTCATCTCTAACAGTTCCATCTGATTCTTTTGTAAAGTGTGAAATTCTTTTAGATCTTGCATGAATTTCCTCACCTCCTGGAACTCAACTCCTTTCTCCTTCCTTTTCAGCAGTTCCTTGTCTCTCTTCCCTTCCATCTCCGTAAGCTTTGCCATTATGAATGTTCTGAATTCTTTATCAGACATTTCCATGATTTCCATTGAACTGTGTGTAGATGAAGAGGAGTTATCCTTTTCCCTTGGAGGAGAGGTATTTTCCTGCTTTCCCATATTTCTTGTGGTCCTGCAGCGATTTCTAGTCATCTGGTGGATGGTCGGTTTCTTCTCAAACTTGGAAGTTCAATCACATGAGTTTTGTATGCTGGAGGCCAAATTATCAGTGGGACCTCTTCATTTCTCCGTTTCCCCCAAAATGGCTAAGTTGCAGGAGCCATGGAGCTGTCTCTTGAAGAAGGCCTGTTCTCACACTCAGTTTCTTAAGCCAGGAATCTGAAAGCCATCCTTGACACTGGCTTCTGTCCCACCTTTCATATTCAACTAATCACTACGTTGTGTTTAGTGCTTCTTCCAGAATATGTTCGGCACCTGCATAGTTCTCTTCATCACCAATACACCACCCTGTTCTAGGCTACCATCACCACCTATTGGTTGTCTCTATAGCCCCTTTTGGCCTGCAAGAATTCACTCTTACCCACCACAGTACTGATCATGACAGTTCTTAAGTTAGAATTGTTCAAGGGCTAACCTTCATGTTTAGAATTAGGAACCAAATCTTTAATAGGTTCTATCAAACTGTGCTTCCAATGCATAGAGAGGAACAACTGAATTAGAATCTTTTCGGAACTGCGAAACTAACATAAATAGTTGAGGCCAGAGACTTAGTGGTGGGCTGGGTCATATAAACATTGTCCAATGTGAGGATTTTGTTCTGATTGTGCTGGGAAGTCACTGTTGGCTTTTTAACAGAAATGTAGTGTGATACAACAGGATTATCCTGGATACTGGGTTCACATCAGACATTGAATCAGAGCACAGGTAAACTCTGAAGGCCAGTTAGTAGGTAAAATACATTATTATAACTAATATCTGATGGTAATTTAGACCAGGGGAGGGACAAAAGGAGGTGGTAAGAAGTGGTGGACTGTGGATAATTTGAAGGTATAATAGATTTTACTAAAAACTTTATGAACAATTTACCAAAAACAGGATGATGTCAATAATACCTAGAGATCTTTTAAGCCGTATCAGTCTTCCACTGATACCATGAAGGCAAAAGATACTGACAAGAGGGATTATCCTAGCAGAAACACAATGCCTAGAAACAGGTTGTTGGCTCTTTCATGGGGAATGTTGAACACTTGCCATTGCCTGGGGCCAGAAGTCAGTCAGTGGTCCACCTGAGCCTGGCATCATTGGTAATGGGGAGATAGGATTACAACATAACCTCAAAGGAAGGCCAGGTGGAAGGCACCTTATGCTGCCTAATGCAATTAGTTCAATGATAAAGATGCACAGGCATGTGGTAGGGGTGAACCTTTCAGTGTGTAGCCATATGTGTCCCCTTTAGAGTGATATTTTCTCAGCAGGGGGAGGCATGGGGTTGGAGAGGGGAGATGAGGGGGCCAGTACGGAAAGTCAGAACACATGGAGTTGTACATTTGCTTCTGAACAGAAACTCAGATTCTCTTCCAACTGACAACACACCCAGAGCTCTCAACTTTATTCCAGAAGGTTCTTTGTTCTCTTATTTGAACAACATCTGTTAGCTGACAGCTTGGGAATCTGAGCATTTAATTCCCTTTCCTGCCAGAATTCAGCCCTTCCTGTTAGACTCAGGACTAAGTGATTGCCAGAGTAACCAATTAGTCTTATTTCCTTTCCAAAGAGATACCAGCTACATTTCCACATGAAAAGGAGCATTTCCAGTTACAAAGCCAATAGGAATATAATAATAGTGGGGGGTTGTGTAATATAGAGGTGATTGTTTGGAAGAGGAAGGCGGACAGTAGAAATCCAGCATAAAAGTATGGATAGTCTATGCCACAATCCTAAACCAGATCCCTGTGCTCACATTTTATCTTGGATAATGAGAGTTCTTCATCTGAAAGTCATGAAAATATCTAGCAAATACTACATAGGATGATTTTTACCTGGTATTAAAATATCCATAGGTCTAGTGACAAAGGCAATTTTCTTTTGAACTTGGCTGTGAGTACATTTTTCTTTTTTATTCTTTGTTTTCACTGGCTCCCATGGCATTTTAGATCAAATTGACCACAAATATCTAACTACCTCTTTAAAATTATTTGCAGATTTTTTTCACCTTTCCCACTTCTTTCATATCTTCTCTTTAGTTTTTGTAAGGTACTCATACATAATTGTATAGAATTGTAACATTCTATTAAGCTAAATCAATACACTTCAAAACTTACTGTCATTAGTAAAGCTAAGAGCCATGAGACTTTCTAAAATATCAGGCTGTTTTTTTTTGGTGTGTGTGTGTGTGTGTGTGTGTGTGTGTGTGTGTGTGAAAGAAAAATATGTAAGGACTCCTCAGACATGGGGAACCAGCAGTTAGCATAATGGCTATGTCACTGGACTCCCATGTAGTCGACCGTGGTTCGTGTCCCGGACCCGGTGGCTCAAAACTCACGCCGGGCGCATGTGCATGCATGCCCAAGATCCTGAGAGGAGAATGGAGGAGAAGGGATTGCGGCATGACCATCGCCCCGGGGGGTGATTTCTCGCTTTCTGTCTCTATGTCTCTGTCTGTCTGGCGAGCACACGCGCCCTACAGTGAAAATCTCTAAAAAAAAAGAAAAAAAAAGAAAAAAAAAAGACTCCTCAGACATGAAAGCTCAGATAATAGTGTATTTGGTCAGTCTCATTTTACCAGGACTTTTACTTTAGATTCCTAGGCAAGCTTTCTGAAAGAGTATCTGAGACCCTAAGGCCTTGAGTAATACTTTTTAAAGAACAAAAAGGATTTAAAATTTTTAAAGCCTTAAGCAAAGCTATATAATTAAAAGCCTTTAGATTTTTAAAATTTTATTTTGCAGTCCCAACTTTTGAGATCAGCACTAAAGGGGTAGGGGTTGGGTTTGATATAACTGCCCTTGATACTGAAAGGATAGTAATTTTGAAAAAAATTCACTTATTTAATAATGTCTACCAATGTCTAATGAATTCCTAATATCTGTATGTGTAACATGTATTAGTGGCTACCCATATCTCTTCAGTCTACCATTCTACTGCGAATAACTAAAATCTAGATTGGTCTGAATAATATTTTGTTCCTTAAATTCACTGGAAAATTTCAATGAGTAAAAACTTCCCAGTTTTTTTTTTTTTTAAGAGGTTTTTGCCTTAGGATGCACGCACTCTCCAGAGAGTGAAAGACAGAGACAGTAAGAGGAAAAATGAGGAATCACCGTCCCAGGGGGTATGGCCACATCACAATCCTTTCTCCTCCATTCTTCTCCTGGGATCTTGGGCACACACACACACACCCAGCATGTTTCAATCAAGCCACCAGGCCTGGGACTCGAACCTCCGTCACCCATGTGGAGTCCAACGATGTAACTGCTATGCCAACTGCTAGGCCCCAAAATTTCCCAGTTTTTATGATACTATACTATGGTTTGGTCTCCTGAACTACTGTGAAAATGAGGCTTAAGAAAATAAATAATTATAAGAAATAATGAGAGAACGAACAGTAAAATGATATGGGACAAAATGGGCTATGCAATATGTTCAAGTTTGAATAGTGTCTTAGGAAAAAGTTGACTTTAAAATCTGACGAGAAGCAAATTTAAACTTAAAATGAAATTAAAAGTTCAAGATGATAAAATATTGATGTCAATTTAATACAAACTGGTGTCTATAAGATATAATAGAAAATAGGATCTGGCTCTTTTCCTAATTTAGATTAGAGAACCATAATATCGTTTGAATACATTTGGAATACAATCAGCTAGTAAGGAAATTATCTCGGTGAACTATGTTGGAGCCAAATGAGATTATCCAGGACAACAAACCACTTTCTTTATTACAATGTCACATTCATAGAAGGAAGTGCATGTGAAAGCCTAATTTCAACACTGAATTATGGGCTTTCTCACTGGAAACTTGGGTGGTGTCAAAAGAGAGAACAAAGAAAACAATGGCCATATAAATGTGTAAATTTCTAAATAAGAAGATGACTATCCTTGTAGGAAAGTAGATTCTATTTAGTTACAGAGAAACTGGAATTTCATTCCTCAGAGTGGATTGTCTGTTTATTTTTCCAGTGAGTGGGAACCCATGTTGTAGCTCATATTCTAAAATAAATCAGGACATTCCTTAATAGATAATGATAATACAGCTGCTTTCTTTGCCACTCTCCATAGTTCAGGAGCAGGTAAGAGATGAGAAGGAGCATTCAGGAATCAGTTGATTAGAACTTTAACTATATAACACTTAAATGTCCTGAAACCCTACCTTTTGCCTTCATGAAAATAAGAATCACAACCAACTGAAGAGTCACTGGATTATCAGATATTTGCTACATTGAACTATGTTAGGTATTGTTGGCAATTTACACACCTGTAGTGTTTAGAATGCAAAACTTAAATATACATTCCCTCCAAGAAGGTTTCTATACAACCCTTCAAATCTTCAGGTGAACAAAATAACCATGGCAATAAAATACTATGCACCAAGTGCCCCTAGCCCTTATCAGGTTAAGGCATGCAAATAAAATCAACCTGCAGGGACAAGGATCACATCTTTTTTGGGGAGTCAAAATTTAAAGGAAATACTGTGTATCCTATGAGATGTAGAAAGGGCCAGGTATTTTTTCAGACTAATCTAATCATTTAAATCTCTGGTTTTATTTGAAACTGAATAATCTGTAGAAAATGCATTCTTGAAGAAGTGCACAGAGGTGCAAATCAAACCAAAGCTAGAGCAGACATGGTAAGGCTATATTAGGATTTTTAATGCCTTAATTATCCTTACCTGTACTATTCCATGCTGTTTATATGTCCTCTAATTCCAGATGCTCCAGGATAAATTGCTTTTGATAAAGAAGTATTGCCTCAACTACAAAGAGCCCAATTCCTAAATGTGGTCATGGTCACTGCATGGTCACTGTTTAGCCCTTGCTGAGTGTTTCCAGAACAAGTATTGCCTCATGCTTTATATTTTCTGAACAGGTTACTGCCTAATTTTTTACTGTGCTCACTCTGCAATTAGAAATCTCTCGTCTGCTGCCCACGTGAATGTGCTCCCCAAGCCTTACAAAGTGAGTCTTCAGGGAGGCATGTAGCTTAGGAGAAATTTTATTTTAAAATATTTTAAAAACTGCAAATTGATTGGTTTTACTTCAATATAGCAGTCACCTTAATCAGAATAGACTCAGGAACAGACCACTAAAACTCAATGGAAATACTTTCAGAACAATATTGTTCTTTCTAATCTTTCTATCCCTTGAGGGAAGACAGAAAAATAATCTGTTTTTATTTTGTTTAGTTTTTGTTTTTGTTTTTGTTATCCACCTCATTCAGATCAATGCTGCCTTAAAAAAGAGAGAGAGTTGCTGGATCTGTACTCATGTCTCAGTCCAAATTCATCAAGTTGTGCCTCTCACCAATGTTTCAGCCAGATGGTTCATCTGGGATCAGGCTCATCTGTCTTAACCAAGGATAATGTTTTAAAATTAGCAAGACTTGCCAAACAGTATATCATGGCCCCCAACAGGTAGAAAGTCGGTCTTAGAGTGGATGGCCATATGGTTCCCTCTCTAAACAGTATATCGTGGCCCCCAACAGGTAGAAAGTTGGTCTTAGAGTGGATGGCCATATGGTTCCCTCAGTCATAGGTTTGCATAAAGATACCCCCCCTCTTGTTTGTTACAATGTCACCAAGGTAGTTTTTGGGTGGGGAAAATATGGTTCTTCAAATTCTACTTCTGTAAGTTGGCTTGTAGAAATAAAACTTTTCCATTCATCTGAAAATAGTACTTTCAACGTAGCTATTACACTGCCACTAATTTCAGTATCAGCAAAATTCTGTATGTTAAGACTACACCTATCCAAAGTTCCCTCCTTTGTGTGGCTGTTCCTTTGGGTATCTGTATCTATATTTGCTCTATATGATGACAAAGAGTTTTTTCACATATTAATATTGAAATATATTCTGCATGTGGGAACTTAGCAGAGGAGCTGATAATGTCAGAACAATTACTAATACATTTCTCAAGAAAAATAATTCCTAGGTACATGGAGTAAAAGTAGGACATTTTTTCATCCTTTTCCAAGAATGCTTTGTATTCTATCCCACAAGTACTTAACAGCAGGTATGGAATGTTTTCTACAGTGAGAATCTAGGACGAATCTCCCTTAGTATCCTCAACCCAGTCCCTTGCCTACTTGCTTTCCGATCTACCCCCATCCTACAGCTCTGCAATGTATTGCAGGGTGCTAAATTCTACAGAATGTGCATCCCAGGATCCCATCCCATCTGGCTTCCTGTTAGTCTCAGCCGGTGGGAGGCACAGGTGGGAGACCGAAAAGCAAATGAAGAAGAAAAGCTCGGGTTTCTTACCCTCCTTTACTCAGCTTTAGAAAGCATTTCAAGTAGGAGCTACATCTCTCTGATTCCAGCTCCAGTGGACATCAGCTCCCTCAAGAATTCCAGTTCCCATAGGCAGCCCAGGCTCTCATATGCTAGAAGAAATGCTTCCTGCCTTCATCCCTCCAGTCCTACAGGTGCTCGGTGGCTTCTTCTTGTCCTAAGTTACCCACACATCCTAATTTCCCTTTTAGCTCTTCCAACTTTTTAAAACTAGTGTCCACATTAAATTCCCTTTGCTGCATTACTGGGCATAGGTCTGCTTCCCTGAGTAGGCTCTGTTACTATGAAGTAGAATGCAGACAGTTACTTTCTGTCTGAAAGGGAGAAAACTGAAACATCTGGAACTGGTAACTAGAAGTTTATATATGAACTTTCGACCACTAAGAACGCAATGCTGCAAAAGTGTTAACATGTGCAGTAGTTTCTGCTAATCCTCTCATAAAAGTAAGGTATTCTCTGGCCACTTTACATAAACCCAGAACAACCTACTTGCTAATGTGAATGCAACTTATCCATTGAGAGGCGCTTAAGGGAAGTGAAGGAATAGTTCTTAAGCTGGGGTTCAGTATAACCCAAGAATGAAGAAATATCTCTGCATTTAAGGAAACTCATGCATTTATGAAAGCCACAGTGTCCAGGTTGCATCATAGACCCATCAGAATGAGAGACCCTGGGAGTGGAACCCAGGCATCAGCACTTTTTAAATCTTTCTAGGCAGTTCCACTATAGAGCCGGGATGAGAACCATTGTGTGAAGGTCTGTTGTTTCTCCCACTGACCCAGTTGCTGGTGGGTGTAAATAAGCCAGGGTTAGCTGATTCAGATAGTTTCTTTCTCTTTCATCTGCCATTCAGCATTATCTGTGGAGATGGTTCTTAGCTTAGGAGACAAGTGGCATCTGCTCCCTTGATACAGCGCTTATAAACAGATTGAAGTTTTTGGGGTTATACCAGACATAGTAGTCCACTGCTATCGTTAGCTCACTCTCTTTGGAAGCTGCCAGGACCGGTGAGGCTTCCTGGAGAGAAGGTAAAATGGGGCTGTCAACACCAGAGAGAGGGAATAACAGGATAGGATTCAGTTTGAAAGACTTAAAAATTATATTTTCTCACTTTGATCAAAAGAGAATACTTCTGGGGTTCTTTTTAGAATGTAGACTTTATGATAAATATTTTTAATTTATTATTAAATATAATTATTCCATTCTCTACTGCTTCACAGATCGTAAACCTTCTCTTGCCCCTATATTGTTAAAATTCTTTGTAACTGACACATAACGTATGTACATTATTTATGGGGTACAGAGTGGATTTTCAATACATGAATACAATATGAAATTATCAAATCAGGGTTATTAACACACTCATCACCTTAAGCATTTATCATTACTTTCTGCTATAAATATTTCCCTTCTAGTTATCTTGAAGTATACGGCAAATTATTGTTAACTATAGTTATCCTACTATACTATAGAATCCTAGAATTTATTCTTTCTACCTTATTGTAATTTCATATCTGAAACAGAACCAACTGAAACAGAATCTCTGAGTGTGGGCCCCAGCTACTGTAATCTTTGGAACATTTCTCAGGTGATTCCAATAGACAGCTAACTATGAGAACCTAGGTGCTCTTTTTCCTTCTGTATTTTTTTCCCCCACCTAGACCTTTGTAGTAACGTCCTAATTGGTGTCCTAGCTCTGTTTCACTCTCAGTTCATCTTTACAATGGTGCCAGAGAGATACTTCCAAAGCGCATATCTTATCATATTACATGGCAATTCGAAATTCTTCAACAGCTTCTCATCCTTTACAGTGGAGTCATTTCTACACATCTATGCATTCTATATAGAAGAGAAATGCATACTTGGAGACAAATTAGATCAGAGCTCAAGTTATATCACTGTCCAAGCAGGAAATCCATCAGCCTGAGGTACTATTACTTCTGCTATAAACTTCCTCATGAAATAATGTATGTAACATTCTTGGCACAGTGCCAGGCATATGGTGTTGAGTAAATAAAAATGATTGAGTATTAGTAACACATAAGCCCTTGGCTACTATTTCTCACTTTTTCCTCTCTTCCTGGTATGCACTAAATTCAGCCCCAGTGGAGCTATTCAGACTCCCAACATCAGGCCGTTGTTGACTGCATTCCTGTCTAAGTAGTTTCTTTAGCACAAAGTACCATTTTCCCATCTCTGTGGTTAATTCTACTCACCAGTAGACCCAGTTCAAAACATCGTTTCTGTGAAATCTTCCCTGGTCACCCCACCTGTGCAAACGTGCCTCTCTGTTGTGTAACTCCATTATATTCTATTGAGCTTATCCACGTATTTCCCTGCCTTTATCACAAGATCCTGAGCTGCTTTAGTCCAGAGGCAGCCGTATTGCTTTGTATATGCAGTAACAAGAATAGTGCCTGCCACTTGGTTGGTACACCATAGTGTTTGTTGCATGACTGCATAGGTGAGAGTTACCAATAATTTTTTTTTTTTTTTTGGAGAGATTTTCACCGTAGGGTGCGTGCGCTCGCCAGACAGACAGAGAGAGACATAGAGACAGAAAGCGAGAAATCACCCCCCGGGGGGGATGGTCACACCGCAATCCCTTCTCCTCCATCCTCCTCTCGGGATCTTGGGCACGCATGCACACGCGCCTGGCGTGAGTTTTAAGCCACCGGGTCCGGGACACGAACCGTGGTCGACTACGTGGGAGTCCAGCAACATAGCCATTACGCTAACTGGTGGTTCCCACCAATAAATTTTTTTAAAATGAAAACTAATTTAGGGAACCAGCAGTTAGCGTAATGGCTATGTTGCTGGACTCCCACGTAGTCGACCACGGTTCGTGTCCCGGACCCGGTGGCTTAAAACTCACGCCAGGCGCGTGTGCATGCGTGCCCAAGATCCCGAGAGGAGGATGGAGGAGAAGGGATTGCGGCGTGACCATCCCCCCGGGGGGTGATTTCTCGCTTTCTGTCTCTCTGTCTCTCTCTGTCTGGCGAACGCATGCGCCCTATAGCAAAAACCTCTCCAAAAAAAAAGAAAAAAAACAAACTAATTTAGACAACTGGCAAGGTTGTATATTGCCAACCTTTGAGAGCATTGCAGTGTAATGCAGAGGAACAACTATTTTCTTCCACAAAGAGATTTTGGTGTTCTTTGGGAGAAGATACTACCCTGGGCTGTAAAGTCCAGTGCATATGTCTCAAAATACAAATTATGTCTTTTATTTCGGAGAACAAGATTCTTGAAAGAATTCAGGGATCAGAAAGATTTCCTCTGAGTTCCCCTCTTCTCTAGCTATGTGATGGGGAGTAGACTCCCTGGTTTCTCTGTAACTAAATGCCCTCTTTGGTAAGGTGGGATAACAATACCTACTTTATGGTGCTGCTATGAAAAAAATTAGTGCTATAATATACATAGGATATTTGGCATGGTAACTTCTCATTAATTAAATGGAAGTTGTCATCATTATAATTACTACCATTGTTAGAAGGAAAGAGCAATTTTATCAACTTTTATTTCTATTATTTGTTTTATTTTATTTCACATGATTAAAATGGTTTAATTTTCTTAAACCAGGTGGCTTTATAAAAATATTTAAATTAGTTAATATGAACCAAAAAATCTCATATATGCGTAGTTAATGTGGACAGCTACTATGCCAAGTGTTTGAGATTATTTAATTTGGGAATCTTAGCTGAAACAGTCTGAGTTTATACAAATATAGCTACAAGTATTATTTGTGGGTAGTTAGGACTCTTTTCTCCAACTAATGGTTGTTTCTATTCTCTGCCTCTATGAGGACATCTCATCCTATCTCAATAATTCGCATGGTAATTGTGTGTATTTGTCCAGAGATAAGGTAGCAAAAGACAAAATTTAACATTTTATGTGGTTTAATTTTCTTATATTTTACCATTCTAGACTTCATATATGCTGATAAATTTGTGATAAGGGATTTAGGATTCAGGAAATTTTATTTATTTCCTTCTTAAAGAAAGCAGATAAGATCCTGAAACTTAGATAACATAACTCAAAATGAAGTATGGAATTAACGGTTATAGCCTATGTTTATATATTACTTAAGCAATATTTCCTAAACAGAGTAATAATCAGAATAAATTAGAGAAATTAAAATATGCGTAGAGCTCCCACTCCTAGATACATCAGAATCTCTAAGAGTGTAACTTTAGAATCTATCTGGTGTTTTGTTTTGTTTTGTTTAATTGCCACAGGCTGTGTGCACTCACCAGAGGAAGAGAGTGGAAAGGGTAAAAACACCCTGACTGGGGCATTGTCATACCACAATTCCTTCTCCGTTTCTTCACTCTGTCCTGTCAGGATTTGGAGCATGCTTGCACATGTGCCTGGCATATTTTTCAAGCCACAAGGACCAAGATTTGAACCATAGTCAGGCATATGGGATCCAATTCCCTTGACCACTAGTAATCAGCCAGATTTAGAAACATTTTCTCTATGGAATTTACTTATACTTTGCTCATAGTAGGTGCATAGTATAGGTCTACTGAGCTGAACTGCTGTGCAGCAAAATTAGATATATCACTCAGAACAAAGTAGTTAAAAGAGCCCATTTACAGTGTCACAGTAATTACTTAGGTCAATAGAAAAATATTCTAGTAGTTTATAGAATTTGAAGTTTCTGTTTGAATTTAGCCAATGTTTAATGAATATCTAAACTCTGCAAAGCACCGTCGTAGAAATAGGGACTGGGAATGGGGAATAGAAAGACAGGAGGTACTCACTCCTAAAGACTTACTACACCTAGTAGAGAGGAAAGATATAGACCCAAGGAACAGGAGATACTCCAATCAAAGCTGGGGGAATTCTAGTCTACTCTAAAGTTCCAAAGTGGATAATTGGGTCAGTGATCTGGATGGAGCCTCTTTTAAATCTCTTCTCAACCATGTGGCTCATAGAATAGTCTCTTGGGTAAAACAGCAGGTTGTAAAAAATAAAATAAAATAGTCGCTATTAATAAAACTGAGAACATCTGTTTCTTTCACTTTTTTTTTAACGGTTTTTGCCATAGATTATGTGCACTCATCAGAGAGAGAGAGAGAGAGAGAGAAGAAACCTCCCAGAAATACAATGCCACAATCTCTTGTCTTCCATTCTTCTCTTGGAATTTTTAGATCAAATGCACATGTACTGACATGATCCTCAAGCTGCCAGATCCAGGACTTGTAGGGCGCTCCGCCCTGTGGGAGTCAGTGCTTTAACCACTAGGCCACCTACTGGCCCCATCTTTCACTGTTCTAACAGTATTTTGAACATAACACACAAGAGTCTCCCCTCATCTTAGATTTGACTTCCTGCAGTTTCAGTTACCTGTGGTCATTCATGTTTCAAAAACAAATAGAAATTTTCGAAAATGAACAACCTACAAGTTGTAAGTGCTACATCTAAATGCTTACTTCCTTCACCTCATTTCATCTCATAATGTAGGCATTTTGTTATCTCACAAGAAGGAGATGGGTAAGTACATAAGATATGTTTTGAGAGAGACCACATATATGTAATTTTTATTACAGTATATTGTTTAAATTGTTCTAGTGTTTTTGTTATTGCTAGTCATTTACTGAGCCTAATTTAAAAATGAAACTTTATCATAGTATCAATGGAAATAATCAACTCTGTAGAAATAATTAATGTGGTTTATTTTCCAAGCATGAATGTGTGTGACCTAGGCCTGGAGAAGAGGAAAACATGCCTTTCTTAGGGTGATCCGGCACAGGGGTTCCTTTTATTTGATTTTGAAAGTGACAGACAAGGTTTAGAATTTAGTGAAAAGAGTTTTACTTTGTTCTGGCCGAAAAAGATGGGACATCTGGAAGGCAGTCCTGTAGGTCAGAGATGGGTTTTGCAATTCTTAGGTTGGTGATTGGAAAGGGAGACCTCTGTTTCAGGAAGGCATCAGCAAAGAGTGTACCTTAACAGAGATAAGGGAGCTTGTTTACATCATAAAAGATACTGTCCCAAAGACAGGATGTAGGAAGAGTCCTGTTATCAATGAGTCAAAAATTGACTCTTAATGATTGTGGGTGTGTTTCCCCCTTCAAATTTATCCTCTAGTTCAAAGAAACTGTCTAAGGGATAAAAGGTCTCTATGAAAGAACTTTCATAATCCTCAACCGTACTTCAGGAAGCCCTGAACAAATATTTATGGCAGAAAAAAAGGGGCATATTTTCAGATAGGGAGTGAAGAGATTTTCCTAATAAAGTAGTAAAACAGTTATGTCCCAAAGCCTGGTAGAGATGAGAAACCATAATATTCTTGACCTTTTACCTCTGACTCAATGAAGTACCAGGGGGTGGTCAGCACCATGGCCAAGGCCTGGGTAACCTTTATCCCCTCCCTACTCAGCACCAAGGCCTGGGTAACCTTTATCCCCTCCCTATGTGAGCAACTGAAATCCCTTGCTCAGAGCCCGATTTCCCGATTTACTATTTCGTTAGGAATATATTCAGCAGCATGTATGTTACTATTTCGTTAGGAATATATTCAGCAGCAAAACCAGGCATCAAATCCGAGCTCTCACTCCAGGCGGGCAGGCTAATGAACACATTTCAGCGTGGCACCTTTCCATGATTCCTAAAGGCTTTGCCGACATGGGCAGAAGATGAAACAGGAGGCCAAGCCAGATCTGATTATGTTTTTCTGGCTTGAGATGAGAGTAATATGACGCCAGAGATGGGTGCCCATTTTCTTGTAATGAGGAGGGTGGAGTTAATTTGGTTTGTTGGTCCAAATAATAGCTAAGGTCTTATATTTAAAAATTATTTGCATAGATAGGACAGGACATAGTTTTCAAAAGTATTTCATAAACATTCATACACACCTATAGTGTGGTCACTGGCAGTATTTGAAAAAGATTTGGGGGGTTCTATGCCAAATATTTTGGGTCGGAAGGATTTTCTGCAGCTCAGTTGTAGAAGATGGCACATTTAGAGAAAACTGTCATTGAAATCTCTGAATTGGTAAAAAGGCGCCCTAGTTTTAAAAAGGCAAATCTCTTTTTCAACTGTGTGCAGTGAAGTTAACTTGTCTTTGCTAAATACAGATCTGAGGCTACATTAGCAAACAGATACAACTAGTATATAATGCATATGTTAATTTCACGATGGTAAATTCTTCTAATGTCTTTAAAAACAGTATTGTCCCTTTCACTGGCTTAATTATTCTCCCTGTAATCCCCATGCCATTATTTTTTAAAACAACATTTGCTTCTTTTATAGTTACAAAGAAACTTAGACCTGTATTCAATTTTTTCAAAATTTGAATGAAATTAATGAGTCTTTGCCCTTTCTTTGTACCTGCTCACAATTGTTTCTGTCATCTCTCCCTGCCTCCTTCATTTATTCCAGACATCTTATGTCTTCCTAACCATCTATCATAATGGCTAATGTTCAGTCAACCCAATCAATCAAGCACAGGGTTTAATTACTTACATGAATTATTTTACTTAATGCTGAGAATATTCCCATGAAGTAGGAACTATTGTTATTCCATCTTTATTGGATAAGGAACCTGAATTTGCCACAATCATAAAGCCAAGAAGAAGTGGAGGCTGGGGTGGAATGGTGGCACGGTGACAAAATGCGATGCTCTGTGTGACACAGACCCCACGGGAGGGTGCCAACTCAAGGCTGGAGAGCTCCCTGAGTACTTCAAGAACACGTGTCCCCTTTGGCTAGCTGAGGCTGGGGGTGGACTACAGTGCCGAGACCCAGCAGCACTGCTGTGTCTCTAGCTCTGTCTTGCTTGCTCTCTCTTCTGTTTCTCTCATCATAGAATAAGTTAATTAATTTTTAAAAACTGGGACCACAGTCCATACTCTTTGCCTTGACCTTGACTCTTCTCCATCCTCTAAGGGCACCACAAGAGGGAGAAAAGTTTTAAGGTGATATCTCTCCCCATGCCACTTTTCTGGAGACTGTACACTGTGACATATTATAGGAAAAATGGAGGGGCCAGAAAAATTTGGGAGAGCCAGTGTCTTGAACTTAGGTTACTTGGTAATGAAATCTTTAAGATATTTTTTATTATTTATTTTATTTTTTGAAGTTTGCTATAAGGCACATGTGCTCACTGAGAAAGACAAAGAGAGAGTGAAAGTGAAAAAGCAAGTCACCAGGTCCAGGATTCAAACCACTGTCAGCCATGTGGGAGTCTAGCACCTAGCCATCATGCCACCTGCTGACTCCATCTTTTTTTTCTTTTTTCTATATTTTTTTCTTTTTTAAAAAAGAATTATTCTTATTTAATTTAATTTTATTTATTCACTCCATCTTTAAGACAGTTTTAAGACTCAGAGCTCTGCAAAGAAAAATGGAACCTTCAGACATAATAGGAAGTATTTGCTGTATACGTGGTGTGTTTTCTTTTTATTCAATTAAAATAAAGTGGCAGTTGGTCATTCTTTCAGGCAGAAATATACTTTGGAGGGAAAACCTCATTTACAGTGTGCTTTTCCTTGATCTGTTCACCTCTTTGTTCTCATCACTCTTCCCTAAGTGAGTGGTTCTGGAAGGAAAGGTGACTCCTCCACTACCAGACCCCTATCCAGGTGTTCATTTTCCTTAAATTTGTCATCAAGTTTTAATTCCAAGTTTGGCATTTCTCAATTTGCCATAATGGAACAGATAAGCATGCTTGATTCCTTGCACAACACAATTTGAATTTAACTACAGTGGCTGTCAGGTGCAACTGCTTTTAAACTTCACAAAGTTCTTTTTTTATATACAATATCTCATATAACTGTCTCAAAAGTCAGTTATAAGTAAGTGGTTGGCAGAATAGAATTGAACCTTTGTTTAAAGCACAGATGCACACTAACAGAAATTACTGCCAAAGAATAATGACGGTATTTGTGTGGACGCGCAACAGATTGTGAATGTCGTTTGGTGCTGATCCCCTATCATGTCAGCACGTCCCACATTTTCATTTGCCTCTCCCAGCAGTATATATGCAAAGCAGTTGATCTAAACTCACCCACCACCCCAATACAAAACACTTCAGTTATTGTGGTTGCAGAAGTAATTGGCCATCTGTTCGTTTTCCTCATTGCGTCATGATAAATAACAATGGATCCCAGAACAAGTTTGCCCTCTATCTCCCATTTCATGGGATCCTGTGGACTGAGGTCTGTCTATTGTTGTAGCAGTGTGCCATAGACTTGTTTCAAGAAATGCTAAGGTGGGGACCAGCAGTTGCATAATGACTGTGTCGCTGGACTCCCATGTAGTTGACCGTGGTTCAAGCCAGGACCTGGTGGCTTAAACTCACGCCGGACGCATGTGCGTGCGTGCCCAAGATCCTGAGAGGAGAAAGGAGGAGAAGGGATCGCAGCATGGTAATCTCCCCTGAGGGGTGATTTCTCGCTTTCTGTCTCTCTGTCTCTCTCTGGCTGGTTGGCAAGTGCATGCCCCCTATAGCAAAAACCTCTCAAAAAAAAAAATGCTAAGGTGCATTATCATTTAATCCCTCTTCATCGTTATACAATTTTATTGTGTTTGATGTGACAACATGTATTGTTTTAGCCTCATGAAGTGATTCCTATTTTAAATATCTACACCCCTCCTGACAAGTTGCTTGGCCATTCTGTAATGCTCTATAACAGAGCAGTAGCTTAAAATAATAGTTATCCTTCGTCACACGTTTATGGGTTGGTTCACATTTGACTGACTAAAGTTTGGCTTGGCTGGGCTTGGTTCCAAGCTGCAGATTGAACCTGGGTCTGTTCCATAAGTCTTTCATCCCATTCCCTTAGGCAGTGGGATACCTGGGGCATATTCTTCTGATGGGACTAACAGAAATGAAAAACTGGCAAGTATAAAAGTAGCAATGTCTCTTAAAGTCTAGATTTGGACCTAGTACACTGTCACTTCTACCCATATTCCATGAACAAAATAAAGGCATCTAGTAAAGCCCACTGTCAATGAGATGAGGAAGTAGACTCCATCTCTGGTTGGAGGAAATGCAGTGTTGTATGGCAAAGAGTGTAGACACTGGAAGAATGAAGAATGGGAACAGTTCATACAATCTACCATGAAGACAGAGAGAGAGAGAGAGATTTGACTCCTTGTCTACTTTAAAGCTAACAATTCAAAGCAGAATTGAGTCACTTGAAAGAGGAGCATAGATCATCTTCAGGGAAGGCCTTCATCTTTCTCTTTCTTATCATAATACAGTCGCCCCCCCTGTATCCACAGTTTCCAAATCCAGATTCAACCAACCATGGACTGAAAGTATTAAAAAAAAAAAAGTTTGCATCTGTATTGAACATGGACAAAGCTTTTTTTTCTATTAGCACCTAAACAATATGGTATAATACTCTGCACATTTCTTAATGTATTAAAAGCAATCTAGAGATGATTTAAAGTATACAGGAGGGTGCCCACATGTTGTCTTTTTTTTCTCTTAGCACCTAAACAATACGGTATAATACTCTGCACAGAATGCCCATTTCTTAATGTATTAAAAGCAATCTAGAGATGATTTAAAGTATACAGGAGGGTGCCCACATGTTGTCTGCAAATATTACACCATATTATGTAAGAAACATGAGCATCCCGAGATCTGGGTATCCAGAAGGCGTCCTGGGACCGATTCCCCATGGATACTGAGGGGCCGCTCCATGTCAGCTGCATTCATGTGATGCCCTCTTGTTTCGAGTTTTCTGTGGAGACGTCTGTCTTTGAAAAGTGTTGTCATAATTAGCAACCTAAATTCAAAAACACAAAACTCAGTCTTTTCTTTTTTAAATAATGTCTTTACATTTTATTTATTCATGTTTATTTTATACATTCAATCACTATACATCACTACAGACTATAAAATGAATTTACCCAACATGAATACACTTCACACTAGTCCAACTGAAAACATCACACACGTTATCATCCACGGATAATCTAGATAATTTCTATCAAAACACTTACCTTACCCATAAATGATTCAAACAGGTTCTTGAGGTTTATGGTAGAAAGAAGAGTACACACCTAATAATTTAACCGACACTTTGAACATATTTAATTCAGGCTTTTATATGGGATGACAAATTTTTGAAATAATATTTAGTTCTTGCCTTTCTTTTTCTCTTGTTTGCAAAAATGGCACCTGTTCTTGTAGAAAAAACTCAGAACATAATTTTAACTACAAAGACAAGAAAAAAATGTCTTCTACGATTTCACCTATTAAAAATAACTGCAGTTAAATGTAGTTTAATATTGCTTTTTAATGATGAACATATATGGATCTGTATCTTTTTTTTTTTTTAGAGGTTTTTGCTATAGGGCACGTGCGCTCCCCAGAAAGACAGAAAGAGACAGAGAGGCCACACCACAATCCCTTCTCCTCCATTCTCCTCTCGGGATATTGGGCATGCACACACACGTGCCTGGCATGAGTTTAAGCCACCAGGTCAGGGATTCAAACTGTGGTCGGCTACATAGGAGTCCAGCAATATAGCCATTATGCTAACTGTTGGTCCCAAGGATCTGTATCTTTTTTAAAACATTATGATCAGCACAGTACAGACACTGCTTTATAACTTACTGTTTTTAAAATAGAAAATTAAGATAATTAGAACACAAGCCCAAAGCTATAAAGGAACACATTGTATAATTCTGTCAAAAACAGTTGATTTGGGAGGGAAAAAATTAGAGTAATTGACTTTGAATTATGTAGGCCAAATATCAGGTTTATTTTCTCACTATCTGCTAATTTCAAATTAAATTCACAACCAACTGACTGACATGTGAGTGATGTACATTTAGATCTGAACCTTAGGATATAAGGTTCTATATAACTTTAATAAATAGTGGGCTGCTTTATATCTTTATTCTCTTCTTCCTTATTCATGAATGAGTACATGCTCGCATACATGAATGTAAGGAGAAGGGCTGAGAGAGAGAGAGAGGAGAGGAGTACCTTCTACAGGGTAGTCATACCATGATCCCCTTTCTCCAGTGCTCCAGCCCATAAAAATCTTGGGCACTTGCTCATGTGCCCAGAATGTTTCAAAAGACCTATTGGGCATACAAACCAAGGTCACCATATGGAATCCTGCTTCTTTTGAGTAGAGCATCACTGCTGTGCCATGGAGCATGCCCTGGGTTCTTTTTTATACTTTTCAGTAAGTAAAAAGTTTGTAAGAGTTTTACTTTTAAAATAAAGTATCTGTTCAAAAGGAAAAAAATTATTTTTATTTTCTTTAATGAGTTGCAAAAAATGCAAAATAACATCCTTAGCTTGTTGAAATTTAAATTTCTGAGACTGGAAGGGTCAGGAAAACCCAGGAGAATTTTGATGCCTTGAGGTTTTATTGGTTTTTTTTTTTTTTTGATGCACTTAGAGTTACACAGTTAATAACTGAATTTCCTTTCTTCCCCCTTTAAGCTTTTCATCTTCAAAGATTCTACAATATATGAATATATGTTCCAGTACAAATTTCTCTGCCAGTAAAAAAATCTGTTCATTTAAAAAGGAATCCATTATGAATGTAGTGACATTTCCATTGAATGTATATGATAAATCTATATTCAAAGAAATACAGATGATAAATCTATATCCAGAGAACTCCTAGGACCGATAGGATAAAAGCAAAGAATGCAGGTCACATGACTGTGGATTTTTATCCTCTTCCTTTCATTCCTCTTTCTCCCTCTCTCTCGCATGCATGCACGCATGCACACACACACACACACACACACCATTCACTTGTCATCTCTGCAATTTTCAAAGTTTACCAGAGTTACATGTTACAAGTATCTTTCAAGAGTTACATGTTATAAGTACTTTTCAAAGAGGTACATGTTACAAATATCCTTTCAAAGAGGTACATGTTGCAAGTATCTTTCAAAGAGTTACCAATACAAGCACTTTTTGAAGAGTTACATGTTATAAGTACCCTCAAAGAGTTAAATCTGTGTTTATCAGTTTGTGAACTTCAGAAGCAATTTA
This sequence comes from Tupaia belangeri chinensis, assembly GCF_000334495.1. NCBI lineage: Eukaryota > Metazoa > Chordata > Mammalia > Scandentia > Tupaiidae > Tupaia > Tupaia belangeri. Next base: position 414,077 of record NW_006202744.1, read on the forward strand.
TCATTTGCTTTGTCTGTATTCCAAACCCTGTTCAGCCTAGTTTTGTTTTTGTCTTTTTAGTTTTTCACTGTAATGTGTGTGTGCTCACCAGAGACAGAGAGGGCAAGTAAGAAACCAACCCTCAGGAGGGACATTCACACTACAATCTCCTCTACTACACTTTCCTCTCTGGATCCTGAGGCCTGGATCCAAACCCCAGATGTGGGAATCTAGCCATCTCAAAACTCCCGCCCCCTATACCCCCAGCTGGCCCTGATTTCCTTGTAACTATCTCTACATTGGTCCTCAAATTTGATTCTGTTGAAAACAAGCATGACACAAGTGGTCTACTATTGACAGTGAGTGACCCTGAGATGTTTTTCAATTTTCAGGGCAGTAATAAAACAAATGAAAACTAAAACAAAAAGTTTCTTTTTTTTTTTTTTTTTTTGGTATGGGGAGAGGTTTTTGATATAGGGCCAGAAAGACAGAGAGAGACGAAAGAGACAGAAAGTGAGAAATCACCCCCCAGAGGGGAGGGCCAGACCGCTATCCCTTCTCCTCCATTCTCTTCTCAGGATCTTGGGCACGCATGCACATGCGCCCGGCATGAGTTTAAGCCACGGGGTCTGGAACTCTAATTGCAGTCGACTACATGGGAGTCCAGCGACATAGCCATTATGCCAAGTATTGGTCCCTGAAACAAAAAGTTTCTACACACTGAC
>NW_006202744.1:414811-422606 GCF_000334495.1 Tupaia belangeri chinensis
CCTGCTTTAGCCTATCAAGTTCCATGAAAAATTGAAGAATGCAACAGATTAATTCTCTAACCTTGATACTGGCTCTATTTTGCTTTCAGAGTTCTGTTTTTCCCTCCCTGTTCTTTATTACATTCTTAATGTAGATTTCTTTGATACAATGAGCTAACGATCAGCTGTTTTCCTCCCCAAATCTAAGACAGTATACTAAGCCTTCCACACTTACTAAGTGCACTCTCCCAGCCTAGTGACAGACTGTCACCTTGACCTCATGTAGCCATGAATATGTAGATTCTTCATTACAATTTTTGAACTAGTTTTTAACCCAAGACAGCCAGTGTTTCTAGATTTGAAGAGTCTGACATACCTTGGAATGCCTTGATAATACAGTGTACTTAACTAAAATGTATCTAGTGGCTGGACAGTAGCATAGTGGTAAAAACACAGCCCTTTGAGCAGAGACACATGGAAAGGTTGCTGGTGCATGACCAGGGACCTCCCAGAAAACACTAGGGATGCCCATGCCCATGATCCAGGATTGGCTGAGCTTGGAGGAGGGTCACAATATAAAGACCCTGCTGGGCATGCTGTATCTTCTGTGTCTCTCACTCATGGGATCAATAAATAAACTAAAACAAACAAAACCAAACAAACAAAAACTCAAGACCTCAGAAGAAGGGGGAAAACAGTTTGGTGGATTGGAGTACAGGTATGGTGCCAGGTGCTTTGAATCCCAGTTCCCGGCTTTGATTCATGTCATTTAAGGCATTTCTGAGTCTCTCATTCCCCATTGGTAAAGTGGGAAATGGTACATAAATTATTTGTACGTAAGAAATGGCACATAAATTGTGAACTTCAGGTGAAATGAGGCATGCATCACACCTGGTACAGACAGAGTGCATGCTCAAAATGTTTGTTCTTATTACATCATTCTAGGTTAGTTCATGCGCAAGAAAGCAACCTCATTACTTCAAAGCCATATTTTATTATGGTCTTATGACGCTGTTCTCCAGGCTTATTAGTCATTTTATTTATGATACTTGTCTCTAAATGAATTGATTTTTTTTCTTTTCTTTACACAATAGAATGTGTACATGTGAGAATAAGAGAAAGATTAAAAAAGAGAGAGTCACCCTCCAAAGGGTCTGGTTACTCACAGTCCCATTCCTTGCGTTCTCCAGACCGTTGGGTCCTGGGCCCTTGGGTGTATGCCCAGCATGTTTCAGGTTGACCAGTGTAGGAATTTGAACCATGGTCACCATGTGGGATCTGACTTCTCTTGAGCAGTCAGTACTACTGCACCACAAAGCAGCCTCTTCTGAATGACGTTTTCTTTTTATTTTTTTTTAATTTTTTTTTTATAATTTTTGCTATAGGGTACATGTGTAGGGGTGTGTGTGTGTGTGTGTGTGTGTGTGTGAGAGAGAGAGAGAGAGAGAGAGAGAGAGAGAGAAGGAAAGCAAGAAATCACCCCTCAAGGTTGGACAACTATGTCCTAATCTCCTCTTCTCCACTCTTCTCTTGGGATCCTGGGCACACATACATTCCTCAAGTTGCCAGTTTGGGGTCCAAACAACCCAGCTGCTATGTGGAATCCAGTCACCCCAACCACCACACCACCAGCTGGCCCTCTGAATAAATTTGACTATGCTTGAAAAGCAAATTCACCTTTAATGGCAACTATTTCCTTACATTAAGAGAGAGAGAACATAAAATGTTGAAAAGTTCAATGGAAAGCTCAATAGAGTTATTTGGAGATATAACTCAAACATATTCTTCAAGTTCAGGCATCTTTAAGAACATAATTGAGATGTTCAGGAGATAGGAAGTGACTGACTAGCTACTTCAGTCCTGCAGGGTATCCCCAAAAGCCTGTGCTTTGACTAGGTACCAAACCTCCTCCAATAGTATTTTAAAAATTTAGTATTTTACTCATGGAGGAAAAAAATGGAAGGACTTCATTCAAGGCATTTTTTTCTATTTAGACAGAAAGAAAAAGTACCAATTGTTACTCAGAGATTTGGATGGAGTGTTGAATGAAAACTGAAACAAAGAAGCGATATCTCTGACCTACTGTTTTAGGGATACATCCAGTACTATTGTGAACTTCAAGATTTATTATGATAATGGCTCAAATCTTGGATGGGTTGTCCATGTGAGAAGTTTGAAATATATTGTCACAGATGAAGTTAAAGGAGAAATGAACCTACAGAGTTGGCATCATTTATCCATTATGTATCATGCCAACTGTCCATAAAAATGTATTAAGCAACTGCTAATTGCCAGCACTCTACAAGGCTCTGTAGGAAATAGAAAAGAAGTATAACTCATGGTAATAACTTAGGCAATGTAGCATTTTCTACCTTTATTATATTCTCCATTGGGTAGTTACACTCTCTCCCCACTGACAAGATTTCATTAGTGCAATAGGCTTATTTCTAGCCTACGCACCTGCAGTGGTAGTGACTTTGCTGTGTACGTTTCTATCTTTTCACCTAGTTGTCCCTAAACTTCTAGCTTCACACCTGTAAATGCCTCTGAGAGTTCAGAACAAAGCTCTGTTACATTCATGGTGACCCACAGTGCTAATTAATAGGAGAGATAAAAAGTGGGAAAAGAAAACAAAACCCACAAGATGCAACATTTATCTGCAAGAATTTTCTCATCCATCTCTCTCTGGCTTTTACTGTTCCATTTGTGCTTTAGAATGTTAGTCACATTTATTAACATAATATTTATAAACATTAACTTGATAATACAATGTTAATGAACACTACCATCTAAGAGAGTGCCAAGCATGTGGGGAAATCTGAGTTAGATTTAGTCATGCCCCCATGACAGAATGTTAGCAGTCCTTGGGGGACTTTCCATGAGGTTGCTGGAAAAAACTGTTGCTTTCAATCTGCAGCATTTTTCAGCCCTGAAGTGAAAATAAACATGCCGTGAGAAAAAAATAAGATCAATATTATAGCAAGAGAAATTAGAGCAGTTATTAGTATATTAATTGAATACCAGATGGAAAAGCAAAACAAACAATAGCCTGCCAGTCTCCACAAAAAGTGTCTTCTAAATATTTTAGAAGAAATTCTAAAACAACATGTGTTGGTGAGGTATATGAGTATATATTTTTGGCTACTCTGAGCTTGCTAGTGACCAAAATAACCCATGTATTACATGACATGAAGTCAGAAATTACAGAGAAATATGCCAATAATATAATTGCAAATGACCTTTGCAGATGACAAAATAGATACTAAGCTTTTGGTGTAAGTGTTGTTAGTTATATTATCTGAGAAATGTGTGTCCATCCACTCCTGTTGTCTTTTTTGCCATGTGCAAACTCTATACACTGGCCACTTTGGCCTTGGTGAGGATCAGTCAAGTTCCAGTGGGCCTTGAGCCTGTGGTGGTGTGCTCCAGACTGGCATGGCTGGGGACTCTAGGATTCTTCCTGTGAGCTGTCTGTACTTCAACCCACAGTTGAAGCCTGTAAATGATAAAGAGTCTAACAGCCCACAGTTTAGCAGAAATGGTAAACATTGCTTAAGCCATCTGAGTGCTGTAAAATATGTCCAAACATATGAAGGCATTTCTGAGATCTTGTTCATTTATTTTAATTTTTTTTTATTCCTGCATGCATTGTTTCCTAAAGGGTAAAAAATGACTTTTGTACCATAGCAGATACTCCCAAAGTTGTTATATCTCTAAGGATATCTTACTTATTTAACTATAAACTTTCAAATGCCAAGGTTGATTTGGAATGATTCTTTGTCAAACCCAAGTAATCATCAGACTTTTTTGGATGCATACTGTGTGTCCTCCTCTGCCCTAGTGGAGTGCCCAGAGGAGGGCAAAGCCAGTCTCCTTCCTAGTCACGATGACGCAATAGGATGAGCGCAGGAATGTGGGCGTGGAAGATGTGCCGGGGCAACACATCAAAGAACACTTAACTCTGCCTGATCATAAGGAAGCAGAACGTGGAACCACCTACACAAATCGTTCAACGTAAAGAGGAAGGACATAGATCAAACCTAACTTTACAATGAAAAAATACAGAGAAGTGGACATTTAAGGTACGTCTTACAGTAACCGATAACATCAGTATTCTCAAATTTCTCTATCTAAACTGAAGGACAGCTGGTAAGCCAATACTTCACTTTTTTAAAAAAAATTACCTTCATCAACACCTTTGCCAACTTTCTCCTTGTTTTTGTTTTGTTTTGTTTTGTTTTCCAAAGTAGTTATGGCCAATAGAGTTTAATTGAATTTTATACTGTTCTGTTCATTAACTTAGTCAAAGATATTTGAAGCTTATTACACTTTCCTGGAATATTCTGTTTCTCTACTTCATTTTTTTTTTTCTCACAATGTTGCCCCCTCTCAGCTCAGAATAGGAGTGTTCCTTGCAGTGCCAGGGAAAAGTCCCAGGGAGAACTTGGCATTTTTTCCTAGCATATACATTTTATTGAGGAACTTGAGAATGGCAAAATGGGCAGGGGGGAGAGGGGCCAAGTAATTCAACACATCTTTATATTAAAGCAAATATGCTATATTACACTGGAATGAAAATTCACGTGCATTTACACACACTGAAAAAGAGCACCAACACAAGTCTTCAGATAGCGATTGCGCTGGCTGCGGCGCTTTCAGATTCTCACTCCATCTCTGGGTGATAGCTCCTGCTTTCTTTTCCTTTTTTTTTTTTTTTTTTTTTTTTTTTTTTTTTTTTTTTGCGGTAGGGTGCCTGTGCTTGCCAGAGAGAGAGACAGAGGACAGAGAGACAGGGAAAATGAAAAATCACCCCACCTCCCAAGGAGAAATGACCACACTACAATCCCTTTTCCGCCATTCTCCTCTCCAGATTTTGGGCACACATTCGTACACACCTGGTGTGTGTGAGCCTGTGTGTCCAGGACTCGAACCATGTACTCAGCCATGTGGGATCCAGTTGCCTTAACCTCCATGCCACCTACTGGCCCCTACCCTGAATATCTTAAAGGGCTTTTTGAACAAAGCGGGCCTGAGGGGGGGGGTCATAGCACAAGCTCAGTTAGGACTTGACAGTCATGCTGTCAAACGCTGGGGGCGGGGGTCAGTGGGACCTCACAAGACCCAGTAAGTGTCACCCACGTGGGCTTGAGTCCCAAGCTGAGACTCACTGCACGCATCACCTCCTTTGAGGAATACTTTGAGCCAGGACTAGTTCCCCTTAACAGAGGGAGATACTGAGGAGCCTGTGGTGACAGAGGAAGTAGATTCTGGATCCAGCTTGTTTTTGTTTTGTTTTGTTTTTTAGGGTTTTTGCTAAACAGTGTGTGCACTGGTCGCTGGAGAGACAGAGAGAGGGTTTCTCACTTTCCCTCTCTGTCTCTCCAGCAATCCAGCTAATTTGTAAAGGGCCATACGGGCCTGAAATCATCGGCTTCCTTGAGCGCTGCTTCAGGAGGTTTGGAGGGGGAGGCTTGGAGGGGGCGGAAGGCTCAGTCTTGTTTACTGTTGTTGCCTGAGAGATGGAGAGGGTGGGGCCCATGGCTCCCCACACACACACACCTACCACCCCCCAGTACCACCCCCAGATCTCGGAGGGGAGTGTTAGGAGACTAAGAGCCTGGGGGAGCCCTGACACCCCCGCCCACCTCCACTTGCCCTGGGAGGAATCTGTCTCCCTATCCCTCTGGTGGGGCCCTGGCCCCTGGGCTCCCCCACCCTGCCCTGATTCATCCTTCCGTCCCCAGCAGCTCCCCAGCCCTCCCTAATCACCTGCCGGGGGGATGGCCACGCCACAATCCCTTCTCCTCCATCCTCCTCTCGGGATCTTGGGCACGCACGCACACACGCCCAGCATGAGTTTAAGCCACTGGGTCTGGGACTCGAACCCTGGTCGACTATGTGGGAATCCAGCGACATAGCCATTATGCTAACTGCTGGTCCCATAGCTCCTGCTTTCTAAAGATGGTCTCACACGTGAGGCTTTTATAGCCATCACTCTGGGTGTTGTTCTAAACAAGATTCCAAAAACGTCACAAGCACCTGAAGTATTGCTCCTTTCTGTCTTTGTTCACCACCTCACCTCTGCCACACGCTCATCATAGGATCTAAGGATCTATAAAATTACAGTGTTTGAGTCAACCCCATCACACAGTGGTCGGGTGCTGCATAGAGGAAGCTGGATCCCACATAACCAACCCAGGTTTGAATTTTATCCCCATCTGCTTATGCCGGGCTTACAATGTGCATAGGATCCTGACAGAATTGGAGGGAAAAAGATTACAGCATGGACAGGACTCTTCATGGGGTGCTTTTCTCTTCCTCCCTCCTTCCCTCCCTCTGCCTCTCTATCTTCCTTGTGCACACACACATGCTCTATTATGAATAAAAATAAGCTTAAGAATAAAATTACAGTGATTATCTAACTGCCTAACACATATTTACATATCTCTCTGAGGTGTGACTGTCTTGAGAGCATGTTGGGTGGTTTCTTTTGTTTTCTGTATGTCCCTAACCATTTCTATTAATATATCGCCAACTCCCAGCTCCTGTCACAGAGTATTTAATAAATGTGTGCTGAATGGATTAATGTTCGAATGACTCTTAGCAACTATTCAGAACAAACCACAATTTATACACTCACACGTGTAGCACTCTGATAAGGACCCTGCTTACTCTCGTGCTTTATCTGGGTTGGAACTGATCATCACTGCGACATGACATGACACACTAGGCTGCAGAATTATGAGAGAACCAGTCTTGTCATCAGGAGCAGAAACAAGGAAATTCTCCTGGGAATTCAAGTCTCCATCTAATAATCAAGGAAACTAAAGTTGTTACATTAAAGAAGTGTGCACGCTGCAAAATCACTGGGAGGAGACACCCTGTCAGAAGATCATCCACTCTTCCAGCAGCCAAGACAAAAGGGAAGAAATGAATGATACAGTACAAATAATATGCTTCCAAGACTGACTACTGACCACAGCTGAATTAATTTCCTCTAGTCAATACATCTGTCACCGTCCCATTAATCCATTAGGTCCAAATAGATTAGACCACTAAGAGACGAAGAGTACAAGGATCATCTTTGCTACAATCTGTTTCATCAGTTGTCCCGACATCTAGACATGGTCTAAGAATTTGGGTTTATTTTTTAAGTAGTTACAAAAAAATGAATGGGCTATGAAAATAAAGTTGGTTTTGCACTTAGAAGAGGAACCTAAAGTATAGGGCACTTGACTATTCTGTAGCTTGAAGAGGAGGGCATTTCATTCAATCCATAGATATTTGAATGTTATCTACATGCCAAGAACAAGTCCAAGCAAAATAAAGGGCAAAATAAAATATGAATAATAGACATAATAAGCATTGACGTATTTGCCTTTCAATGATGTGTCCATTTAAGAAATTTGAAGTTTGAGAAACTTGGGACCAGCGGGTGGTGTGATGGTTAAGGCACTGGACACTCCCATATAGCCAACTGGGGTTCGAGTCCTGGACCTGGTGGCTTGCTTTCTCACTTTCTCTCTCACCCTCTGTCTCTCTCTGGTCAAATTAAAAAAAAAAAATCAGGGACCAGCGGTTATCGTAATAGCTATGTCACTGGACTCCCACATAGTCGACCACGGTTCGCGTCCCAGACCCGGTGACTTGAAACTCACGCTGGGCGTGTGTGCGTGCGTGCCCAAGATCCCGAGAGGAGAATGGAGGAGAAGGGATTGCGGCGTGGCCATCCCCCCTGGGGGGTTATTTCTTGCTTTTTATCTCTCTGTCTCTGTCTGGCGAGCGCACGTGCCCTATAGCAAAAAAAAAAAAAAAA
>NW_006202744.1:423305-428766 GCF_000334495.1 Tupaia belangeri chinensis
CGCACATATATATATGTATATATATATGCACTCACACACATATATAACACATTTAGAAGACAATTGAAAGCAGTACAAGAATGAACAATGGACTTAGTATGCCTCAGTTAGAATACTACTTTTTTTTTGTTCCGGGAGATTTTTGATATAGGGTGTGTACATTCACTGGAGAGACAGAGATACAGAACGTGAGAAATCACTCCCTTTCAGGAGGGATGGTCACACTACAATCCCTTCTCCTCCATTTTCCTTTTTTTTTTTTTTTTTGCTATAGGGTACGTGCACTTGCCAGCCAGACAGAGAGACGGAAACTGAGAAATCACCCCCCCGAGGGGGGATGGCCATGCCGTAATACCTTCTCCTCCATTCTCCTCTTGGGATCTTGGGCACGCATGCACACGTGCCCGGCTTGAGTTTTAAGCCACCGGGTCCAGGACGTGAACCACGGTCGACTACATGGGAGTCCAGCGACATAGCCATTACGGTAACTGCTGGTCCCGATTCTCCTTTTTGGATTTGGAGCACACGTGAATGCATGCCTGGCATGTTTTAAGCCACCAGCTCTGGGACTTGAACCACGGTTGACTATGTGGGAGTCCAGCAACATAACCATTATGCCCTCTGCTGGTCCCTAGAATACTACTTCTATCATTTAATAGTTATATGACCCTTATGCATGGCATTTAAGCCCTCTATATGTTAGTTTCCTCTTAATAAGCATAAATAATCTGTTAACCATCACACCTACTTCCATATGGTTATTATGATAAAATGAAGTGATCTATATAAAATTCTCAAAGCAGCTCTTGGCACTCAGGGTATATTGAGTAATATATCCTATATACCCTGTCATTTACCTGGGATATTGGTAGAAACCAGAAACATTTGAATAGTTCTGAAAATGCCTTTCTTGGAAGTGGACTTTTGAAAACACACAGTATTCTGAAATGAGAAGTTGAGCCCACAGTGGTTGATCAAAAAGCTAAAATCCTCAAGTGTTATTGGGCTTTCATTATGTCTTCAGCACTCCACTATATGCTAAGGAGTATTCAAATGGCCCAATGGCTAATTTCTGTCCTGCAGATGTCTACAGTATAGGGGAGCAACGAGACAAAAACAGATGGAAATCATTAAATAGTAAAGACTGAAACAACCATTTAAGGACTACAATAAAAGTCACAATATAATGCAATGTATGATATGGTCATAACTTCTGGAATGCCTGTGGAATTCCGGTGATGACTTCAAATGTATATTGTAATGTAACATAAATATATACAACCACAAAACAGACATAGACCATATGCTTAATAGGGTAAAGTCAAAACAAACTTATAAATTACATATAAACAAAATAAATATTTCAATTAAAGTCATCAATTTAATGTGGTTAATAATATTGTTTTGCCAAAACAAAGTTATCACTTTCAGAATGAATGCAATGTTGATTCCAAGGCACGGGTTATTTTGATTTTGACGTGCTCTATGAATGTGTGCTGAGTGATAACATAATTCCCAGAGCATGTTTTCTTTTTAAACTAATGGCCGTGTTGTTTTTTTGTTTGTTTTGTTTTGTTCTGCCTGTAGAACACCTTGTTTTCATTTAGTATTATTTAATGCAAAAGCATTATTTACATGTCAGATCTGCCTGTGCTCTTTTTCTCTTAGTTTGTTATCAGGAAAGTAGTACTTCTTGGGGCTAGAATGGTCCTAAACAATGTCGATAGAAACAGTAAATAAATGTATTTGGTACAATGTACCACACAGATGATAAAAAGATTAGGCAATTCTCAGCTACAAGGAATTCATCAAATGATCCAGAGCATGCCTGTAACATTTTTTAGATTATAATTGAAATTAAACACATACACACATACACATCACCCCAAATTCTCATAGAGAACTAATGATACTTGAGGTAGGTTTGAGGTTGAGAAAAACCACGGTAAATTGTTATGCTGTCAAATGAATTTTGTGTTAGTACTACAGGAACTCAAAGAAAGATAGATCATCTTGCATTCAGATGAGTAACTAAGACTTACGAGAGAGACATAGACCTTGTAATCTGATTATGATCATGATATAAGATACATTTAAACGTTCTCTTGGAAGCAAATACATGGGTGATGGAATATGTGGTCCTAATTAGAGATTGTAATCCTCAATCTATAGGGTTCTTAAATAGCATGCAGAGTTAATGAGAGAGTAAAGAAAAAGAGTGTTGGAAAATACAATATTGGGGGAAGAAGTATTCTTGTAGAAAGGTATCTTATTAAAGTGCACAAAGGATTTAGGTTTTCTCACCTGTGGGACTTTCAGTCAATGACTCTAGCCAATTGATGAACAACTCTTTTTAAGGGAAATCTTGTGTTCAGTGGAATTACATTTTACTTTTAATAATTGAATTAAACCTTAAAATGCCCTTGTTATTGACCAAATGAGAGAATGTTTGCTTCCAGACAGTAGGTCCTAGGAGTCCTTTACCTAACTAATTTCCTATTTCTCTAGCATATGTTGAAAGTTTTAAAACCAATAAGAACACTGAAGTACAATGTATTTGCAATTCAGAATTATTATTACACTAAGGGGATTCATCTGCTCAGTAGCTGTAAAAATGATTGCTCAGAACAGAGTATTTGCTTGAACAGACTTGAAAATTGTGTTTCCCCAGCTCCCACAAATTCATCTGTTGAGGCCCTTACCTCCATTGTAACTGCGTCTGCAGATAGGGTCTTAGAAGCTAATCAGGGTTGGGACCAGCAGTTAGCATAATGGCTATGTCGTTGGACTCCCACGTAGTTGACCATGGTTCGAGTCCCGACCCAGTGACTTGAAACTCACACAGGATGCGTGTGCGTGTGTGCCAAGATCCCGAGAGGAGAATGGAGGAGAAGGGATTGCAGCGTGGCCATCCCCCCGGGGGGTGATTTCCTGCTTTCTGTCTCTCTGTCTCTCTCTGTCTGTCTGGAGAGTGCACGCGCCCTATAGCAAAAACTTCTCCAAAAAAAAAAAAGAAGAAGCTAATCAGGGTTAAATGAGTCACAAGGTAGGTACTAATCCAACAGGATTGGTGACCTTGTAAGAAGCAGTAGAGAGATGGGCCAGCTGGTGGCATGGTGGTTGAGGCATCTAGATCCCACATGGCTAACTAAGTGATTTGAGTCTCAGACCTAGCAGCTTGAATAAAACATGCTGACCGTGTGTGTGTGTGTGAAATCCTGAGAGAAGAGTGAAAGAGAATGGATATGCAATGGATATGCAGGGTAGCCCCGCTTCCAGGGGTGCTTTCTCACTTTCTCTCTCTCCTTGTCTATCTGTCTCTTATGAGTGCATGTACCCAAGCAAAAGAGAGAGAGAAAGATCTTTACCATGTAAGCACACAGGGAAATGTGGCTATGTATAAGCCACAATGAGGATCCTCATCAGAAACCAACCATGCTGGAATCCTGATCTAGGACTTACAATCTCCAGAACCAAGGAAAATACTTGTCTGTGATTTAAGCTACCCAGTCTATGGTGTTTTGTTATGGAAGCCTGAGCTAACTAATACAGTGTTAAACAGAATTTCTTCTGAGCCGTATTATTTTATTTTGTTTTCATTTTCTTCGACACACATACTTTTTTCTAGTAACAAGGCTACCACATTAACAATGTGGACAATGGTATGATAATCTTGTTTAGTTTGGTTTGATTTCACATTGTCTTACGAAGGCAAGAAGGTAAATTCCAAATGACTTCTACAATGTTATTTGCAATACAATTTCAAGGCTGCATAAACCTGTATTCACTGGTGAAACCTGACTCTTGTTTCTGGCACAGTTTGCAAAATTGCTCCAGGTGCCAGGTGAGTTCTTTCATTCTGGGAGAAAAGAAATTTCACAGGTTTCACTTTACATGTGAAACTTAACTCATGCCTTTAAAAACTATAAAATATGGAGCCTAAATAGACTCTGTCAAGGGTATGAAATGTGAATGAACTGCGTCGGAAACCAAATTTATAAAAGAAAAGAAAATGGGCTGAATGAGAAGATTTAAGCTTATTTAAATTCTCCTTATTACATTTCCAGACATCTGTCTGAATAGCAGAACAAAATTCATGATTATGGAAATTGGAAGAACACAAGTATGGGGCGTGCTCCTCAGTTTGCTTTTCACAGAGAGCCTGTCACAGGTTTAATTGACCTTTTATTCTGCCATGGCCTGTCATGGGGCTATCAGAGAAGGAGTCCTGAAAGCAAAAACCACAGGAACCTTTGTGAAGGAGGAAGGCCAGCCCATGATTGGAAAGGGAGCAGCCTTGAAGAGCTCAATGCTTTACTCACTCTCACCCTAACACATTTCAATTCACATCATTATGGACAATTTGACTGACACAGGATGACCTTCAAGCTTGGGTTCAGGTTGTTTCTGAAATTTTAAACAGATCAATAATGTGTTATTTCCATCCTAAAAGTAAAATAAAACAAGGGGCTTTGGACTCCCAGTCTGATGGTGTTTAAGGTTAGGGTCAATCATGATGTGGCAAAATTGGATGTTTTTGCAGATATAAAACTTAGCCTATAACTTAAGCTTTTATTGCAAATAGTTGAGATAGTCTTCTTTGAAGAGTTTATGTTCAATCCTAGCACCTTCTTTAGTGCCAACATGTGATTTGGGGAAAAGATGGGGTGCAAGGAACTAGTGTCTGATACAGGTTGTCCTCTCTTTATTGGTGTTCAGGGTAACCGGCCCCATCTGATGTTCAGAAGCGTATACTCCAGAACTGATTTTGAAGCTGTTTGTATCCAGATTTCTCTCTGAGCTCACTATCATGACTCTCCCAGGGTAGTAGCTCATGCCGCTCTGTTCCTGAAGTTCAGTGCGGTGTACAGCTTGGTGATTATTTATAGCCTTCCATCCTCCCTGCTGTGCCTTAGCACCCAGGCATTCCCCCCTGCTCAGGGCTGAGAAGGGGCTCCATGGGGCTGGGTCTGCTCAGGCTGAGTGCCAAAGCACATCACCATTTACACTGGGACCTTGCTGCTTCTGATTCAATGCTGGGAGATTAGCATGGGTCTTCTCTGAATTCAGATCCCAGAAACCAATCTGAAATGTCTTCTCTGTCTGCTCCATCACTGGACTTGCAGTTCATGACCCCACTCAAAACCTCCTTCCCCAACCATGCATGGCATCCACCCATTATTTGCTTCCTGGAAAACAACCCCATCTTGAAATTGATAGGTTCAGACCAGAAGTTAGCGTAATGGCTATGTCGCTGGACTCCCACATAGTCAACTGCGGTTCGCGTCCTGGACCCGGTGACTTAACACTGATGCCGGGCACGTGTGCATGTGTGCCCAAAATCCCGAGAGGAGAATGGAGGAGAAGGGATTTCAGCATGGCCAACCCCCCTGGGGGTGATTTCTCGCTTTCTATCTCTCTGTCTCTGTCTGGTGAGCGCATGCGCCCTATAGCAAAAAAA
>NW_006202744.1:428843-442630 GCF_000334495.1 Tupaia belangeri chinensis
AAAAAAAAAAAAAAAAAAAAACTCTAAAAAAAAAAAGAAAGAAATTGATAGGTTCTTTATTCCTAAGTCTGTTTGGAGTCTAGTCATTCGTCAGCCAAAGGTTTCCTTACATTTTGTATGATCACCCTTCCCTGAAGTATAAATGCCTCACAATTTATCTGATAAATTATTGTCTCATGTTACTATCCTGCTTTATGTTCCTTCTTTCAAATGGATAAAGTTGGTGCCACCTTCCAAAGTAACTCAAATTGATCTCCTGACTTTTCCCTAAAACGCCACTTCATTTTCTGGGAATGCCACTTCCAGTCCATTGTCTAGGAAGAGTCAGAACAAGCACTGTACAGCTGTGACACTGACCATATTCACCTGCAGTATTCATTGTTTCCTGAATCCTCTTTGTCCTTCTCCACTAGATTTCTCAGGGTTTCATGAAGAACTTGCTCCATCTCCCCTTCTCACCCCTGGGTCAATGCACTGAGAATGCCTACTCTATCCAGAACCCTCAGATAATGATGTGTTCCACGCAGACATTAATTTTCTAGGCTGTTTAAGTGATAACTTTAAGAAGTTGGAATGGCTTTGAAGAGAAAAGTTTCTCAGAATCCTTTGCATTGTTTTCTATCTTTGAAAACATGAATTTAAAATCCTGTCTCTTAACCATTCATTCAACAAATATATATTGAGCATCCATGATGTGACAGACTTGGAAATACAAGGACGCATATGATAATGGCCTTCCATTTAGAAAGCTATCAGCAGTCTAATTAGGATGAGGCTGCTGAAGACAAATTACTCCATTCCTGGGTAACAGAGGCCATACTTGAGTTATGAACAGAGCACAAATGGGACATTTATAGAACACAGAGGAGGACTAAGGAGATGCCAGGGTAGGCTCTCAGAGGGCTGGTAACCTTTATTAGAGATTCTACCCTCCTCAACGAGTGCAGATGATCTACAGTTTGGGTTTTCCTGTCTGACTGTTATGATGTTTCCATTTCCCCCACTGCAGCCAGACTGTCAGCCATCTTGACTTGATACTTGCACTTGTACTAAGCAGTTCGTTCCCCTTCCAATTTGCATTTCTTTTTTTTTTTTTTCCTTTTTTTTTTTGGAGAGGTTTTTGCTATAGGGCGCGTGTGCTCGCCAGACAGAGAGAGAGAGAGACAGAAAGCAAGACAAGAGGCCATACTTGAGTTATGAACAGAGCACAAATGGGACATTTATAGAACACAGAGGAGGACTAAGGAGATGCCAGGGTAGGCTCTCAGAGGGCTGGTAACCTTTATTAGAGATTCTACCCTCCTCAACGAGTGCAGATGATCTACAGTTTGGGTTTTCCTGTCTGACTGTTATGATGTTTCCATTTCCCCCACTGCAGCCAGACTGTCAGCCATCTTGACTTGATACTTGCACTTGTACTAAGCAGTTCGTTCCCCTTCCAATTTGCTTTTCTTTTTTTTTTTTTGCTTTTTTTTTGGAGAGGTTTTTGCTATAGGGCGCGTGTGCTCGCCAGACAGAGAGAGAGAGAGACAGAAAGCAAGAAATCACCCCCCCCCGGGGGGGGGGATGGCCACGCCGCAATCTCTTCTCCTCCATTCTCCTCCCGGGATCTCGGGCACACACACACATACGCCCGGCGTGAGTTTAAGCCGCCGGGTCCGGGACTCGAACTGCGGTTGACTATGTGGGAGTCCAGCAACATAGCCATTACGCTAATTGCTGGTCCCCCAATTTGCATTTCTAACCATCTGAGTTGGGAAGTCTTATAACCCAAGCTCCTTAGAACCATGGCAACCTTGGAGGAAACAGGCTCTCAGCAAGTCTTCTAGAAGCTCTGCTTGGATAATGGGCAAGAGGATTGTTTTATTGTTTATTTCAAATGAATTATTTTGCTAGCTCTGTGCTTCTTTCTTGGTTCTTAGTGGACTTGTGAGTTTGGTAGATAAGCAATCTCTAAATAAAATGAGGAATAATCATGGGTTTATATGAGGAGGTTATTGAGAGGGATTTTTAACCTAAAAGAATTATAAATATCTCTACTTAATAAGCATCTAGTGTGCATAAGATTCTATACCTTTATTATTTCTTTAATCATCACAAAATCCCTACAAGTCAAACAATGCCCATTTTTCAGAAAAAAAGAAACTAGTGCTCAGAAGCGATAAAATTTACTGCCTTTGTGACCTTAGAATAATTTCCTGACCATGCCCTTCATGTCCTTCACCTGTAACATGGGGACAGCACTACCGGATACCTCTCAGAGTTGTGAGCGTTAAATAGGTGAATAAGTGTAAAGTGCCTCTGACCATGGCTAGTTCAAAATAGTGGCAGCTCTTGTTATTGTTGTCAATATCATTGTTACCAAAGGCAGGCAGTTACTAAGAAGCAAAATTAAAAAATAAAAATTAAGTTTATTCATTTATTCTGTGAGTGAGAAAGAAAGAGAGGAACAGAGATACAGCAACCCCACTAGGGCCTTGATGTCCCTATTCCCCTCCCTAGACATGGCTCTAGCCAGTCTGGATCATGGGCATATGAGCGCTCGAGCATACTCAGGGAGGTCTCCAGATATAAACCAGCAACCTCCGCATGTCAGTCCACCCATTGAAGTGTGGTGTTTTACCCCTGTGCCACCAGCGGATCTCAAAACCAAGTCTAAAGTCCATCTACAGGAGGTACTCAACACCAGGAAGAAAATTACTTTCTATCGGGTGACCTTTCTCTGCATGGCTCATATTACACACAAACCAACAACCTGTCCTGCCTCTGAGTAGTATGAAGACAGGGCTATACTCTCACCAGTATTGCCCTTATCATGGACACGTTTCTCTCCCTTTCCAGCCACAAGACTACTACAAGGGCATTCAATTATGATATTTTAAAAGAACATTGTAAGTAATTTCTTAATGCTATTTTTGAAGTTTGTTTCAAAGTCAAGTTTTATTTTAGAAGAAGCACTAAATCCCCCATATCCACAACTTCCTCTCCCTTAAAGAGATACTGTTCAAGAGCTCTCCTAGACATCTTTGGCAATCAAAGATGCATAATTCCAGGCAATATGTTCTCTTCATAGTAGCCCATTTATTAGATAATAGCCCCCCCCACCATGACATTTGAAATAATCAATTATGATTGATATTGATGGATTAAGAACACATGTTTCCAATCATTCCAAGTTTCTCCTTTTAGAACCAACTGTTTATATTATTAATAGGACTTGGAGGAATCATTTGTATGGATTTTACTTGGTTAATCTCTTTAATTTAAAGAAACCTTAAAAAGTAATATTGCCATGAAATACTATTTTTTGTTACAGTTATAAAAAAACACTTTATTGAAAAGTGTCTATAAGTTCTCTGAAATGTAATAGTTTGAAATTCCAATGAAATCCTTTTGTGATAGGAGAATAGTGATTATATTCTGCTCTCTTTCAAAAAAAAAAAAATCCCATAATAAGATCTAGAGGCCTCCCATAATAGTAAAAAAATAGGGCTCTTCAAAAAGCACTCTTTGGCTATTATTCTTGCAGGAGTCTGTACAAAGATGTTACAGTGCATAGTGTCCTTACAAATATTTATGAAATTGAATTAAATCATGTTATCCTGCCCTATCTATGTCTGTCATCCATAGAACTAGTATAAATGAATGCAGCTAACCTGGATTGAATGAATGCAACATTTGCATTATAAATTTAACACAGAGTGAATGCATTTCCACAGCTCTGAGTTGTAGTTATGCATGGAATTTGCCTTATTTAGGAGTTCAGTAATTTCACTTTAATTGCCTCTGAAGTGAGGAATTTGAAGATAAAATGGGACTTGGAGCTATACCTGAATGAGCCAATGGACATCACTTAGCAAAGAGAATGAAAAGAATGTATTGTGGGACAGGAGCAAAGGAAGGTGGTGGTTTGGGGAGGCAAGGGACTAAATCCTCCGGAGAAGGCCTGGAGGCTCCTGTAGGAGGCTCACACTGACAAGTCCTTGATTTTGTCATGTTTAGCACATTTTCAACTTAAAGAAAGCTGAAAGCCTGATGCAAATCAAAAGAGTCCTGTGTTGTTTATAACCTTCCCACTTCAGATACCAATTTTCTCTGGGGGAAAAAAAATCTATATATTATTTAAAAGCCAAAGACTAAAGTAATTTTCACAAGAATTCAACCACTAGTAGAAAAAGTCTGCTAATTTATGAACTTCCCAGAAAGTTAAACTTGACCTTTCTGAAGGCCAGCTTGGTATGTGGTCACACACTTTCTCTGGGTTCAGGGGGCTGCTTGATGACAGTTGCTGGTCAAGTTGGGAAGTAAGAGAAGAGAGGACGCAGAGGCATTTCATGTGTGAGAACGCCTTCTGGAAAATGTAAGGAGCGCATTTCCTGCAGCATCTGCCACGGAAGGAAAGCTGCCTCTTTATGGAGGTAGGACGCAGAGAGAAGAGTGCTGCAGGCTGAATGTCTGCTAGTCACTTCCTCAGCAGCTTGAGCGTGATAGGGAACTGTGTGGGTGCAAGAAACAGACCTCGCAAGTCTCAAAGTCAACCAAAAAGAAGCTAAGGAGAGCAGGGTGTGTGTGTGTGTTTTCTGTTTTGTTTTGCTTTGTTTTTGTTTCCTTGTAATCACCTGCTTTGTTCAAGGCAAACCAGGATAAGGATTGGTGTTTTATAAGAGCTGGGAAGTATCATTAGCATTTTTGAAGAATGATTCCTCTTTGCAACCATTTGAAACATTAACCAACACCAAGTGCTATGGGAGAGACTAAAGAACATGAGATAAAATCAAGACACCTTTCACCTGAAGACACTTGGGCTGAGAGGCAGAAATGTGACACTTCTCTGGACCAAAAGGGCACTGCTGTAGATGACCAAATTGATCAGGCAGGGAAGAGCAGGTGAGAAATAGTCCAGGTCTGTCTAGCCAGGAGCCCCCACGTTACTCAGCGGTCTTCTCACTTTTCTGGCCAGAGACAGCTGGTAACATGGCACTGCCCACTAAGGTCCCTCAGGACTGTGTCTTTGTAGTGAGTCATCAGGAACATCACACTCGGCCGAACTATTTAAAGTGCAAGGAACTGCGTTTGCACAGGTGAGAAGTCCCAGGGTATCAGACTGCAAACAGGTCAGCATATTATGGATCCTTGCTTGGCACCACTAGACATGAGTGTGATTTATTTTTACCCCATCCTGCTTCTCTGACCTTGAGTAATCACTGCTAGCGTGATGATTTGAGGAAAGAAGACTTTCTGCCTCACACCTTCTTTCCTAGTCAGGCTGAAACTATCCTCCAGGACCTTCTCTAGCATCCTAAGCTATATGTGTTAGTTCCTCTTATCCTCATGCCATCAAATCTCTAGAGACAGTTTCTTTTCTAGAAGCTGAGTTTAACTCGTTTTGTAAAATCTACTTACTTCTAACTCCTGCTTTAATGAACTCAATTCCTTTCCTTCTGTATTCACTGATGTCCTCTCATTATTTACTCATTTTTTTCTAATCTGTTTCATCTTTGACCTCTACTCTCAATTCCTTCCCAAAGTCTTTGTTAAAAAAAAAAAAAGAAAGAAAAAAAGAAAGAAAGAAAATAAATAAATAAAAATACCATAACACAAAAGGTTTTGGTGAGGTGGGATGTTCATCACAAAGATAGCAGCAGGTATAATTGTTAAGTGCAAAACATCTGCCAATGAGCAGTTGGCATAGAACCCAAGAGCTATAAGACTAGAGAGAATTAAATTTGTCATTTCTGTTTTGACCACAGCCTAATATTTGACTCCTCTCTTTGAATGTCACTTCTCAAAGGTAATTTAGCTTGTGCTTGAGCCCCTAACTGACTGGGCATTTGTTATCTACAATTAAGCTTATTTGCTATTTGGGGAGCTCTGGAAATATAGTCTTTTATGTAGAGAGACCTGCAATCTGTGTCCTTGTAGCTTCTGGGTTTTGTCTTTGAGAGGTGAATATGGGATCCTAGACAAGGGGCAGAAAAACCCTACTCACTGAGTATAGGAGGTGGAACCTTCTTCAGGAAATAAATAAAGTAAAGTTAATCAGTGAGTAAAGGAATGGAGAGGTTCTTCGTATGGAAAGCTAGCCCATACTCCTCGTATAAGACCAGTTAGGAGCAGATTAGCTATTACTACAGAAACATATTATTAAAATTGCTGTTGCTGTGCACTGGATCCTGGATCCCCATAAAACTCATATTTTGAAACTCTAATCCCCCATTTGATGATATGTAGAAATGGGGGCCTTTTGGAGGAACTTAGGTCATGAGGTGCCCTTTTAAGAAGAGATACAAGAGAACGTGCTTTCCCCCTCTCGGTGCTCTCTGTCATGTGAGGATATATTAAGACATCAGCAGGGGACCAGCTGATGGTATGATGGTTATATTACTGAACTCTCACATCATCAACTCTGGTTCAAATCCTGGACCCGGTAGCTTAAACTCATGCTGTGTGTGTGTGTGTGCATGTGTGTCCAAAATCCCAAGAGGAGAATATGGGAGAAGAGACTGTGGTGTGGCCAACTCCCCAGGAGGGGGGTGAGTTATCACCGTCTGTCTCTGTCTTGCTTTGTCTCTCTGGGGGACACATGTGCCTTGTAGCAAAAATCTCTTTAAAAAAAAAATGTCAGCCAGTTGTAAACCCAGAAGAGGCCCCTCATAGAAAATCTGACCATGCTGGCACCTTGGTCTTAGACTTCCAGCTTCAGAGCCATGAGACATAAATGTCTGTTATTCAGGTGAGTTATCACCTTCTGTCTCTGTCTTGCTTTGTCTCTCTGGGGGACACATGTGCCTTGTAGCAAAAATCTCTTTAAAAAAAAAATGTCAGCCAGTTGTAAACCCAGAAGAGGCCCCTCATAGAAAATCTGACCATGCTGGCACCTTGGTCTTAGACTTCCAGCTTCAGAGCCATGAGACATAAATGTCTGTTATTCAAGCCACCCATTCTATGGTCTTTTCATTATGGTAATCCCAACTGCTAAGATTAAGACAACTGCCTTACTGGAAGTTTTCAACTGGCTTTATAGTTTTTTTTCAGTTGAGTTAGACATTAATTAAGTTAGAAACTTAATTTTAAAGTTAGACACTTGATTATGGTACCTCAAGCATGTAAGAGTTGTATTTTGTTTTGTTTTCTCATGCAACTGAAAGTTCAGAGGAATATAGGTATTTGTTTCTGGTGTAGAAACCACAGCTCACAGGGGTCGGGAGAGGGCCTCTGCCATTCTCTCAGCTTTTCCAGGATGTTCCAAAGATGGATGCTGAAACTTCAACTGCTTCATCCACTTATCAGGTGATAACAAGCATAAAGGTGGTGGTGCTTATATCAGGAAAGCAAAGCTTACCCAGACTTCTTTCACTGACATCCATTTGGCTAGAACTGTGCCCACAGCCATGCTTAATTTCATGAAAAGTGAGGGAGTGTAATTTTCTTTTCAGCTGGAGACATTTCTACCATCCACAAAACAAGGTTCTATTAGTATGAAAGAGGTGAAATAGCTATTGGACAGGCAATTAGCAGTGTTTGCCAAAGTGTGTCAATAGATGTATGTTCCCCTATTAAAACCCTATGTAGTTAAGTGAAAATGTCTGAACTCGTACAGGAAACAGAATCAGCTCTGGCTAGTTTGAACAGAGTTTATTAAAGGACATCAGGTAGTTCCAAAGCTTCTGTGTGGGCCAGAAAAACAAGTTGTATGCAATCAGTCATGGAAACAATAACTATGAAAAATGCTCCATTGTCTCACAGGAACTTTTATTGCTAAAAGGCTATGGCTGTCCCCACTGCTGTTAGTTGCCACTTAACATGCTAGGACCAGATAGCAGAAACCCGCAGACAAACCATGGACCCCTATAGCCGCCTGAAGAGCCATTCTCTCCTCTTGTTGCTCTTTCACATCCAAGTCTCTCACAGGCAGGACTGCATGGAGGACTGCAATGTGGTCCTGAGCTTTCCAGACTCCTAGTACAGGGAGACAAACTCATGGGGGATTGAAGAAAACCTAATCTATCACCATGCCATTAAAATGGGACCAAGAGTTCTACTGACCAAAAATTTCCTATAGCCTTGAGATAGGTGGCAAAAAGGGCATCAACTGGTTCCAGAAAAGAATGGCTTACTGTGAAGAAAAGAGTGCCACGACCTTTCTAGTTCTATTTTCTCTTCTGTATTACATGCAGCATTTTTATAAAGATGACAGATGGGAATCCTATATTCATTAAGGGGAAAAAAGAACTCTTCATCTGCTAGTATTTTAAATAAGGGAAATATATAATATTTACTGCTACCCTTTGAAGACCCTTTGAAGATTTTAATTAATACTGAATGTGTTATTCCATCTGCTTAAGTGAGTAGGCCACACAGTCATGAGGTCTCTCATTTCAGACTGACAAATCAGCCCACTGAGTCTCCTTGATAGAATTAATAGAAAAATGTAAATTAAGAGGACCCCTAAATTGCCCAAAAGTTATCATTATTTTAAAAAGATACATAATAGAATAGCATATATATGTGTGTGTGTGTGCGCACACACACACACACACACACACACACACACACATGCAAAGATGTAAAAATTCAAAAAATAGTCATTCAAATACATGTCTTTTTGAATTCAGCCCAATCTTCTAGAGTGATAATTCAGGATGATATGTCTTATTTTTAGAAAACATTTTTATGACACTTTACATTTCTTAGAGCACTTTCACACATTGTAATATGATTCTTTCTGTATACTGTGAGATAAAATGCAAATCATATTTTCTCTAATTAAATAAAAGAAAATGAAAGCTCAGAGAGATCCAATGATTTGCCCCAGCTCAGAAGTTTAAAAGAGTTGGGCCTGCCGACCACGTAACCTAAAT
This sequence comes from Tupaia belangeri chinensis, assembly GCF_000334495.1. Taxonomy (NCBI): domain Eukaryota; kingdom Metazoa; phylum Chordata; class Mammalia; order Scandentia; family Tupaiidae; genus Tupaia; species Tupaia belangeri. The sequence goes on from NW_006202744.1 coordinate 437,705, forward strand.
CCTTTTATTTCTATCCTGGTGACCTCTTCAGCAATAAAAGCTAAATCATCAAAGGAAGACTCTACATCGGAAGATTATTTTATTTCAATTGAACTTAATTTAAAACTGAAATGTAATGCATAGTAGAAAGGTGAATTCAAGGAGTTCCCGTTTAGCACGAGTGGTTAAATACTTTGCATTGGAAGCTGGATTCCACATGGTCAATGGCAGTTCAAATCCTGGCTCTAGTAGTTTGAAAGACAAGCTGGATGCATTTGTACTCCCGTCCAAAATCCTGACAGGAAGAAGTAGTGGAGGGAAAAGGATGTGGCATAACCATCAGGGGGTTCTCTCTCTCTCTCTCTCTCTCTCTCTCTCTCTCTCTCTCTCTCTCTCTCTCTCTCTCTCTCTCTCTCTCTCTCTCTCTCTCTCTCTCACACACACACACACACACACACAAGTGCAGGCATCCTCTGGCAATTAAAAACAAAAAATAACTGATAATCTGGCACTCTGACAAAACAAATGGTGATGACCATTGGGAGGAAACAAACAAATCTGGGATTGAATCCCCACATCAGCTCTCTTTCAGCTGAGTGACCTTGAGCAAGGAAGTACTTCATCTCCACAAAGCTCAATGTTCTCATTCATAAATAGAGGCTATAAATCAAACCTACTTAGCAGAGATACAACACATACCCTACAAGAGAACTTCAAAAATTAATAGAAAAATGTAATTAAAGTATGAATTTATTCTGATACAAAATTGCATTGTAATCCTTGTATACTTTTGCATAATGTGCATTTTCCATGAACTTTTGAAGACCTTACATATGTTCTGTAGAAAGTCAAATCAGTCTAGTGCTGGACTATATTAATAAATTTAAGTCCAGTGTGTTACTGATAACGGAAATATCTGTGTCTGGGTAATTTATAAACAATAGAGGCTTATTTAGTGCAAGGTTCTGGAGCTCCAAGGTCAAGGGGCTGCATATGATGAGGGTATTTGTGCCAGAGGATAATGTGGTGGGGGGTATCACATGGTCAGAAATCAGGATCACACATGTCTGTTTCTGTTTCTGTCTCCCAATAAACCTGTGACTATCCAGTCATGGGGGCTCCATCTTAATCTCTGCCCAAAGATCTCATCTCAATACATGGTAGAATTAAGTTTCCCCCTCTTAATCCCTTCACAGTATAACCAAACTCCAACACATAAACTTTTGGAAAGATACATTCAAACCATAGCATGAGGTTTATTTTTAAAATATGAAACACCTGTCTTATGGAGGCCTAATGTTCCAGACACTAGAGATGCACACATTAATAAAACAAATATGTGCCCTTACAGCACCAAAGAAGGTCTGGCCAATTTCATCTGGGATATCATCTGATATTTTATGTACTATTAAAGAAGTTGGCCCAAGAACAAAAGTTGTCAGTGATAATATAGAGTCATGGATTGTTTAATAATGTGGATACATTTTTAGAAATGCATTGTAAGGCAGTTTCATCACTGTGCAAACCTCATGGACTGTACTTACACAAACCTGAATGGTATAGCCTCTCATGGCCGTAGTCTATATGGTACAGTGTATTGGTGCAAGGTGACAAACCTGTATAACATGTTACTGTACTGAGTACTACAGACCATTGTAACACTATAGTAAGTATGTGAGGATCTAAACCTATCTGAACAAAAAAGGTACAGTAAAAATAGGACATAAGGGAACCAGCAGTTAGCGTAATGGCAGTGTCGCTGGGCTCCCACGTAGTCAACCGCGGTTCGCGTCCCAGACCCAGTGGCTTAAAACTCACGCCGGGCACGTGAGCGTGCATGCCCAAGATCCCAAGAGGAGAATGGAAGAGAAGGGATTGCGGCGTGACCATCCCCCCTGGGGGTGATTTCTCGCTTTCTGTCTCTGTGTCTCTCTCTGTCTGTCTGGCGAGCGCACGTGCCCTGTAGCGAAAATCTCTCTCAAAAAAAAAAAAAAAATGGACATAAAAGATGAAAAATGGTATAGGAACCTTGCAGGACTAGAAGTTGCTCGGCATGAGTCTGTGAGTAAAGACAAGTGAATGTGAAGGCCTAGGACATTATTGTACATTACTGTTGACTTTCTAAACACTGTATGCTTCAGCTGCACTCAATTCATTAAAAAAAAAAAAATTCCTCCAGTAATAAAGTGACCTTAGTGTATGGTAACTTTTGACTTTATAAACTTTCTATTTTTACCTTTTCGATTACATGGGAGTCCAGCGACCTTGCCATTACACTAACTTTTGGTACTTGCTTTTTGTAAACTTTAAAACTTTTTGACTCTTGTAATAACTCTTAGCTTAAGACACAAACACATCATAGAGTTACACACCCATCTTGTTTTTCAGTTTTTGTTGTTGTTTTAGTTTTGTGATGGGGTGCGTGTGCTTGTCAGAGAGACTCCACTCGCCTCTTGGGATGCTGGACAGACACACACATATCAGTATGTTTTGTAGGCTACCAGGACTCAAACCACACGGTCATCTAGTGGGGTCCAGCTGCCTTAACTACCAGACCACCTGCTGACTTTGTTGTCTTTCTTTATATCCTTATTCTATAAGCTCTTATCTATTTTTAAAATTCTGTATTTATTTTTACTTTTTAATCTTCTTTTTTAAAAGCTAAATCACAAACATAGCCTAGACCTACACAGGGTGAGGATCATCATTGTCCCTAACTTCCACATCCATATCTTAGCCCTCTGGAAGGTCTTCAGGGGCATAACATGCATCAAGTTGTCATTTCTTGTGATATAAATGCCTTATCTGGAATACTTCCTGAAGGACTTGCCTGAGGCTCTTCTTGAGGAGGTGCCACTTTTTCAAAAATATGCCATGGTGGTTTGCTTGTTTATTTTTTCATTGGAGATTTTTTATAAGCAGATAATATAAGCAGACTATGAATATTCCTCTATTACTGAAAACCTTTCCATGTTGAGATCTATGTTTTTAAATTTCTTAGGCGCTTGTAAGGTCATAAGCACTTCTGCTAAACTCGTCACTGTGAGTTTTCTAGAGTGTTCTTTTTCTTCTCCTGCACTTTCCTTTTATCTTTTCTCTTCTTCAGCTGTGTTTCTGTGCCAGTTCCCGTTTAACCATCATTAGTCAGTTAATCAGCAGTCATCTTTAAGATGTCATTTTTATATGCAGGTTAAAGTTGTTTGCCACCTTAACCATACCCTTGTTGGTTTTCTGCAACCTCCTTATTCTTGGCAAATCTTGTGAAGTCATGAATAAACCTCTTGAGTGTCATCTTTCAGATGCCATTTATGTACTCCTTGGTGACACTACCCTTGGCCCAAGCAAGTTCTTGATGCAGTTGTAGGTGTTGTAATGCTTTCAGCATTGCATCAGAGTCTTCTTAATGAACTCCTCATTGCAGCAATAACCTTGAAAAATGTACTCCGCAAGTAACTTTTCTTCAAGACTGCTATAACATAGCATATAATATTTTACAGTAACTTTTAAAAACCGTAAGTAGAAGGAATACACTCTTATATGACATTTGCATAATAAGTACATAAACCAGTAATATAGTTGTTTATTTTCATTATAATGTATTATGAACTGTAAATAATCACATGTGCTACACTTTTATATAACTGGCAGTGAAGTAAGTTTACTTATACCACCATCACCAGAAGCACATGAGTAATGCATCATACTACAAAGTTATAGCTATGATATCCTTAAGCAACAGGAATTTTTCAGCTTCATTATAATCTTATAGAACAACCATCATGTATGTGGTTCTTTATTGACATTGTTAGGTAGTACATGGCTATATGGATGCATGGTATTTGACCACCACATGGCTCTCCCCAGTAGCAGTAACTGTCTACCTCTTTAGCTAAATATTCTGTTTTTGCATTAGAAAGAACCACCCATGGCAAGGTGGTTGGGGTGACTGGATCCCATATGGCCAACTGCATGGTTTGCAACCCAGCAGCTTGAGAAACACAATGGGTGAGTGTGCATGCCTGGATGACATCTTAAAAGAAGGAAGAAATAGAGAAGAAAGGATTGCGGTATGACCATTCCCCATGTGGGAGTACTTTCTCACTAGCCCCACCCCATGTCTGACAAACACACACACTCCCTGACAAAAAATTTTTTTAAAAGTTATCAAGTCTTAATTTAGCTAAAAGGAATTTATTTTTTATTCCATTCAGACCTTTAATAAGGTAGGGTTCACTTTTTCCCCCCAAAAAAGGGGAAATACAGTATTTTTAGCTAGAAATATTTATCTCCTTGTTTCTATCCATGCCAAAATTTTGGCTGTAGACATCTTATGTTCATTGACCAAAACTGATCCTTTCCCCTTTATTCAACAAGTAACTTTTTAGCATCTACTGTGAGCAAGGTTCTGCAGCATATCCTAGAAATAAACTATTGAGAGAAGATGGATAACGTCTTTTCTGTTATCAATCTTGCAATTTCATGGAAATCTATGTGAAGCAACTGATTACAAAGTTATCAAAATAAAATTATAATCAGCTCTATTAGAGACTATTAAAAGAACATGCAGTAGTAGTAAAGCAGAGCAGCTTGAGGTCTAACAGGACTGGAGTCATTTTAAAATTAAAAATGGTCTCTGATGAGTACGATCTGAATGACTGCTGTGCCATGGGGAGGTCTTTTTGAAGAACAGCAAGATGACAAACTTGGAGTGAATAAAGAAAACCATGAATTGGGATAATTGCTCAAAGGAAAGCAATTGACTTTGATTGTAGTGAGGAATGATTTACAAGTTGCGCTGGTATGTTCTATTGTGAATACTGAGCACGTACTGAGTTTTCAAGACAGTTTGGTGGTACTTACTGCCTCCCTGTAACCTAGTGGCAGAAATAAACTTACATCTTCTCCAGCCTCTGCTTCTCACTTCAGTGACCTTGAGTAGAAGCAGCT
>NW_006202745.1:0-1303 GCF_000334495.1 Tupaia belangeri chinensis
ACTCCTTCACTCAGAAAACCTGTTCGACTGTTCCCCTGGGTCGGGACATGTGGCATTCAAACAAGGGACCTGAGTATGAAGGATCCAGTGAAGAGCACCTGAGGAGGGAACGGCAGAGAATCGTCCCGAGATAAGACAGCAGAGAATCGTCTGGGAAGGGGATGGCAGAGAATCGTCCGGAGATAGGATGGCAGAGAATCATCCAGGAAGGGGATGGCAGAGAATTGTCCCAAGATAGAATGGCAGAGAATCATCCCAAAATAGGACAGCAGAGAATCGTCTGGGAAGGGGACGGCAGAGAATCGTCCCGAGAAAGGCTACAGAGGAGGATGGCAGAGAATCGTCCCGGTGAGTAACAAAGATCGCTTATGTATAAGTAATAAGGGTAATAATGGGACAAGAGCTTAATCAGCACAAACAAGAGCTTAGTCAGCACAAACAAGAGCTTAGTCAGCACGAACAAGAGCTTAGTCAGCACAAATTATTTGTTCAGGGCTTCAAAGAAGCCCTCAAGACACGGGGAGTTAAGATTAAGATTAAGCAGTTACTCTCCTTTTTTGATTTCTTAAAAGAAGTTTGTCCATGGTTCCCTCAAGAAGGAACTATAGATGAGAAAATGTGGAAAAGAGAATGGGATGCTTTAAAAGATTATTATACTACATTTGGCCCAGAAAAAGTTCCTGTGACTAATTTTTCATACGGGAACTTAATAGATGAAATTCTCAGTCTCCACACCAGTGACCCCAAAATTGCCACTATGTCACTAAGGCTCTCCCTTAGATCATGCAAAATGATCAACCCCAGGAGAAGGCTATAGACGCCTCAGATCTAACCAAGGATTCTAAAATTGAAAAAGAACAGGGAGAGGATCTGTGTCATCTCCGTGTTGTAACACTACGCTGCTTGTCCCGGCTCTCACTCTTTCACTCAGGAAACCCGTTTGACTGTCCCCCCAGGTTGAGACATTTAATCACTGTACATCTTTACAGCAAAGAAGATTAATTCCCCCAGCATGAATACACTTCATATTAGTCTAATCAAAGATATTGCTACATTGTTCTTTATGTATGGAGAGAATTGTTTCTTGTAAGTGTTTTAAACTTCTTCCATTAGGGAATGCATATAGTCCCTAGATAGTGAGGAAAAAGTTAAAAGCCCTGAAGGCGAGACAAAACCCAAAAAATCCAAAAAGTTAACAAACAAAAACAACCTTAAGGCTCTACAAGAGCCAACGAAAAGTGAATCAAAAACTGAGTCAGATTTTTGGACAACGTGCTGCTGTTCATCATATTTCTATATGGTC
>NW_006202746.1:0-429 GCF_000334495.1 Tupaia belangeri chinensis
CAAAGAGAAGGAAACACAGAAGCAGTCAAAGGAAAAGATGCTAATAAAAAGCTAGCATGACATGACATGATGAACTCTTTTGGGGGATTCATCAATAAAGCCAAGATAACTGAGGAAAGAATCAGTGAACTTCAAAAAGGGTCAGTAGAAACTTCCTAAACTTAAGTACAAAAGTAAAATAAGAATTAAAGAAGAAAACAGGGCCAGCCAGTGGCTGGTTGTTAAGGCAGCTGGATCCTGCCTGACTGATTGCACACTTTGTGTCTCAGGCAAGATGACTTGAGAAATGCAGTGGGTGAGTGTGCGTACATGCCCAAAGTTTCAAAAAGAGGTAGAGGTAGAGAGCAAGAAATTGTGGGGTTACCATCAGCCATGACAGGTGCTTTCTCATTTTCCCTGTCTCTTTTTCCCTCTCCAGCAAGGGCCAGT
>NW_006202746.1:477-921 GCF_000334495.1 Tupaia belangeri chinensis
GCCAGTGGGACAATTATAAAAGGTATAAATAACACCTAATGAGAATGGCAAAAAAAGAGAAGAAAGAAACAAGATATATTTATAGCAATAATAACTGGAAACTCTCCAAAATTGAGGATTAAAAACCAATCCTAGGAAGAGCAGAGGAAAATAAATACCACAAAATCAACACCTAGTAATATAATATTCAAAGCCCAGAATATGAAAGACAAAGAAAAATCCTAGAAGGTACCAGAGAGGTAGAAATACTTTGCCAAGAAATAAAAAATAACATGAAACTTCTCTTGAGAAACCTTAGTATTAACAAAAAGTGGAATGATAAAATGTTAAATGCACAGGACCATCAACCTAGAATTCTATCTTGCACAATTATTATTCACAAGTTTAGAAGCAATAAAGACTTTCTGAGGAAAACAGAAATCAAGTGATATTGTCTCCAGTAAG
>NW_006202747.1:0-810 GCF_000334495.1 Tupaia belangeri chinensis
TTTGATGTTTATTATATTTCTAAGGTGATTCCTTGTGTGCATTCTCTGACAAAAAGCTAGATTTTACTTTTGCAATAAAGATTTCTCTTATTCACTAAATGAATAAGAATCTTCCACTTTGTTCAAAATGTACTGTAAAAATGATTTTTAAAAATAATTTCTCATATTTCCTACATTCATACTGTGCATCTCCTGTGTGTATCTTCTGATGAATGAGACAGTTAAGCTTTTTGTAAAATGGTTTCTTGCACACCTGATCTATATATTGGGCAATAAGAATTGTCTTACCACAGGCTTTTCCACATTCATTCTATTTACAAGTAGTCTCTCCCATATCAATGCACCTTGGTCAGAAAAAGACAACCAATTCTGTAAATTATATCTAAGAATTTCTTCTATACTGCTCATGAATTTTTGTAATATTGATACTGATCTATAATAAGAAATGTGTTTTTTTTTCTCTTTCATAAGTTATGGTAAATATTTACATTAATACTTTTGAAAGCTGAGTGGTGTCATTTTGCTCCTTTATGTTTCCCTTTCTTTTAATAAATTTAAAAATACTCAAAATATCTACCATCTATCTTGCTGTTATTCTACACAGAAAGATTTCCATCTGTCACTTGTTTTCCCTAAACTTTTTCTCTTTTTTTTCTTATAACGGTGGGTATTGTGTACTGTTTCTTTTGCTAATGGGAACCGTTTTTCTAGATCATCTATTTGCATATACCAAAAGAACTCTTGTCACTTAAGCAGAAATGTTACTTAGAAAGAACACGTATCAAATAAAAATACACACTAATCACACTA
>NW_006202748.1:0-659 GCF_000334495.1 Tupaia belangeri chinensis
TTCTTGTTTCTTACATATTTTGCTTCCTCCCCCTCTTAATTCTCGACCTCTCACCCTCTGCCAGCTCTCCCCCTTCTCCCACACTGTCTCTGCCATGTATAGTTGTTTTGCATGCCTTTTTTCACATTGTATTGATTCACTAGAGATCTTAATTAATTTAAAGACTTTCAATAGCAAGCACATCTGATATATACATATTTATGAACACGTGCCTGACTTCAGGCATAAACCTTGATGAGTAAAGTGAACATACTATAAAGCAGCACCTCACTGGGGCTATACAGCTTACTGCAGTCATTAAATAGGTATTAATAGGTATTTTTAATTTCAGAAAAGTTTTCATTTTAATAGATCAAAATCAAAAAATGTTAAGAGAAATTTGCTTAAAACTTAAAGCCAGGAAAAATGTTAGGATTCAGTTAAAATAGTAGGTAGATGAACCTATCAAGAATTCAATAGAAGACAAAAATCTTTAAATATGGAAATCAAAGCATCAAAGAAAATCAGTAATGTTTTAGTCTAAAGTCAAAAATTCTATTTCACTAGTTCAGACTCACATAATTAATCTCTCTTCTATTGAATTTGCAGTGTTACTGTGGTCTGATCTTTCCATTTAAACTCGAAGCTGGCATTCAACTCCGGACTTGTTCCTACCATTA
>NW_006202749.1:0-216 GCF_000334495.1 Tupaia belangeri chinensis
GTCTTCCTGTCTGTATGTCTCTGTCTCTCCCATTCACAGAGGAAATAAGTAAAATAAGCTTTCATAAAAAGGAAAAAATAATAAATTGGTTCTTGCCAGGGTCAACAAAGACCAGTTTATTAGAAAATGCATGGGATATGTGCTCTCCTGGATCTTCAGACTCTGCCTACACTTCCCTCTGTGAACCTTCTCCCTGTCTCTGAACTCTCTTCTGGT
>NW_006202749.1:375-2514 GCF_000334495.1 Tupaia belangeri chinensis
ACGTTGCTACGGAGAGTGGCATGCACGCTCCCTGTTGTGAGTCCTGACTCCTACTGCTGAGGGCCTGGGAACCAGGGAGACCATGAATAAGATGAAAAGTTGTAACCATCAGGACCCATTGGACGTATATTCATTCAGTCAGTGGTTTCAGGTTTGGGACTGTGCTCTGGACGGAGGTCTATTGGCTGCCTATGTTGTAGCTACAGCAAGGACCGCTATACACAAAGGCTCTGACCTCGGAGTTTACATAAACAGTGATACGAGGGGTGACATTTAAAAATGATAGGGAGTGACATGGGTGGAAGTGGGGCTTTTAGTCAGGAGGTCAGGAAAGGAAGGCTGTTGGTAGCACCAACATTTAAATTGAGTAAACTGAGGATGAGTTCTGAGGCGGAGGGAAACATTCCAAGTGCAAAAAACACGTTGAGTGAATGACTTTGAAGCGTGTGAGAAAGTGACCCAAGGCCAGAGCGCTTGGTGCTGAACTTCTGCTTCCGTCCTTTAGTTCCAAATCCATAATCACAACTGTTTTTGGAGATTTTACGGTGATGTAACCATTGTGGCATCTGCTGGTCCTGATCATGTCCACCTCTAAGTACTGTTCTATGTCTCCAGTCTTCAGCTCCATCATAGGATATTTGGATAGGATACATGTTTCTCCCTTCCTCATTTTATTCTCTCTAGTCTCTTGAAGTTTGGCATTTTCCTATTATTCCGCTGACACAGTTCTCGCCACAGAGCTGGGTAGTGGTAAAATGTGACACTTGGCAAGACTTACCAACATGGGAATGTTCTAGGTTCATTTATTTTCATGCTACAATCCTTGAGTTTCTTTCATGCTACTCTGAAAATGCTAATCAACATTGGCATGGAGGAATTTTTTTCTTGAAGAGAATCATTTTATTTTCCTAACGTTTTCATTATCTCACATCAATAATAATGACTTGTGAGTTGTAGTTCCTTTTCTGGGAAAATACTAGGTATTTAAGTTAACTTTTTCCTCTACCAATGTTTTCAGAGAAAAAACTTTTTTTTCCCAAGAAATTCATCTAAGCTCTAATTTTGTGTCCTTGAAAAGTTAATTTTTTAAATAATTATTTTATTTAACTTTATTTACTTATTCTTTTTTTAAATTTGACCACAGAGGGACAGAGCAAGAAAGAGAGAGACAGAGAGAGAGAGAGAGACAGAGAAAGTGGGAGAGCAAGCCGCCCCGTCCAGGACTCGAATCAGCCATGTGGGAGCTCAGCGCTCTTAACCACCATGCCACCTGCCGGCCCTGAGAAGTTAATTCTAAGGTATATTGGTTTTATCTCAAAAATTAATAGAATTTAGAAATGCTTCAGAAGCTTTTGGGGGCAATATTGCCTTATTACTATCGCCTTCCTTTTCCTGCTCCTCAAAAATCACAGATTCTGAAGTACTTTAAAAGTCTATGCAGTTTCAACTCAATAATGGAAAAAGGGTAAACAGGGATAAAGTGGTGAACAAACTTTAGACTAAAGAAAAGAAGGGAGACGGGAAAGCAAAGCAATGCGCTCTGGCCTACAGAAGTCCGCAGGGCTGAATTTAGGGCTGCAGGCCTTTCCTGTGCGCCAGGTGTGGCTACTCTCTCTTGCCAGAAATCACTTGCTCTTCTTCCCAGAGCTGATTACCTGGTCTCACGCTTCGTTTTCCCAACCTTCATCACCGTGGCCGTGCAATTTCAGACCAGGGTGAGCCTCTGTGTTATCATTTCTACACGTGTAAATCAGGGATAAAAATGCCCATGCCTCATGAGTATGGAGAGAATTAGGAAATAGCACAGGGCAAGACGCAGACCTTATCAAGCACTTAATACCTCTAAGTTGCTATTAGAGTTCATTTGCATGTAGTAATAACGCCTAGTTTTGGTACTTCTACATTACCAGTCCCTCTACGTTCTTTCAATTTTCTCTGCTCTTCATTTCATGTATTAGAGATCCTCTTGCTCGACACAGGACCAGGGTCAGTCACAAAGGACAGATCTACACCTGCAGTCCTGTGATGACGCAGCAGTCTCAAGCTTGGTGGGGCAGGTGCTGTCACTGCTGGGCCAAGGGCGCCACCTTGTGGCACCTGCATCTTAGTGCTCGTCAAGGGAACTGGCTTTAACTGGGG
>NW_006202750.1:0-607 GCF_000334495.1 Tupaia belangeri chinensis
AAATAAATAAACTTAAAAAGAGAGAGAGAAAGAGTCTATCACCCAACGGGACATGGTGGGTAAATTCTGGAGACAGGATTCCCAGAGCCCACGCTCAGGGCTCTGCACAGTACTATCAGTATGAAGGTACACAGGCTCCCCCTCCCCTTTTTTTTTTTTTTTTTAAGCAATCTTTCAAGCATTCTTTGATTTCTCTGTCTATTTATTTATTTACAGGATACAATACAGTTTTTCGCAATATGCATACATGTAACTACCAGATCACAAATGCAGCCATGTTCAGCCTCTTCGACACTGAACACATTACCTTATGCACATTGGACAACAGTTCTCCTAGTGGTTTTCTCTTTTGTGAGAAGTACGGGGTTGTTGGAAAAGTCCAGACATATATTTTTCTATGTAAAAACGCGTCGTGACTTTTCCGACGGACCAATAATACATTGAGTAGTCAGCGACACTCTGGAGCTGCTCTGTTACACCATCCATAACCCAAATATTGTGTTTCGTTCTGGTTCCTGTTAGTGAAGCCTTTCAAGGTGCTGCTATTCCCATTCCCTATTTTGTCCAGATACAGGGGTCGTGCTAGCTTCTGGAAGGTCCTGGGGAG
>NW_006202751.1:0-256 GCF_000334495.1 Tupaia belangeri chinensis
CAACCCGGTGGGGCTCCAGGACCCATCTGAGACTTTTGACCTTTGAGCATCGCTTCCGGTCAGTTCAGTGAGTTGGCAAGGTCGCGACTGTACGCACCTCCGACCTTGGAACAAGCTTGGGTCACTTAGCATGTTGGCAAGGCCGCCTGCTATTTGCTCCGGGACGGTGATAGCCTTGCTGGGAAGTGACCCCCCTCTGACTCCCCGATATATTACTATAAAAGAATTACATAGTTTTCCCATACATATTTATAGG
>NW_006202751.1:536-1292 GCF_000334495.1 Tupaia belangeri chinensis
CAGTTGAAAAGGCTGTATCCCTGCCCTCATCAAGTGAACACTAACTTCACCCCTTCAGGATAGGTAAATATATTAGGATTCCTTTAATTAATTTTACATCTCTATAAAATTATATAAATATCATTCTTTATTGAGACTAATATCTGTACTTGAGATATTCTTTTCTAGCAAAGCAACCAGTAACCGCAAGACGACTGCCGCCAAGTACTGGCTGATAATTAACTCTGCCTGCTGGAGCTGTTCTCCGAAACCATGCTCCCAGAACAGTAGTTCCCAAAAGCTTGCTTACATCAATCTATTGTTGAATTGTATCGACCTGCCCTTAATCAAACCCTGAATAGAATCTTTGATCTCTATTGTTAAAACATTATGAATTGATAATTAGAACACGTAGCCCCTCTCCCATTTACTTGCATGTATCCCATTTTCAATAAAAAGGCACGGTGATTCCTAGCAGTTGTCACTCCTCAAAGAGCGATCTCTGGGAGTGTCCGGCTGAGGACGTGCACGAAAAGGCACGAGGCCTTAGTCTTCCTTTCCTTCCAGCGTCGCCTCCGTCGAGTCAACCCACCCCAGCCGAGGATGGTCCCCAGCAGATTGGTGCCCAATGTGAATTGTTCGAACTTGGAGGTGAGTAGACGTTGGTAAGTATTTTTTAAATTTTTTAAAGAAAATAATAAAACTCCTGCATAGGGTGCCTAGGACCCCCCGATAGAGACAGATCAGGCTTAGAGGACGGGAGAAGAATTACTTAGG
>NW_006202752.1:0-201 GCF_000334495.1 Tupaia belangeri chinensis
AACCGTATATATACAATTAATTACTATTGATTTAAAGAGATGTTTACTTTTAACTACATTGTGGGCTTACTGGTAGAGGCAAATGTTAAATCAGTGAGCATTAAATATTAAATATTATTTTAGCTAGACATTTGTTTTTATTTTTTTATTTTTTGGAGAGGTTTTTGCTATAGGGTGCGTGCGCTCGTCAGACAGACAGCG
>NW_006202752.1:363-804 GCF_000334495.1 Tupaia belangeri chinensis
TGGGAGTCCAGTGACATAGCCATTACGCTAACTGCTGGTCCCTTATCTAGACATTTGTATGCACAAAATGCTTTGAAAGTGTTCAATGTTCATCATTTTGTGAGAGGGCAAAAAGTTGTGAGTGTTTGTGCTTGTGTTAAACAAAGATGGTCGCTAGTTGAAGTGGTAAGAACAGGACCAGCTGTTGGTGCAGTAGTTAGTGTGGTAGTTAAGGCGGCTGGATCCTACATGGCTGAATGCCTGGTTAGAGTCCCAGACCCAGTGGTTTCACAGACACACCAGGCGCATGTACATGAGTGCCCAAACTCCCCACAGGAGGGAGAAATGAAGAACAGATTGTGGTGTGACTATTCCCCACAAGGAGTGCTTTCTCTCTCTGTGTGTGTGTGTCGCTGTGGTGAGCACAGACAAATTTTTAAAAAAAGTGATGAAAAATTTTAT
>NW_006202753.1:0-421 GCF_000334495.1 Tupaia belangeri chinensis
ACCACTACCACCAGCGATCCAATGAAACTCTGCAATCTTTACTCGAAATATGGAACACCCTTTAAAGCCTGAGGCTACGAAGTTAACCAGGGGAAAGAGGGAGTCAGAACAATATTGTTCTTACCCTGACCTTGGGCAACAGGGTAACCCAGGATACAGCTCCTGTCCCACTCAGTGAGCTCTGAAAGCTGTCCTTTGCTTTTTTTTTTTGGAGAGGTTTTTCCTTTAGGGTGTGTGCGCTCACCAGACAGACAGAGACAGAGAAACAGAAAGTGAGAAATCACCCCCCAGGGGGGATGGCCATGCCGCAATCCCTTCTCCTCTGTTCCCCTATCGGGATCTTGGGCACGCACGCACAGGCGCCCAGCATTGAGTTTTAAGTCACCGGGGACGGGACACGAACCGCGGTCAACTACGTGGG
>NW_006202754.1:0-1039 GCF_000334495.1 Tupaia belangeri chinensis
AGCACGGAGAAACACGGAGAAGTGGACGCCCCGCCCCCGACAGGGAAGACAGGAAGACGGCTGGAGCGGGCATGGCAGAGGGTCAGGGTCAGGGCGGGGAGTAGGCTGCTTGGGAGGTCCCGGCCCAGAGCTGTGGGACGTGACGTTGTTCTGTGGAGTGGCCGAGTGCTGCGTGGCCTCTGTGAAGCAGGGAGCCTGTGCCCTGCTGGGATGCCCGGCCACACGGCACCTCAGCCCCGACGTCCCAGCCGCCTCTCTCCTCTATAAAAACGAGGAAACTGAGGTCTAAGAGATCAGACAGCCTTGATGATCAGACAGCAGGGAGCCGTCACTAAGTCCCTGGCAGGGGGTGACAGTGGGGAACAGGCTAGAGCACAAGAGGGCCTGACGGGAAGCAGAGGGACCTGGTGGGGAGAGGTCAGGTGGGGAGAGATCAGGTGGAGAGGTCAGGTGGGGAGAGGTCAGGTGGGAAGAGATCAGGTGGGGAGAGGTCAGGTGGGGAGGTCAGGTGGAGAGGCCACGTAGGGAGAGGTCAGGTGAGAGGTCAGGTGGGGAGAGGTCAGGTGGAGAGGTCAGGTGGGGAGAGGTCAGGTAGGGAGAGGTCAGGTGGGAAGAGACCCGGAGGGGAGAGGCCAGGTAGGGAGAGGTCAGGTGGGAAGAGATCAGGTGGGGAGAGGTCAGGTGGAGAAGTCAGGTGGGGAGAGATCAGGTAGGGAGAGGTCAGGTAGGGAGAGGTCAGGTGGAGAGGTCAGGTGGGGAGAGGTCAGGTGGGGAGGTCAGGTGAGGAGAGGTCAGGCGGAGAGAGGTCAGGTAGGGAGAGGTCAGATGGAGAAGTCAGGTGGGGAAGTCAGGTGGGGAGGTCAGGCAGGGAGAGTTCAGGTAGGGAGAGGTCAGGTGGAGAAGTCAGGTGGGGAGAGGTCAGGTGGAGAGGTCAGGTGGGGAGAGGTCAGGTGGAGAAGTCAGGCGGGGAAGTCAGGCGGGGAGAGGCACAGTAGGGAGAGGTCCAGGGGGGAGAAGCCCAGCAGAGAGAAATCCGGTG
>NW_006202755.1:0-609 GCF_000334495.1 Tupaia belangeri chinensis
GCAACATTATACATTAGTGATCCCATTAAAATTTTTTTAGTCATTTAATAAATTCTCTCTTATTTTGCCTAAAATGTTTTTTATCCCATTTAAATTAATTTAATCCTTTTAGAAACTGAATTTGCAGTGTGTTCCTATATCCATAAAAATATGATATCCCTTAAACTTATCATTCCACTTCTATAGATATGCTCTAATACACAGGACATCTGTAGAATAATTTAGATATAGAATTATTTAGAATAATTGTATATCTGTATTTAGAATAGTTCTAAATACAGAATAAAACTATTTGCATGATGTTAATTGGCATAAAGATGAAAAGGTAATATATTATGTACTTAAAAAATAAATAAGGTTGACCTAGGTTTAAGTTCTAGCTAAAACACCAGCCATGTGGCTGTGGATGAATTAATTTAATCTCTCTAAAAACTTAATTTACATTATCTCTGTTTGCTGTTATTTCTTTCTTTCTTTTATTTTTTTCTGTTTAAGTTTTTGCTATATGGCATGTGTGTTCATCAAGGAGAGAAGGAAGGGGAGTTAGAGAGAAAGTGAGAAATTACACCCGAGGAGAAACAGCCACACTGCATTCCCTTCTCCTCTAGT
>NW_006202756.1:0-1170 GCF_000334495.1 Tupaia belangeri chinensis
GCATGTTCTTAATTTCTCTGTTTCTTTTTTCTCTCTGTGCAGAATGCTTACAACCACTGGAAAAATAATTTTTTCCCTGAGTTTTAGATTTTTGCCGTAAGGCACACACACTTACTAGAGAAGGCAGAAGAAGAGAGAGAAGGGAGAAATCACCCTCTGGGGAAATGGCCATACCACAATCCCTTCTCCTCTATTGTTATCTCTGGATTTGGGCATGCATATACGGGTGCCTGGCATTTCTCAAGCCACCAGGTCAGGACTTCAAACTACATAGTTGGCCATGTGGAATCTAGCACCCTAACCTCACACTACCTGCTGGCCCTATAAATTAAATGTTTTTTAAATTTTATTTTTCGGGGTACACTATGTGGATTCGTGTGCTCACACACAGTGAAATAGCTGCAGTAGTCATTGGAATTGTCATGTTCAACATCTTGAAAAATCAGTCTTAGTGTTGTTTTGTTTTGGTGCCGTGAGCATCCACACCCTGCTCCCAACAGATTTCTAGCACAGAGTAGGGGATCTTGGAGGAAGGACCAGGTGGTGGCAGGGCAGAATGGATTCACCCAACAGAAGGGTCTCAGGGGAGGTCTCAGTCACACCATCTGCACTGGAGCTCTGCCAGGGCACTTGGGGTTATCAGGGTCCCCAAGCCAAGGTCCACAGTTCCCCCTGGTGCCTTTGGGCAATTGCCACCTATCTGTGCCTACTTCAGACAGAAGGATCCCTTTGGATCCTAAAACAATCCAGATGTTGGCTGAGTGTTTACAATCACCAGCTCAACCAGACCTTCCTCAAAAGCCCCAGAAACGCTGAGCTTAAAGCAGGAAATCTCATTCCATCTATAACCAGGGACCATCATGGGAGGTGACATGATTTCCCCTAAAGACCTCGATGGTAGTGGGAGGAGCCCAAGGCCAGGAGGCTCTGCTCTCAGTTGCCCCCAGCCTCCCTGCCCTGCCTCCTGCACCTGTCTCCTCCTCATTTTCTCTCCCCCAGACCTCCTGGGCCCTCTCGCTGGGCTCTCTTGTCACATCCTCTGTGCTGTGTCCAGGTGTTTTGTCCTCCTAAGCTCTGTGGACAGAGGGGGCGGACACTGCTTCTGCTCCTTCCGAGGCAGGAAACAGAGGAGGGTGTGCCAGTGGTGACGCCAGGGATACCAGAGGCCTG
>NW_006202757.1:0-284 GCF_000334495.1 Tupaia belangeri chinensis
TCTCATGCCTAGGAATTTAGGCAAGGTAAATGAAAGTAAATGTCTTCATAAAGATGTATACATACTTTAATATCCAATGTAGCTTTACAGATAATAAATATACTCAGCTAAAATCAATGAGTAAATTAATATTGACTATAACACCATGAATGAATCTCATAAACACTAAGGCAAATGGAAGAAGCCAGGCACAAAAGACTATTCAATTCCTTCATTTTTTTTTTTTTTGGAGAGGTTTTCGCTATAGGGCGCATGTGCTCGCCAGATAGAGAGAGACAGAGAGA
>NW_006202758.1:0-215 GCF_000334495.1 Tupaia belangeri chinensis
CTTCATTAGATATTTCTTCAGAGTTTAGTGGTCTCCATCATGAGAGATTTGGGTGAAATTGAGAACAATCATTCACTTCTTGGAGAGAATGGTATTCCTTTTAAAAATTTCTTTCTTCCACAAGTGAGAGACATAGAGACAGAGACAGAGAGAGCACCCTCCACAGGGTCCTGATGAGGTGATCTGACCCCGACCTCACCAGTCCTGGCCAGTGA
>NW_006202758.1:279-952 GCF_000334495.1 Tupaia belangeri chinensis
CTGTCACACCCCCATGTGGCCCTGAGGACATCGTTTCTGAGTTAATTCTGTGTCTCACTGAAGTCACGTGTGTCCGTATTTCAGTGGACAACAGCGCCCTGGTGGGGTGAGGCCCTGGTGTCTCCCCAAGCTCTGGATATGCTGCGTCCAGACCCCAAAGCCCAGGCTGAGGGCACCACGTGACATTCAAGGCGGGAGAGGCACATGATGGCACTGTGGGACCCACTTGAACATCAGGCCTTCAGAGTACTCGGTATGTTCAGCTGTTTGCTGTATTTCCCCAAATTCTCAAAACACGTATAATTTGTACAAATCCATAAAAGACAGCAGCAGGAGTGGAGAGTCATTCTAGAGTGCAGGAATCACTGCTTAGGAAGCAGAGGCCCCGCAGGGACTGTGACGGTGACTGTGGGCATGCGGCTGAGTGACACGGGCATCCTGACTGAAAGGCCACTGTCCTGCCCCGAGGACCACAGGACACGCGTGACACTGCTGGGTGAACCCTCATGGGATTGGGTGGTGGGCCAGGCCCTCTCCACTCAGAGGTCAAACTGATTCAAAGTGATCTATAATTTCAGTGCCATCTCAATAAAAATATCAACTACATTCTTCCCAGAACAATAATGTCCAATTTTTCCAGCCCTATTTGCTGAAGAGATGCTCTTTTCCTCAT
>NW_006202759.1:0-1840 GCF_000334495.1 Tupaia belangeri chinensis
CACTCCCCAGGCCCCGCCCCTCGCCCCACCCCTGGGGTCCGTCCGTGGGTTCGGGCCTCGTGGCAGTGTTTTCCCGCGTCGGCGCGCGTCCGGACCTGCGCCAAAGCTTCTGGCGTGATACACTGAAGAGCAAGAGCCACTGTGTCTGCTCGCGAGGAGTCTCGATTCCTGTGGGGAGGAGACCGACCGCAACAAGTAAACCCGAATAAGTACATGCCGCACAAACCGCGGTACGGTTTGCAGGAAACCGAGTCGGGTAAAGTAGTCAGAAGGCCTCTGGAGAGGTGACTCTTAAGCCAAAGCTTAAGGATAGGAAACAGCAAAGACAAAGACTGGGACGGGGTGTCCCACAAACTGAAAAACCTAAAAAACGGCTTGCGCTATTGGAGCCCTTGAAAGGAGGCCAATGAGACCAGGGCAGTGCGAAATGAGAGGAGAAGGGAAGGTGGAGGGGTTGGAGAGTTAGGCCTTGACAGAGCATTGAGGCCTCTTCGTTATGGAAGGAAATGTGCTCTGTGTACTGATTGCAGTGAAAAGCCCCTTAGCTCCATTTCCCGGCCCCCTTCATTAGGGAAAACGCTTGAGGAGAAGAAAACGAGTCCAAGAACTGAGCCTTGGTGAACACAGACCTTTAAAAGTTGGAGGAAACTAAGAAGAAACACTAGAAGGTAGGAGAAAAACCAGGAGAATGTGGTGTCCCAGCAGAGAGGAGAATGGGGTGGAATTTTGATGATGTTCTAGAGAACACTGTATCAAAAGCAGACGCATACAGATAAATTGGACTTGGCAACAGGAAAACACTGATGGTCTTGCTCAAAGCAGATCATGCACTATATTTAATGTAAAATTAGATTGAAAGTAAAATGGAAAGGACATAGAGGTCAAAGCAGTTCATGTAAGAGGTTAGCATGTTGTCTAAGGTGGTAGCTACTAGCTATACGCTATTTTAATTCATTACATCAAGCAAAATTAAAAATTCAATTCCTGGGACCAGCAGTTAGCGTAATGGCTATGTCGCTGGACTCCCATGTAGCTGACTGCAGTTCGCGCCCTGGACCCGGTGGCTTAAAATTCACGCCGGGCACGTGTGCGTGCGTGCGTGCCCAAGATCCTGAGAGGAGAATGGATGAGAAGGGATTGCACCCTGGGGGGTGACTTCTCGCTTTCTGTCTCTCTGTCTCTCTCTGACTGTCTGGCGAGTGCATGCGCCCTATAGCAAAAACTTCTCAAAAAAAAAAAAAAATTCAATTCCTTGGCCCAGCAGGTCACGGAGTGGTGGTTAAGGCACTGGATTTTCACATGGTGCAACATGGTTCAATTCCCGGACCTCCAGCTTTAAAAAATTATGCCAGGAGCATGTGCCTTCTTGCTCCAGATCCCAGGACAGGAAAGGAAAAGGGATTCCATCATGGGCATCCCTCCTGGGGGGTTATTTTCTCACTTTCCCTCTCTGTCTAGATCTCTCTCCAGCAAGTGATGCACCCTCTAGCAAATTTTTAAAAAATATATAAATACCATCTTTACCATGCAGACTATACCAAGACAAACACCCATAGATTATAGTTTGTGGACCACTCGTGACCTAGCAGAATAGCTGTTGTTAAAATCGCGACTCACTCCCCAGGCCCCGCCCCTCGCCCCACCCCTGGGGTCCGTCCGTGGGTTCGGGCCTCGTGGCAGTGTTTTCCCGCGTCGGCGCGCGTCCGGACCTGCGCCAAAGCTTCTGGCGTGATACACTGAAGAGCAAGAGCCACTGTGTCTGCTCGCGAGGAGTCTCGATTCCTGTGGGGAGGAGACCGACCGCAACAAGTAAACCCGAATAAGTACATGCCGCCCAAAC
>NW_006202759.1:1873-26643 GCF_000334495.1 Tupaia belangeri chinensis
GGAGAGTTTACGAGTCGGGTAAAGTAGTCAGAAGGCCTCTGGAGAGGTGACTCTTAAGCCAAAGCTTAAGGATAGGAAACAGCAAAGACAAAGACTGGGACGGGGTGTCCCACAAACTGAAAAACCTAAAAAACGGCTTGCGCTATTGGAGCCCTTGAAAGGAGGCCAATGAGACCAGGGCAGTGCGAAATGAGAGGAGAAGGGAAGGTGGAGGGGTTGGAGAGTTAGGCCTTGACAGAGCATTGAGGCCTCTTCGTTATGGAAGGAAATGTGCTCTGTGTACTGATTGCAGTGAAAAGCCCCTTAGCTCCATTTCCCGGCCCCCTTCATTAGGGAAAACGCTTGAGGAGAAGAAAACGAGTCCAAGAACTGAGCCTTGGTGAACACAGACCTTTAAAAGTTGGAGGAAACTAAGAAGAAACACTAGAAGGTAGGAGAAAAACCAGGAGAATGTGGTGTCCCAGCAGAGAGGAGAATGGGGTGGAATTTTGATGATGTTCTAGAGAACACTGTATCAAAAGCAGACGCATACAGATAAATTGGACTTGGCAACAGGAAAACACTGATGGTCTTGCTCAAAGCAGATCATGCACTATATTTAATGTAAAATTAGATTGAAAGTAAAATGGAAAGGACATAGAGGTCAAAGCAGTTCATGTAAGAGGTTAGCATGTTGTCTAAGGTGGTAGCTACTAGCTATACGCTATTTTAATTCATTACATCAAGCAAAATTAAAAATTCAATTCCTGGGACCAGCAGTTAGCGTAATGGCTATGTCGCTGGACTCCCATGTAGCTGACTGCAGTTCGCGCCCTGGACCCGGTGGCTTAAAATTCACGCCGGGCACGTGTGCGTGCGTGCGTGCCCAAGATCCTGAGAGGAGAATGGATGAGAAGGGATTGCACCCTGGGGGGTGACTTCTCGCTTTCTGTCTCTCTGTCTCTCTCTGACTGTCTGGCGAGTGCATGCGCCCTATAGCAAAAACTTCTCAAAAAAAAAAAAAAATTCAATTCCTTGGCCCAGCAGGTCACGGAGTGGTGGTTAAGGCACTGGATTTTCACATGGTGCAACATGGTTCAATTCCCGGACCTCCAGCTTTAAAAAATTATGCCAGGAGCATGTGCCTTCTTGCTCCAGATCCCAGGACAGGAAAGGAAAAGGGATTCCATCATGGGCATCCCTCCTGGGGGGTTATTTTCTCACTTTCCCTCTCTGTCTAGATCTCTCTCCAGCAAGTGATGCACCCTCTAGCAAATTTTTAAAAAATATATAAATACCATCTTTACCATGCAGACTATACCAAGACAAACACCCATAGATTATAGTTTGTGGACCACTCGTGACCTAGCAGAATAGCTGTTGTTAAAATCCAACTGAAGCTCTGGGCCAGCAGGTGGCATGGAGATTAAGGTTCTGGATCACACATGGCCAGCTTCACGGTTGTGCATGGGTACCCAAAGTCTAGAAAAGAGAGTGGAAGAGAAGAGATTATGCTTCTGTCTCTCTGGTGATCACACGTGCCCTATAGGAAAAACTAAAAGTAAATAAATAAATAAAAACTAATCCAAGCTCAAAGGAAGGCTCCAAACCCCAGCTTCTGGGGAGGAAGAGTTAGGACATAGGCAGCCTAGAACAAGGACAATTGGTTCTACTGAGAGGAATAACAGGAGTATAAAAAAAAGGCCACATCAAAAAAATTGTGACTTTTCTGTTGTGTATATTCTGTGACTTTGCTATATCTCTTTTGATAATTAGAGTTGAAATATCTTACGGGCATGGGGTCTGTGGGAAAAGGGTCAGAGACGGGGCTGGCAGATTGCTTGGTGGTTGGGGCACTGGACTCCCACACGGCTGACCACGGTTCAAGTCCCGGACTCAAAGGCTTCCTCTCTCTCTTTCTCTTTCTCTGGCAAAACACATGTGAAAAAAAATAATAAATAAATACTTCTTTTAAAAAAGGGGGGGGTTCAGAGACAAAATGGCAGTCTGTTACTCTTTAATACAACACTACAGCTAAGGATTCCATGTGGGGATGTGGGTCCAAAACTTCCTGGTGTAAGTACTTACACCAATATGTAGTGATTTTTCTCTGTGTCTCCCTAGACAACTATGAGGACAGTAGGTTGCGTACTTCATGTACTGTACCTTTCCCATCATCTTGTACAGCCATGCTAGGCAACCAAAGTGAACATTTATGTGAGAAGATACTTAAAAAAAAAAAAAAAGTAAGACCAAGGTCCCATCTCTTTTTGAGAGATTTTTGCTATAGGCTATGTGCGTTTGCTGGAGAGACAGAGTGACAGAAAAAGAGAAATCACTCCCCAAGGGCCATGGCCATGCTGCATTCTTCTTCTCCATTCTTCTCTCAGGATCTTGGGCATGCACACATGGCACACACACACACCTGGTGTGAATTTTAAGCCTCCAGGCCCAGGACTCAAACTGTGGTCAACCATATAGAAGTCCAGCATCATAACCATTATGCCATCTGCTAGTCCCTCAAGATCACATCTCTGCCATGAGTTTCCAGGAAGTTATTTCCAGGAGATTGTCAACAAGGCTAGGCAAGAGAACAAGTTATTACTAGATGGCTAGTACACTGTACCATACTGTAGAGCTGCAAGCAGACCAGGAAGCCTGTCTTTAGCTGATCTTATAGCTTCTTTGCTCATCAACATTGCAAGTTTGGGTGGTTGGTTATGCCTACATTTGTCTGCAAAATTGACACATTAACTCAGCTTAGCGAAACATAATTTTTATTAATTTACTTATTTTTTTAAGTTGTCAGATGGTACATGTGTTTCACAGAGAGAGAGAAGGTGAGGGAGATGTTGTCAACAAGCTAGGCAAGAGAACATTTTATAACTGGATGGTTCTTTGAGCCTCTTCTGTTTATCTATTTCTATGTAATAAACCACCCTCAAAACGTAATGGCTAAAGAAAACAAGAAAGATTTATTTTACTTATGACCCACAGTTTGGACTGGGCCCAGTGAGGACATGCTCCATGGCTTCATCGGGGGCAGTTCAACTTGGGCTGGAGGATCTGTTTCCAAGGCGGCTTATTCAGATGGCTGGCAATTTCGTGTTGGCTGGGAGCTCAGCCAGGACCATGGGTTTCACCATGGTTTGCTTGGGTTTCTTTTTGCAATTTATGGCTGGGTTCCAAGGCTAAATGTTTCAAGGGATGGTGGTTTTAAAAACCTAGGCCCAGAAATAGCCACAGCAGTATTTCCACCAATTTCCAGTCAGCCAAGTACATAGCCCAGATTTCAGAAGAGGATATATAGGCCCCATTTCTTTCTTTCTTGTTTATTTTTTCTTCAGAAAAAGAGAGTGAAACAGACATTCAAGAAAGGGTCCTCATGCTACAGTCCACCCCAGCTTCAGCCAGCTTGGACCATGAGATTTGAACCCAGGACATGCTCAGGTGGGACTAGTTGCATAACTGCTGTACCATTGTCTGACCTCTCTATTTCTTAATGAGAGGAATATCAGAGAATTTTGGAACCATATTTTAAGGCTACTCCAGGGACCTGTGGTGCAATGGTTAAGCCTCATATCTAGGGAGCTGGATCCCACGTGGCCGACCATCCAAATCATGTCATAGACCTGATTCATATCAGAATCTAGGCCCATGTGACAAATCCTGACAGGATGGAGAAATGAAGGAAAAAGGATTGCAGTGTGACCGTGCCATGTTGGGGAATGTCCCCTCTTCTTTCTCTGGTGAGTACACATATAGTTAAAACAAACAAACAAAAAAGACTGCTATAGGTCCACCACTCTGTGGAAACTTAGCTTTAGTGAGCTGAGCTGGATCATATAGAGCTTAGAGAACTCTCTTGTGTAATCAAGGCAGGCTTAAATAATCTTCCTTCCCTCAAGAGACCTCCCTGGCCACACTACACCAGATATATGAGAGCACTAGGAAGAGAGACAAGCCAAGGGGTTAGAATTTCTCTTTTTCTTTTTTTTAGAGATTTTTGCTATAGAGTGCATACTCTTGCCAGACAGAAAGACAGAAACCAAAAAATCACCCCCCACGGGAGATGGTCACATCTCAATCCCTGCTCAACTATTCTACTCTTGGGATTTGGGGCATGCACACACATATGCCCAGCGTGAGTTTTAAGCCGCTAAGTCCGGGGCTTGAACCATAGTCAACTACGTGGGAGTCCAGCAACGTAACCATTATGCCATCTGCTGGTCCCGAGCTATATTTTTTAAATGATTATTTACTTTTAAATTCCATTTGTTATCATTTCTTTCTTTTTGCAGAGGTTTTTTGTTAAAGGTGTGTGCACTCGCCAGAGAGACAGAAAGCGAGAAATCACCTCCCCCACTCCCCCATAGATGGCCAAGAGCAATCCTTTCTCCTTCATTCTCCCCTTGGGATCCTGGGCGCACACACACAGCTTGAGCAGCTTGAGTTTAAGCCATTGGGTCCAGGACTCGAACCATGATCAATTACATGGGAGTCCAGTGACACAGCCATTACACCAACTGCTGGTCCCCCATCATTTCTTAATTTGACCAGACAAAGACAGAGAAAGGGAAAGCAAGAAAGCAAGTCGCCAGGTCTGGGGCCACGTGGGAATCCAGCACCTTTAACCACTATGCCACCTGTCCGCTCCCATCCCAAACTGTATTGTTTTTAAAAAGTGGATATAAAATTTAGCTCAGAAGTATAAATTGTGAAACAAAAAGTTGGGTCTGGAAAAAATTAGTATAGTATACAATAAGAGAACCAGGAAGAGAAGTAACCGATTCCAACTTCCCTGTTCCTTGTGATAACAATAGGTCTCTAATCCTCACAACCAACCTGTCAGCAGGCACCATCAGACTTCATAACATTCAACATTTATTTACCTGGTCTAACCATAAAGATTATGTTATGTGGGGCTGGCAGGTGGTGTGGTGGATAAGAGTGCTGGACTCCCACATGGCCGACTGTGGTTCAAGTCCCAGACCTGGCAGCTTCCTTTCTCACTTTCCCTCTCTCTCTCTCTCTTTCTCACTCTGTCCCTCTCTGGTCAAATTAAATAAATAAATGAATGAATAAATAAATAAATAAAATAAAGTTAAATAAAATACTTCTTAAAAAAAAAAAAGATTATGTTATGTGGACAAGGACTGAAAGGGAATAAGGAAAAACAACTGATATTAGTGTCTTAGTCCATCCTGGCTGCTATGCCAAAATTCTATAGACTGAATAACTTATAAACCACAGAAATTTATTTCTTATAGTTGTAGAGGCTGTGAAGTCCAAGATCAAGATACCAGCAGATTTGGTATTTAGTAGGGCTGGCTTTCTGGTTTATAGACAGTCATCTTCTTGCTACTTCAAGTGGAGTAAAGGAACAAGGGACCTCTCTGAGGGTTTCTGTTAAAAAGGCACCAGTCCTGGAGCCAGCAGGTGGCATGGTGCTTGGACCGCTGTCCCACATGGCCGACAGCAGTTCAAGTCCCAGACCTGGTGGCTTGCTTTCTCACTTTCTCTCTTTTTCTCGTTCTCTATGTTTCTAGTGAGTGTGTGTGCCCTATAACAAAATTTTTAAAAATAAAATAATAATAATTCTTTAAAAAATAATAAATAAAAAGGCACCAGCTCATTTATAAGAACTCCACGCTAATGATCTCACCTCTCAAAGGCCTCACCTCTACCATCACACTGGTGGGATGAAGGTTAGAATTTCAACATATGAATTTGGGAGATACACCAATATTCAGTCTATAGCAATTAAGGGTGTAGAATTTGGGGCCAATTTTTTTCCTTTACACCTTTTTTTCTTGTTGTAACATTAGTTATTTCACAAATTCATACAAGTGTTTAATACTCTGGAAGTGATTTTCTATGAAGCAAATTAAAGCACTTGAAATTTCATAACTAAGACTGGTAGTTTTTATTGTAGGGACCAATAACAATTCTGTAGTATCTTAATATGACATAAAAATAAACAGGGATCAAAGTATAGAATAGTATATATTCAATCTATTTAAATTGGCCTGCAATCTGACAATCATTGGTATTTGCATTATGTAATTACCTCTTGTAACCCAGATAAAATTGTACTTAACCTTGTTATGTGCTCTTTATGTGCTTTCAATTCCCCATACCATCCAGCTCAAAGTTTACTGTGTCCTTGGTATAGCATTTGTAGATTGTATTTCATTAAACTTATTCTCCAATTTAACAAATCAGTTCTCTTCATCTCTTTGAGTGTAGGGCAGTGTATTGTTCCTTTATTAATAATGTCAATTCTCAGTACACCTAGACCAATAATAATTTATGGATAGACTTTTTAATTAACTTTCACACTCATTATGCATTAACTCTTTTTTATGGTAATGAGTAATATGTAAATAAGGAAAATCAACCCCAAGAGAGATTAAATGGGAGAATTGGAGCTAGATCCTAAAGCTATTGCTTGTTGCATTATACCATAATTCTAAAAAGTATTAAAAGATATCTGGGGAAATAAGCTCTTTGGTCACTCCAAGCTCTCCTAAATATAAAGCTGAGTCATTCCAGTTCTCAAATGAAGTCAATTTTTACTTTTAATTCAAGTCAAAAAAGTATTTATGAATACTATTAAACATATAATCTGCTTAGAAGTCCAGTGGTAATAAAATGTTTAATTGAAGAGTTAGTGGTATTTGAGTTATTGTTATTCAGAAGGACATGCTATTTTAGTTGTTTGAAAGATTAGCATATGCTTCAACTCTTCCCTAGCCCCTTTCTTTTTTCTTGGTAGTAGAATTTACTTTTTAGAAGTTGTTGATTTATAGAAAGATTGAGAAAATAGTTATGTTACCATACCCCACAGTTTCCTCTGTTACTAACATATTAATATGGTACATTTGGCACAGTTAACAAACCAACATTGGTGCATTATTATTAACTAAGGTCTACAGTTTATTTAGACTTTTTTTTTTTTTTGAGAGAGGTTTTTTCGTTATAGGGCGCGTGCGCTCGCTAGACAGACAGAGAGAGACACAGAGACAGAAAGCGAGAAATCACCCTCCAAGGGATGGCCACACTGGAGGCCCTTCTCCTCCATTCTCCTCTCGGGATCTTGGGCATGCACGCACATGAGCCGGCGTGAGTTGTAAGCCACTGGGTCCAGGATGCGAACCGCGGTCGACTACGTGGGAATCCAGCGACATAGCCTTTATGCTAACTTCTGGTTCCCTTTAGACTTTTTTTTTTTTTAGCAGCTTGTAGTCCTGGCTAGTGCTATGTCTTGGAGGTATTTAGACATTTTTTTAAAAAAATTTTTCTAAAGAATTATTTAACTAACTAACTAACTTTCTTTCTTTCTTTTAATTTGACCAGAGAGGGACAGAGAGAGAGAGAGAGAGAGAGAGAGAGAGAGAGAAAGTAAGAAAGCACGCCTCCAGGTCTGGGACTTAAACCATAGTCAGCCATGTGGGAGCCCAATGCCCTTAACCACCACACCACCTGCTGGCCGCCCCTAGACTTTCCTAATTCTACAATTTTTTTCTTAGTAGCCAGAGGGCATGAGTGCTCCCTAGGGAGAATGTGCAGAGAAAGTGCCCCTCAATGGAGCATGGTCATGTCACAAAACTTTTTCCTCCATTTTTCTATCCTGTCATGATTTTGGACATGCACTCCCATGTACTCGGACCAGCCGGGACTCGAATCACGGGCCAGCCATATGGCAGCCAGCTTCCAATGCATAGCACTTAGTCATTACCTTACAGGAACGGCCCTGCTTAGCTGTCGTTAGTTTTTACCTTTTTTTTGTCTTTTTTATTATAGCTTATTATCCACGGTTCCAGCCATGCTACCACATTATAATATTTGTTATGTCTCTTTGGCTTTTCTTTGTTCAGGCAGTTTGACTTTTCTTTGTTTTTGATGATTTTAAGAGTTCCGAGGACTACAGGTCAAGGATTTTATAGGACCCCTTACTATTAGAATTTCTCTGTTGTTCTCAAGATAAGTCAGGGTTCTATGTTACTGAGCGGAGGACCACAGAGGTAAAGTGCTATTTTCATCACCTCATATCAAGTATTTATACTGTCAACACGATCTGTGCCTATTGTTGATGGCTGAAGTAGTGTTTGTTACATTTTTCCACTTACTCTTTCTTCCCCTTTTCTTTTTTTAAAGAATTATTTAATTTTAGGGAACCAGTAGTTAGCGTAATGGCTATGTCGCTGGACTCCCACGTAGTCGACCGTGGTTCGTGTCCCAGACCCGGTGGCTTAAAACTCACGCCGGGCGTGTGTGCATGCATGCCCAAGATCCCGAGAGGAGAATGGAGGAGAAGGGATTGTGGCATGGCCATCCCCTCTGGGGGGGTGATTTCTCGCTTTCTGTCTCTCTGGCAAGCGCACACGCCCTATAGCAAAAACCTCTCCAAAAAAAAAAAAAAAGAATTATTTAATTTTATTATTACTATTATTTTTTAATTTGACCAGAGACAGAGAGAAGGAAAGTGAGAAAGCAAGTCACTAGATCTGGGACTAGAACTACAGTCGGCTATGTAGGAGTCTAGCATCTTAACCACCACTCCACCTGCTGGCCTCTTCCCCTTCCTTTTCATATAGTATACTTTTGTTTTGTTTTTTTGTTTCTTTTTTTTTTTTTTTTTTTTTTGAGAGGTTTTTGCTATAGGGCGTGTGCGCTTGCCAGAGAGACAGAAAGCGAGAAATCACCCCCCCAGAGGGGATGGCCATGCCACAATCCCTTCTCCTCCATTCTCCTCTCAGGATCTTGGGCACGCACGCACACGCGCCCGGCGTGAGTTTAAGCCACCAGGTCCGGGACTCGAACCACAGTCGACTACGTGGGAGTCCAGCGACATAGCCATTATGCTAACTGCTAGTCCCTTCATACAGTATACTTTTAAAAGAAGAATATTCAAAGTATACACAGCTGACACCTAAGAAGTAGGGAATTATGTGTTATGCTCACCCCTTTTTGTCTGTCATCATCTTACATTTCTTTTCAAATATGTTTTTTAAAGAATTATTTTATTGAACTTTCTTTATTTATTTATTTTAATGTGACCAGAGAGGGACAGAGAGGGTAGGGGGTCAGTGAGAAAGCAAGCCTCCAGATCCAGGACTTGAACTGTGGCTGGCCATGTAGGAGTCCAGCTCCCTTAACCACCATGCCACCTGCTGGCTCCTCTTTCATGTATCTTAGCTTTAAAGAAAATAATATATAATGAAGGACCCACACAGTTGGTTTTTGTTTTTGTTTGTTTTTTTACATCCTTAGTTCAGTCTAGAATCAAATTCTATTGATTCGACCTTCGAAATATATCCAGAATCCAATAACTTCTCGCCACCATCAATCTCCTAAATTATTGCAGCAGCCTTCTAACTGGTCACCATGCTTCTGCTTTGCCACCTACAGTTTATTCTCATGTAGCAACTAGTGGTCCTTTTAAAACCTAAAATCAGGTTATGTCACTACTTCATTTAAAATTTTCCAGTGGTGGCCAGCCAGGTGGTATGGTGGTTAAGACACTGGATCCCACATGGCCAACTGCATGGTTCAAATCTCAGACCTGGCAGCCTGGAAAACACACCGGGGACCTGTGCGTATGCCCAGAATGCCAAGAGAATGGAGAAGGGATTGTGGTATAGCTATCCCCGCTTGGGATGTGCTTTCTCATTTTCTCTCTTTCCCCCATGAGTGCACACACCATATAGCAAATTAAAAACAAAAACAAAAACAAACTTCCAGGGGCTTCCCATCTAACTCAAGTGTATAGCCAAGTCCTTATTAGGGCCTATTTAAGGACCGATGTAATCTATCAACGCTCCTAACCAACCCCTTTCCACCTCAACGAATAGTCTTCTCACTCTGCTCAAGGCATGGTGGCCTCCTGTTCTTCATGGAAGATGCAAGGAAGCTCCAGCCTCAGGTCTTTGCACTTATTTTTTTTGAGAGGTTTCACTATAGGGCACGTGCGTTCGCCAGAAAGACAGAATGCGAGAAATAACCGCCCCCCCCAAAGGGATGGCCACACCGCAATCCCTTCTCCTCCATTCTCCTCTTGGTTTCTTGCTCAGGCATGCACACGTGCCCAGCATGAGTTTAAGCCATCAGGTCGGCTACATGGGAGTCCAGCGACATTACCATTACGCCAACTGCTGGTTCCCCCTGAGTAAGTTTTAAGCCACCAGACCATGATGTGAACCACAGTCAACTACATGGGAATCCAGCAATGAAACTGTTAATGTCATCTACTGGTCCCAATTAACTCACATTTTAATTCCACCTTTTCATAGACTTTTAAAAGTCTTCTCATATTTTTTGGCTAATTTGATCATTTTTCAGGGTAGTGTTTTCACTTATTCAAAAGGGTATATGCTTATTCCGAACAGGACAGCCTACAATTGCTGCTCAGATTTTTTTTTTTTTTTTTTTTACTTTATCTGTTTATTTTAGTTTGACTATAGCAGGACAGAGTGAGAGAGAGGGAAAGGGAGAAAGCAAGCCGCCAGGTCCAAGACTTGAACTGTGGTCATCCATGTGGGAATCCTTCGCCCTTAACTACCACACCACCTGCCGGCCTGCTACTCAGATTTTAAGATACTCCCACACTGCTTAAGAAACTAACAGTGGTCTCGAGCAGTCTAAGTGCCATTTCAAATCCTTACCCTACCTAGCTGTGGGACTTCTCTATTTCATCCCTTATTGTGTAGGGGTAACACTGTCTACTTTGGCTGTGCCTGATACTAGGATACTGAGGGAGAAGGCACAATTACATTAGCTGTGGAGATAACAAATATCATTAATATATATTTCATATATATGAAATGTCAATACTACTTTTAATACCAATACTAGTTGCATGTTATATTAGTAGTATAATCTTATGTCATATTCTTTTTTGCTCAACCACTAAGAATTTAAGTTTATTTTTCTTTCATGAGATTGAGACACACCCTCAACAGAGTCCTTACCAAGCCACAACCGCACCCTCCTCCGCCCACAGCCCTCCAGGCAGCCAGAATCAGAACGCAATCATGAGCATGACTCAGGTCCGGGATCCGAACGACGGTCTTCCACGTGGCTCCAGCAATCTCAGAGCAGCCCCCACGATCTGCCATCACAACAGCTGGATCTAAGAAAGAATATTTTTAAAAGCTTTTTGTGGTTGGATAGACAGTATGCTTAGGAAATCTGTTAGAAATCTAACTTATGTCCATTCGAGTAAACGGTTTGGGAGCTGTTTCCAAGGCCGCCCATTTTTACGGCAGAGCGGTGACCAGAATACCGAGCGAGCACTTCCGTCGGCCTCCATCGCTCTCTCCTAACACTTAACCCACTCAGGGCTTTTCATTGCGCGTGCGCAAGGCCCGCCCAACCCCGGAACCTAACCGTTGACCATAAGGATTTAAATCCACGGAATCCTGATCCTGGAGCGCCAGCAACGCCCTCGGTTCTCCCAAAGGGTCTGTGATTGGTCGAGCGTTAAACCGGTGCGGGGCTTTGATTGGCCAGCCTGTCCATACGTCACGGCGACTGTGCGTAATGCCTCCGGCACCGCCACCGCTCCCTGACTGGCGGGATTTCTGACCAGTCAGCTGGTGCGGCGCGACCTTCAGTTTCGCGAGCCTGTGTTTGCCGCCTCAGTTCCCGCGACCCCAACGTCCCGGAGGCGGGGCTGGTGTCTGCGGAGGCACTCCTTGCAGTTGGCCTGAGTTTCGGCCCAACAAACAGGCCCCGAGTTGGCGTAGGTTGTGGTGAGTGGGGTTTTGTGCATCTCGTTCCCCTCAAGGGGCGACAGCAGAGCCTGGGAAAGGGTGGCGGGTAGCATTCACGGTTCTGCGGTGGACTCAGCCCTCCTAGAGCCTGGAACCAGTGATGAGAAGGCGAGCTTAATGGGAGAAACTAAGCGGACCATGAATTGTTTGGGAATGTCTGTGCTAAAATCGGTGGGAGAGCTTTGCACACAATAACGTGCCAGTTAAAGTTGTTTGTACTGGGGGGAATTTCTTGAGAGCTGAAACCCTAAATGCTTGCTCTCGCATTCCTCACCATTTCTGGCTCAGGCTCTGCCACGTAGTCAGGGATCAGCTGTTTGTACTGCACAGTTGAAAATGCTGTGTATGTGAACATAAAAGCCGTAGTAACATCTCTTTGGTGTCCCGAGTTCACAGAGGAAGTCCGATTGCGAAGGATGGTGGAGGCTTACTAATGCCTTTCCTCAAAGTGGGTAGTTTGTGCAGTGACTGCAGATAGTTCAGTTTGACTGGGATGTAGGCTGAGTGGTGGGTGGGAGCTCAGGTTGGAGAAATAGGGTGGGGCCAGATTATTTTGTATATAAAGAAGAGCCAAAGACTCGAAGCGTGAGTAACTTGATCAAATTTAAATAGAAATACCCTTCTAGCAGCACCGTGGGAATTTTTCAGTCAATCTGGTGAGTGGATGAAGCAACCAACTAAGGTGGTGGAAAGATAAGTTTTTGAGGGATTGGGAAGCAGAATAGAGGATGACTTGATGGTTTACATTTAATACATGCTGATGTTATTATCCAAGGAGACTGTTTTGCTGGTTATAGGTTGTGTGACGTTAGCTTTATTAACTTTAATAGATTATGTAATACTGTTAGAATAAACTATTGTTTTAAAATGAGAAATGGGTCAACATGATCAATCTTTTCACCTTAATGCCGAAAGAAAGAGACAAATAGAGTAAACAAAAAATGGCACTTTATAATTTATATCTTGTAGAGTTAAACTTATCCATAACCAAGTGCTATAGAAAGGCTTTAGAGTTAAAAGCCTAGATGCCATAGAATCTGCTTTAAACCTTTGAAGTCCATAAACCTCTAAGAGGACTCTTTTTGTTTAAAGAAGGAGTTTTTAGTCAATCTTAGAAGGGTACTTTAAATAGGATTTTATTCTTGCAAGTATTTTCAGCCTTTGACTTTATCTAAAAAGTGTTCTAAGTGAGTTCTGCACCAGCTTTAATAATCCTTTCCTTCCTTAAAATGCTTCCGATAATTCCTTTTTGCTACAATAGAAACAATGTTCAGGGCCTAAAGAGCTTTAGTACTTAGAACTATTAGATCTGTGTTTTGCTTCAGTTGTATTTAGCTAGTGCTATGCAGTGGACAATTAGAAATAAAGGTTTGAAACTCAGAAGAGGGGTGGGAACTGAAGCTCTGCTGTATAAAGATAGTGTGGAAGCAGTGCAAGTGAATGAGAGTTCCCAGGAGAGCATGTGGAGCCCAAAAAAAGAAAGCTGATATTTCACTGACACAATTCAGTTTGTAGGGTTGCAGTATTTGCAGTCCTTTGTCACAAGATTGAAGATTTCTTAATGACTTCGTTACAAGCCCAGTAGATATCTAGCCCAAAATTGTTCCTTTATGCTACTTTGCGGTTTTTCTGAGGACTGTATGGCTTTTGGTCACAATTCCACATACTCCATTCACACATCACTAATGACGAGGATGCATTCCGAGGAATGTGTCATTAAAGTGATTTCATCCTTGTGCAAATATCGTAGAGTGTGCTTACACAAACCTATATGGTATCACTTACCTCGATAATATGGTAGAGACTGTATACTCCTTTGGGTCATTGTTGTATATGCAGTCCATTATTAATTGAAAAGTTACTATGTAGTGTGTCACAGTACTACCTGCCCTACCCAGGTCACTAAGTTGATACAATTATTTTGGGATTCCTCACCATTTCTGGCTCAGGCTCTGCCACGTTGTGAGAGATCAGCTGTTTGTACTGCACAGTTGAAAATGCTGTGTATGTGAACATAAAAGCCGTAGTAACATCTCTGTGGTGTCCCGAGTTCACAGAGGAAGTCCGATTGCGAAGGATGGTGGAGGCTTACTAATGCCTTTCCTCAAAGTGGGTAGTTTGTGCAGTGACTGCAGATAGTTCAGTTTGACTGGGATGTAGGCTGAGTGGTGGGTGGGAGCTCAGGTTGGAGAAATAGGGTGGGGCCAGATTATTTTGTATATAAAGAAGAGCCAAAGACTCGAAGCGTGAGTAACTTGATCAAATTTAAATAGAAATACCCTTCTAGCAGCACCGTGGGAATTTTTCAGTCAATCTGGTGAGTGGATGAAGCAACCAACTAAGGTGGTGGAAAGATAAGTTTTTGAGGGATTGGGAAGCAGAATAGAGGATGACTTGATGGTTTACATTTAATACATGCTGATGTTATTATCCAAGGAGACTGTTTTGCTGGTTATAGGTTGTGTGACGTTAGCTTTATTAACTTTAATAGATTATGTAATACTGTTAGAATAAACTATTGTTTTAAAATGAGAAATGGGTCAACATGATCAATCTTTTCACCTTAATGCCGAAAGAAAGAGACAAATAGAGTAAACAAAAAATGGCACTTTATAATTTATATCTTGTAGAGTTAAACTTATCCATAACCAAGTGCTATAGAAAGGCTTTAGAGTTAAAAGCCTAGATGCCATAGAATCTGCTTTAAACCTTTGAAGTCCATAAACCTCTAAGAGGACTCTTTTTGTTTAAAGAAGGAGTTTTTAGTCAATCTTAGAAGGGTACTTTAAATAGGATTTTATTCTTGCAAGTATTTTCAGCCTTTGACTTTATCTAAAAAGTGTTCTAAGTGAGTTCTGCACCAGCTTTAATAATCCTTTCCTTCCTTAAAATGCTTCCGATAATTCCTTTTTGCTACAATAGAAACAATGTTCAGGGCCTAAAGAGCTTTAGTACTTAGAACTATTAGATCTGTGTTTTGCTTCAGTTGTATTTAGCTAGTGCTATGCAGTGGACAATTAGAAATAAAGGTTTGAAACTCAGAAGAGGGGTGGGAACTGAAGCTCTGCTGTATAAAGATAGTGTGGAAGCAGTGCAAGTGAATGAGAGTTCCCAGGAGAGCATGTGGAGCCCAAAAAAAGAAAGCTGATATTTCACTGACACAATTCAGTTTGTAGGGTTGCAGTATTTGCAGTCCTTTGTCACAAGATTGAAGATTTCTTAATGACTTCGTTACAAGCCCAGTAGATATCTAGCCCAAAATTGTTCCTTTATGCTACTTTGCGGTTTTTCTGAGGACTGTATGGCTTTTGGTCACAATTCCACATACTCCATTCACACATCACTAATGACGAGGATGCATTCCGAGGAATGTGTCATTAAAGTGATTTCATCCTTGTGCAAATATCGTAGAGTGTGCTTACACAAACCTATATGGTATCACTTACCTCGATAATATGGTAGAGACTGTATACTCCTTTGGGTCATTGTTGTATATGCAGTCCATTATTAATTGAAAAGTTACTATGTAGTGTGTCACAGTACTACCTGCCCTACCCAGGTCACTAAGTTGATACAATTATTTTGGGCAGGATCTGTACTTTCCTTAGTGAAAAGATAGAGTATTAGATTTTGCTGTTCAGACTAAATATTAGTAAGGTTTTAAATTAAAATATAAGTATTCTCGATCTTAGCCAAAATGCTGAGAAGTGATTAAATGTAAAATTAACATTAATTTATAGGCAAAATGACTCTGAAGTATGAAAATTATCAGAATCTACAAGCCTTTGATCTTATTAGGTTGTTGGGCAATTAATGATGTATTTTTCTATGCAAAAATGCATTATGACTTTCCTGATGGATCCAATATTTGTCTATAATCACACTAATTTTGCCTGTAATTTTGTTAATATATGGTTAAATTATGGTTCTTATTCTTTCATCATTCATTAGTCTCTTTATTTCTATAGGATACTGAGGAACAAAATTAGATGAGTAATTCACCAAATGTGATGGAGCCTATATATCCTCTTGCAAGGGCCCAGATGAAAACCAGGTAAAGAATGTTTTTTGGACCCAGATGGTGGTGTAGTGGTAAAATGCAATGCTCTGCAGGCAATGCCATGCAGGAATGTTCCTGGTTCATATCTGGAGGCCTCCCTGAGTATGCCAGGCACATGCTTGCCCATGATTTGGTGCTGGCTGAAGATGGCAGTGGGAGTGGGAGCATCGTGATTTTGTTGTAGGTGCTCTCTCTCTTTCTCTCTATCTGTGTCTCTTTGTCTCTCTCACTCGTGAAGTAGATAAATATTTTTTAAATTATTTTGTTCAATTTTATTTATTCGTGCCTTCATTTTAATTTAACCAGAGAGCGAGAAAGTGAGCCACCAGGTCCGGGACTTGAACTGTGGTTGGCCATGTGGGAGTGTCCAGTATCTTAACCACCATGCCACCTGCTGATCCTGTAAATAAATATTTTAAAAAGTATTTTTTCATAGCTGTTCACATAAGGTAGTGTGGAAAGGAAGAAACATAATCTGTTTTTTTGGTTTTTTGGGTTTTTTGTTTTGTTTTTTGGCAGAGGTTTTCGCTATAGGGCATGTGCGCTTGCCAGAAAGACAGAGAGAGAAAGAGAGATAGAAAGCAAGAAATCACCCCCCAGGGGGGATGGCCACACTGCAATCCCTTCTCCTTCATTCTCCTCTTGGGATCTTGGGCATGCGCCCGCTGTGAGTTTAAGCCGCCGGGTCCAGGACTTGTCGACTACACAGGAGTCCAGTGACGTAGCCATTACGCTAACTGCTGGTCCCTTTTTTTTTTTTTTTTTTTTTTTTTTAAGAGTGATTTTTGCCATAACTCTATAGCATGTGCTCGCCAGAAAGACAGAAAGCAAGAAATCAGCCTCCCAGGGAGGATTGCCACACCACAATCCCTTACCCCCGCTCTCCTCTTGGGATTTTGGACGTTCACGCACACATGACCGGCGTGATTTTCAAGCTGCTGGGTCCGGGATTCGAACCACAGTCAATAGAAGTCTAGTGACATAACCATTACACCATCTGCTGGTTCTGATAATCTTTAGAATCAGGAAAATATGGGTCCATGTTTCATTTCTATCATTTATTAGGTGGGTAACAGTGATCAAGTTACTCAACGAAGCCTCAGTTTCTCATCTATACAATGGGGATGATAATCTCTGTGTAACAGAAGATAATTGTGAAGGATTGAATAAGATTGCTAAAGGGTTCAAGGCCAGCCTTGGGGCTTGGTGGTTAAGGGAGCTGGATCCCACATGGCTGACCATGGTTTGAATCCTAACCCTAGCAGCTTGACAAAGATGCTGAGTGCAAATGCCCCAAATCCTGACACGATGATGAAATGGAAGAGAAGAGGTTGAATCATGACTGTATCCCACTGAGGCTTGCTTTCTCTCTTCCCTTTCACTCTGTCTCTTTCTCTGGCAAGCACATGCACCCTCTGGCAAAAATTTTTTTAAAAAGATTACTAAAGGGTCTGGTACGTCGTAGACACTTAGTAAATATTAATTCTCTTCCTCTTTTTACTTAGTTACACAGCGTATCTTTTTTTTTTTTTCTTAAAGAGAGGTTTTTGCTATAGGGTGTGTGTGTTCACCAGAGAGATAAAGACAGAAAGCAAGAAATCACCCAATGGGGGGATGGTCATGCCATTCAGTCTTCTCTCGAGATTTTGGGCATGCATACACATGTGCCTGGCTTGAGTTAAGTCACCGGGTCCAGGATTCAAACTGTGGTCAACTATGTAGGAGTCCTGCAAGGTAACCATTACGCCGTCTGCTGGTCTCTATTGATGGGATATAGTGCCAAATTCCTAAGTCTTAAAAATTATGTGGGTGTGGGACCAGCAGGTTGCCGAGTTGTGAAGGTATTGGACTCATGTGGCCGACAGTGATCCTTCAAGTTTAGACCCCACAGCTTGAAACTCACTCTAGGCACATAGTGTCTGTGCCCAAAATCCCCAGAGGAAAATGGAGAAGGGATTGTGGGGTGGCTATCCCCCCTGGAGGTGATTGTCTCTATGAGGTGCGCATGTGCCCTATAGCAAAAATCTCTCAAAAAATTTGCATACATGTACCTAGGAAAGGGGTTAGGTTTCTTTTCTCTACCAAACACTAATGTCTTGATGGTAAAAATTCCACATTAGGTAAGCCAGGTTTCCTGAAATGTCCCTTAACCGTTCCCACTCATGTGGAATAGGAAGGAGGAGCTTGCCACCTGTCTTGTAATTTTCTCAGTCTGTAGTTGGTATAGGGATTAGGCAGATTGGCTTGCGTTATTTGATTCTTTGGATCATTATTTCCCTTTTTTCTCTAGGGATGAGCAATTAATGCTGGTGTGAATTTTTTTTTTTTCAAACTATAATTGCATCTGTGAGGCACCTTTATGTCCTTTGTTTTGTCTAACTTTGTGCCAGATGTTCGTGATGAAGACAATGGGAATTATGACCCAAGGAGGCGATCGTATCATATATATTTTTGCATTTAATTTTGACCCTCTCTTGTACCACACTGCCACCTCTTATTCTTTGAAAAATCTGTCAACTTCTGCTCTTTGAAAAGTACAATTGTGTAACAAGGTCAGCATATTCCTTTTTATTATCAGATTGACCATGGGATCAGATTCACTTCTTGCATGGTAGGTAGGCTCATGTAATTTGAACTGTTTATTCCCACTATATTCAACTCTAGTTTCTTTTTTATTAGAGGGTTTTTTTGTTTGTTTTTGTTTTGTTTTGTTTTGTTTTTGCTATAGGGCACGTGCGCTCGCCAGACAGACAGAGACATACAGAAAGTGAGAAATCACCCCCCAGGGGGGATGGCCACGCCCCAATCCCTTCTCCATTCTCCTCTCAGGATCTTGGGCACGCATGCACACGCGACCTGCGTGAGTTTTAAGCCACTGGGTCCGGGACGTGAACCACGGTTGACTACATGGAGTCCAGTAACATAGCCATTACGCTAACTGCTGGTCTCAACTCTAGTTTCTTTTACTCATTTAGTGATCTGGGTTTCAGTAATCTCTGGGTCTGGAGGGAACAGTTCTGACTAGAGTGTGGGGATAGAGGTGGGTTGTAGAGAGTATCTTTTGGGGGAATGATACAAACCCCACTGAATAGCTGATAAGAGCTGTGTACCTCATGTCTTAGGAAAAAGCACTTAGGTGCGTGGATACAAAATTTTGCACTCAATTTTCTTGGACAAGTTTCAGTTTGTTTTACCCTTGTCTCCAAAGTCTACCTGTGTATTCCAGATTTTAAAAAAGGCTAGCAAATTTACTTATTGAAGTCTTAACTATATCCCAGTAGGAGGTCAAGTACATAAACATGTCAAGTTCTGTGCTAAGCACTTCGTATGTATTTTTATTTAATCTT
The DNA here is from genome assembly GCF_000334495.1 of Tupaia belangeri chinensis. Classification (NCBI taxonomy): domain Eukaryota; kingdom Metazoa; phylum Chordata; class Mammalia; order Scandentia; family Tupaiidae; genus Tupaia; species Tupaia belangeri. The sequence continues at coordinate 21,037 of NW_006202759.1, forward strand.
CCATATCAACCTATGAGATAAGTACTATTATCTATTTTTTCTTTTAATGAGGAAACTAACACAGAGAGGCTAAGCAACCCAAGGTCACACATTTAGTTAGTGGTATTGCCAGGACTGAAACCTGCCTTGGCTTGTGCACTGTACTGCTGAGGAAGTAAACCGTAAGTAGTGTAGGTTATACTTTAAAGGTATCGTGGATATTGGGAGTGAAAACAAAATAGCTATCATTGAGCTCTTACAGTGTAATAGATTTGGTTTCTGTGGGGGGTGGGCTAGAGGGTATGTGCTCTTACTAGTGAGAGACAGAGAAAGGGAAGGGATAAAGCAAACCTCATGGGGATTGGTCACACTGCAGTCCCTCTCCTCCATCTCTCTTTCCTTTTGGGATTTTTGGGTTTGTATGCACATGTATGTTTCAAGCTGTCCAGTCCAGGATTCAAACCACAGGATTGTTCTTATGGGATCTGGCTGCCTTTATTACTAGGTCGTGAGGCCGATCCAGAATTAGAAATGTTTTAAGCACTTTAAATTTATTGGCTTATTTAATATTCAACATAACTCTAAAAGAAGGTCCTAATACCCTATTTAACAAATGGGGAACTAAGGCAAAGAAAAGTAACTAACTTCATCAAGGTCACACAACTAGTACATTTTGAATGCAGGTTTTAGACCCCAGCAGTTGATTTTCAGTCTTCTTCCTTTTTTTCCTTTTTTTGGAGAGGTTTTTCACTATAGGGCGTGTGTGCTCGCCAGAAAGACAGAGATAGAAAGCGAGAAATCACCCCCTGGGGGGATGGCCACGCTGTAATCCCTTCTCCATTCTCCTCTCGGGATCTTGGGCACGCACGCACGCACACGCACCTGGCATGAGTTTAAGCCACCTGGTCAGGGACACAAACCACGGTCAACTACATGGGAGTCCAGCGACATAGCCATTACGCCAACTGCTGGTCCCCCATCAGTCTCCTTCCTTTTAAAAACTCCGTTACTGCCTTTCACTGATCAGTAAATGGCTATATTAAATAAGCAAGTAAACTAACAGTTTTGTCACTAGCTTTCTGGCTTGGATCAAATTTCTTAATCTCAGGTCATCCTTCTCTCATAAGGGGAGGAAATCCTTCATATGGGCATTATGAGCTCAAACTAGACAAGGATTTGAAAACACACAGCACGAATGGAGCACCCAGGGGAGCCAGAATGCAAACCCAAGCTCTAAACCACTGCACCATTCACCTAGAAGTATTGGCTTTGAAATCAGACACATTAAGATTCAAATCCAGCTCTGCTATGTAATTTCTATATAGAATTAGGAAAATTCATTTGTTATCCATAAAGTGGGTAATAAATGGTTCTAGAACATTTTATTGAGAAATATTATACACGTAAAGTGCCCAGTAAAATGTCTAAGACATAGGAGATGGTCAATAAATAGGGCTAGAATTTTAGTTGAGAAGGTTTATCAGATGATACATGAAAATAGGATCTACTAATAGAACAAGTTTTTTTTGTTTGTTTGTTTGTTTTGAGAGGTTTTTGCTGTAGGGCACGTGCGCTCACCAGAAAGACAGAGACAGACAGAAAGTGAGAAATCACCCCCCAGGGGGGATGGCCATGCTGCAATCCCTTCTCCTCCATTCTCCTCTCAGGATCTTGGGCACACATGCACATGCACCCGGCTGTTTAAGCTGCTGGGTCCAGGACTCGAACCATGGTCGACTACATGGGGTCCGGTGTCATAGCCATTCCACTAACTGCTAGTCCCAAGAGGTTTTTGCTATAGGGTACGTGCGCACGCCAGAAAGACAGAAAAAGACAGAAAGCGAAGTCACCCCCCCACCCCCCAGTTGGGGATAGCCACACCACAATCCCTTCTCCTCTCAATGTGCCTGGCGTGAGTTTAAGCCATTGGGTCCAGGATTCAAACTGCAGCAGACTATATGGGAGTCCAGCAACATAGCTGATAGGCCAACTGCTGGTCCCAGAACAAGATGCTCTTACATGATTTATATGATAAATATTCTTTCAGCTCAACTATTTCTTAGTCTGCTGTGATGCAGCAAATGTGTTGTTGTGGGTAGTGTACTGAAAGAGCTTTCTCTGATTACATGCAACTTCTGCTTTTTTATTTTTGGGTATAAGTACATGTGGTCACCTGAGAAGGCTGAGAGGGAAAGTGAGAAAACATTGCCTGAAGGGGTGGGATGGCCACAGTTTTATGTCTTCACTCCATCTTCTCTCAGGATTTCTGGATACATACACTCCCAACATGTTTCTCAAGCCTAGAACTTGAACTGCACAGTTGGCCCTGTGGATCCAGTCATCTTAACCACCTGCTGGCCCCATCGTCTTGTACTTAGTTTTCACATGTTACTTGTTATGTGAAATGGAAACTTTTTGATGATATTCTATATCATTTAACATTGAAACTTTGCTTTACATTGTCCCTGGGATCTTTCTTGAGGAATTGGTTATAATGATGTCCTTTTGATACTTCAATAATTAAACCTGTTAGTGATGAGGCTTAAGATACCAAATTTGCAAACTGAAAATAATCATGATTATACATTTTGTTAATTATTTATTTCATTTTATTTATTCATTCATTTATATTTTAGTTTTGACCAGAGAGAGACAGAGGATGAGAGTGAGAGAGAGAGGAAGTGAGAAAGCAAGCCACCAGATCCAGGACTTGAACCCTGGTTGGCCATGTGGGAGTGTCCAGTGCCTTAACCACCACACCACCTGCTGGTCCCTATGATTATACATTTTTGAGCTTGAAATTATTTAACTGGGTATTATCTAGCATATTTCTAGAAATGAGTTTAGTAACACAGATTTCAGTTTTAAATTTAATTGTAAATTCACGTTTTACACCAACTTTTGTGTTATTTAAGGGGAATTTTACAGGATTAATCATTAGTTGTTTTTTAACTTTATTCATTTGTTTATTTCAATTTAATTAGAGAGACAGAGTGAGAGAGAGAAAGTGAGAAAGCAAGCTAGCGGTCCGGGACTCAAACCATGGTTGGCCGTGTGAGAATCCAGCACCTTTAACCACCACACCACCTGCCGACCCCTCATTAGTTCTTCTTAAGAAACTTGTGTGCATATTAATTTATGTATGCATAGGAAAAGGACAAAAAAAGACATCACCAAGTTTTGAGTGCTTTTTTTCTAATAGTATAGTTTAGAGGCGATTTTTTCCTCCTTTTTTCTTTACTTTTTAAATTTTCTATAAGGTTCATGTACTTGCCGGAGACAGAGACAGACAGAGAGAGAGAGAGAGAAAGAGAGAGCACCTCCTAGGGGGGTGGCCATGCCATAATCCTTTTCTTCTGTTCTCCTCTTCGGATTTTGGGCACACAGACACACACATCCATTGTGTTTTTCAAACTACAAGATTGAGACTCGAACGGTGTAGGTAGCCATGTGAGCTCCAAACGCTTTAACTATCATATCGTTAGCTGGGCCCAAAATTATTATTACATTTTTAACTCTTCTAAAATTGTAAAAGAAATTTTAAATACAGTTGTTGACTGTTAACAAAATTTCAGTCAAATTTGTTTTTCCTTGCGCTTTAATTTTTAAATTTTTTTTGAAGGTTTTCTTCAAGCAAGATGGTACCTTTCTACTTTCCTCCATCAAAATGTGCACTTTGGAACCCAGTACCAATTGGAGATTTCATCTACTTACATCTCAATTACTACAGGTGGTAAATCTTTTTTTTTTTTTTTTTTTTTTTCTTTCAATTGCTGGACTTAATAGTCTGGCTGTAATTATCCTTTAACTGGGTCATTTCACAATTACTGATTCAACTCCCATAAGGAAGAGAGGAAAGAAACAGGAAGTCTAGCTCACTCCCTTCTCCGCCATTCTTTTCTCAGGATCTTGGGCATGCATCCACATGTGCCCGGCGTGAATTTAAGCCACTGGGTCCAGGACTCAAACCACGGTTGAGTACATGGGAGTCCAGCTACATAGCCATTATGCCAACTGCTGGTCCCTACAGATATTAAATCTTTCTCTTTTGAATAACCAGCATAAATAGGATTCATAAAAGGATGTATGAATGTTTACTATTATAACTTAGTTTATTTTTTTCATTCAGAAATTTCCCTTAGAAAAAATATTTCTTTTTAAATTTGTTTCTCATGCATTTGAGAAATAATATAGATTTCACAGTTAAAATATTCTGCAAATAGGTGCCAGCAGATGGGTTAGCAGTTACATCTCTGGAATCCCACATAGCCGGCCACAGTTCGAGTTCCAGACCCTGTGGCTTGAAGCTCACTCTGGGCACATGTGCGTGCTTGTCCAAGATCCTGGGAGAAGGATGGAGGAGAAGGGATTACCTCATGGCCATCCTCTGTGGGGGTGATTTCTCACTTTCCTTCTCAATACAAAACATAATAAAAATGCAAAACAGTTTTCATTATCCTTCAGCTTGATATAATTCTAGAACATTGATAGAACTGAACTGATATGAGTGGAGCACATTAGGAGACATGAGACATGGTTATATGTTCAGGACCTTTGAAGAAAAGTATAGAAATTTAGGCTTAAATCAATGGAAAATAGATCCATTGAGATTTGTATAAGAGGGAGTTACTTGTTAAAAGCTGTATTCTATTTGTTTTTGTTTTTCTTTTGTTTTGGTTTTGGATTTGCTATTTACATTCACCAGAGAGAGATCAAGAAAGCACCACACGGGAGGATGGCCACACCACAATCCCTTCTCCATTCTCCTCTCAGGATTTTAGGCATGAACATACATGGGCCTGATATGTTTTTCAAGCCACCAGGTCCAGGACTCAAACCATGCTACTATCCTTGGAATCCAACCAGTAACATAGTGGTTAAGCTGGTCCACATGTGACTTTTTCTGTTTTATTTATAAAAATAAGATACCAGCCTCATAGTTGGATGACTCCTGGTCTGGATCATAAAGTTAAGCAAATGCCTGGAGAGCAATTATAGCTTCAGTGTCTGCGTTCCGCCATTCTGGTTTCCAGGTGGTCCTCTCTACTCCCTGCCTTTGACACTGAGTTTTTTCAATAACATTATTTTTGTTGCATTTTATTTTATTTTTTAAAAATTATCAGTTAATTTTGGGACCAGTGGGTGGCGTGGTGATTAGGGGGCTGGACCTGGCAGCTTTCTTTCTCTCTAATTCTGTCACTGTTTGGTCAAATTTTAAGAAATAAATAATGAATAAATAAATGAAAGTTAAGTAAAATGATTCTTTAAAAAATTATTGTTATTGGGACTAGTAATTGGTGTAATGGCTATGTTACTAGAATCTCACGTAGTCGACCGTGGTTCAAGTCCCAGACCCGGTGGCTTAAACTCACGCTGGACACGTGTGCATGCGTGCCCAAGATCCCAAGAGAAGAATGGATTGCGGCGTGGCCATCCCCCACCGTGGGGTGATTTCTCACTTTCTGTCTCAGTCTCTTTCTTTCTTTTTTTTTTTTGGTTTTTTTTTTTGTGTGTTTTCTTGGAGAGGTTTTCGCTATAGGGTGCGTGCGCTCGCCAGACAGACAGAGAGAGACAGAGAGACAGAAAGACAGAAAGCGAGAAATCACCCCCCAGGGGGGATGGTCACGC
>NW_006202759.1:26723-53512 GCF_000334495.1 Tupaia belangeri chinensis
TACTACGTGGAAGTCCAGCGACATAGCCATTACGCTAACTGCTGGTTCCCTTGGTCTCTGTCTTTCTGACGAGCGCATGCTCCCTATAGCAAAAACCTCTCAAGTAAAAAAATATATATATTATTATTATTATCATTTAATTTAACTTATCATTATTATTATTTTTCACTTTGCTACAGGGCATGTGTGCTCACTAGAGAGAGAGGGATAGCAAGGGAAAGTGAGAAAGCAAGCCTCCAGGTCAGGGACTCAGACTGTGGTTGGCCATGTAATCCAGTGCCCTGACCATTAGGCCACCCTGCTGGCCCCTTTCTGTTCTTTTTAAAAATTATTTATTTACTTAATTTAATTTAGCTTTATTTATTTATTTTAATTTGACCATAGAGGGACAGAATGAGAGAGTGAGAAAATGAGAAAGCAAGCCGCCAGGTCTGTGATTTGAACCACTGTTGACTCTATGGGAGTCCGGCACCCTTAAACCACCATGCCACCTCCTGTATGCCCCCTCTGTGCATTTTAAAAGATGGGTGTTATATTTTAGGCAGCATTTTATGGAAGGAGGGATATTTTTAGGACAGAAGATCCACCACCACATTTATAAAAGACTTTCCTAATTTTTCAGAAATCCAAAGCTTGTGGTAACTGAAAAGACCATCCGACTTGCTTATCGTCATGCTAAGCAGAATAAAAAAAATTTGCTGTGCTTTTTACTTGGTTCTCTCACAGTGGATGAAGGTAATGTACTTTTAAAAAAAGTATTTGTATGACCATATTAGAATTTATATTTATTGGTTCAGTTATTTTCTTTGCATTGTGCTAATTCTATTTTGCTATGAACTAAGGATGTGAAAATGAGTAAAACCATCCATCGGCATTTATAGTCTAGTCAGGTGGAAGAATATAAGCAAGTAATTTTTCAAAAGCAAGTGTTTAGTATATATTGGTATGAACTAAGTGCTTTACTGTCATATGGCCTTTACTGATTGATCGATTGATTTTATCATTTTAATTACCAGGCTATATTATTGTTGTTATTTTTGTTCTTCAGATGAAGAAGGTGTAACATTGAGAGTAGATCGCTTTGATCCTGGTAGAGAAGTACCTGAATGCGCAGATAGAACTCCTAGTGCTTCTCTTCCTGGAGACTTTTTGATTCCGTGCAAAGTTCAAACTCAAGGACTTTGTTCAAGAGAAATGCTAGTTCACAATGCAGATGACTTCACTTCAACTTTTAAGGTGAGATTCATTGATAATTTGAGATTCATTGATAGCTCATTATTCTTAATTCAAAACAAAAATCACACTGTGTATAGTATGCTCTGTTTTAAGGACACCATATCTAAAAAAATTCCCGTAAGTAATTTCTGATTAAATTCTTGTGAACCTAAAATCCAATTAAATGTGACTTCTAAGGGCAGAAATCTTAGGTAGGTGATACAGCTTGCATTCTAGATAATCCAGATAGGAATGTTCAAAGTATGCTTAGGGTAACATTAAGGGTATAAATTTTTGCTGGACTTTGTGGCCCAAACTGAAATATGAGTTTGGCCAGACTGTAGAGATCTTTGTCTGCTAGGCTAAGGAATTTGAACTTTGTCATGTGGGCCACGTGGTTGCTGAGTTCTGAAAAGAGGAAATACTATCAGACCAGGAATGATTCAGTAGGGAGTAGGGGTAGGCTGATTGAAGTCAGAAAGGGTAGTTAGGCCATTGCAGTAGTCAGGTGTGTGTTAGAGAGATGTGACATTCCCCAGTGAGATATTTTTTTTATGATTTTTTAAAAGAATCATTCTATTCAACTTTATTTATTTATTCATTTATTTTTTTTTAATTCGACCAGAGTGGGACAGAGTGAGAGAGAAAGGGAAAGTGAGAGAGCAAGCCACCAGATCTAGGACTCGAACCATGGTCAGCCACGTGGGAGTCCAGCACCCTCAATCACCATGCCACCTGCCAGCTCCCTTATTTTTTATTTTTAAGTTAAGATTTTTAAAATTTTGCCAGAGAGCACATGTATTCACCAGAGGGAGAGGGGAAAAGCACCCCTGAGTGAGGTGTGGTCACACAACAATCCCTTCTCTTCCATTTTTTCACCCTGTGGAACCACGGGGCCACAGGATTGGCCCCTCATAAGAGAATTCGAAGTACTACCAGGGGATCTAAGTTGGAAATGTGCTATGGGATGTAGAAAAGTGATTATTATGTGCTTTGACAGAATTATTCATGGAATCTTCTGGTCATATGGAAATGAGAACTGAAATGTTGTAAATCAGAGTCAATTGAATGTTAGTATAAGAATTTATACATATATGCACCAACATTAAACTTTAAGATATAGATGCACTTTAGAAGTTTTTTAATAATTACATAATATTGACTCCTTAGGCTCTACAGCACCATGTATGTAACAAAGATTTCTTGGATTGTGGGAAGCTGTTTTCCCTAAGAGCTCATATCGCTTTCAGAGAGAGTTTGGACAGTGTGGAGTTTGACTTCCACTGGGCAGCAGTGACTCTAGCAAATGACTTTAAATGCACACCTGTGAAGCCCATCCCTATTATTCCAACGGCTCTGGCAAGAAATTTGAGCAGTAATCTGAATATTTCTCAAGTTCAAGGAACCTATAAATATGGGTAAGTAAAAGATACATTAATCCAAAATTTTAAATATTGGTGGCCTTCGTATATTTAGGATATTCACAAAGTAATTCTGGGTCAGTTTAAATACCAGAGTTTTGGTGCCTTGATCAATAACCAAGACAAGTAAAAAATGAAGTTACTAATTTTTGCTGAACATAGAATTTTGTTTCAGAGTTGTGGCCACCACCCTATAAAAAATTGGTGGTGAAAGGGGCCAGTCAGTGGTACAGTACTGATGCAACTGGACCCACACGGGAAATGTCCTGACTTTGTGTCCTTGGACCTCCTTGAGCATGCTGGCCAGCATGGGCTCATGATCCAGACCAGGCCAGCTGACACTGCAGGTGGATCACAGTTTGGAGTTCCCATTGTGGATGCCTCTCTGTTTTTGTGTCTGTCATGGAAAGAAAAAAAATAAACTTTAAAAACTATATTTAAAAAAAAAATGGTGGCCAGGGTCAACAGATGGCATTGCGGTTAAGGTGCTAGAATCCCACACAGCCAACTATGGTTCAGGTCCGGGACCCATCCACTTGAAAGTCAGTTGGATATATATGTGTGTGTGTGTGCGTGCCCGAAATCCCAAGAGGAGAGTGGAGGAGAAGGGATTGCAGTGTGGTCATCCTCACTGGGGAGAGATTTCTTACTTCCTCTCTGTCTCTGGTGAGTACACATTCTCTGTGGCAAAAAACTAAAGAAAAAACTCAGGTTAAACGTGGTTGACATTTTAAGATTATAAAATGTAAAATAAAATCACCTTCTGTAACATCTTCCCCTTGTATTTTGCCTAGATTGTAAGGCTTTTTCCTTTTTTTTTTTTTTAGTTATAATCTGACTAATTGTCAACATAAGAAAGGCTGAAAATTTTATTTATTATATACAATTGAGAGACAGAGACAGAAAGCAAAAAATGGATGGCCATTTCGCAGTCCTTTCTCTTCTATTCTCCTCTTGGGATTTTGGGCATGTGGGCACATGTGCCCTATGTGAGTTTCAAGCCTCCAAGTCCAGGACTTGAAGTGAGGTTGGCCATGTCCAGTGAAGTAACCATTACGCCATCTGCTGGCCCCAATAATATACTATTTTAGTTGTGAACAATGAACATTGCATATAGAAAAAGGGGATAATTAAATAAAAATATCCATAGTGCTATTGCTTACAAGTTTTTAACTACTTGATGCTGGAGTTTCTTCTCATTGTTGGGGCAGAATCCTCTCCAGCTCCCTATCATCATCTTAGTTTCTTAGGAAATGAAAGCCAAATGCATATTTTCTAATCCTCAGCAGGACTGCTTCCCTGAGTCCTCATTTACTTTCTCTGTTTATTGCCTACTGAGCTTGGTCAGACAATGTCAGCACCCTCTGCTTTAAAGCTTGCACAGCGGCAACTCTAAGCATTATGATTCCGGCTTCCTTTTCCACTGACTCCACCCTAGTTCCTGTTATGTCTCTAGAACTAAAAATGTTTACCAAAGTACACTTAATGCCAAGTGTTACCCCCTAAAATGCCTTTTCAAAAGAGGATGAGAAAAGAAAGGACTTTATTTTCACAAAGTCCCTGGAGTAGCAAGAACAACCCCATTTTGAGTTCCAGATTCCATAAGAGCAATGCTTTCTGGTGGGAGTGGCACAAAGGAAGGAGCGTTGGTGCACTCCAAAATCATGAGAACGGTCAAAGCCATAGTGATCCAAAAATGTTTGAATTAAATGTTTAGAGTAATAAAGTACTTCTCACCTGGAATGTGGGATTCTTTTGTTAAAATTTATTTAATAATTGGGCCAGCAGTCAAGTGCTCGACCCAGCAGCTTGAAAAACAGCCCATGTGCTCACTTCGGCAGCACATAGACTAAAATTGGACTGATACAGAGAAGATTAGCATGGCCCTTGCGCAAGGATGACACGCAAATTCGTGAAGCATTCCATATTTTTTTGTAAAAAAAAATAAAAATAAAAAGAAGCCCAGATACATGTGTGTGCGTGCCCCAAATCCCAAGAAGAGAATGAAAGAGAAGAAATTGCAACATGGCCATGACCCCTGAGGGGTGATTTCTTACTTTCCCTCTGTCTTTGTCTCTCTAGCAAGTGTACCCAACCTATAGCAAATTTTACAAAAAGGAAAATTAATCAAAAAATCAACTTGTTTTCTTTGGTACCCAAATCATTTACACATACAACTTGAGTTTACTTTTGTTTGGATTATCTCTCTGTGACCCCTGGGCATGCTGGTAGTAACCAGGATGTTTAATAGTCTGCCCAGTTACTTACTCCTCTTGCCCTTTCCTATCTAGAATTACCTATTAACTTTGTGATATGAGCCTTTTTCCTCAATGACTTTTATTTACTTACCCTAATATTTATTAGAATAATAAATAGGATAGTTAGAAATAGAATACAATTACTTTATCCTTATATTTATTGGGATAATAAATAGACTAGTTAGAATAGAATATTTAGAAAATGAAATTGTTATTTTGTTAGGTGTTGGAAACAAACAGATTAAAAAATGATACTTTTTTACATAACAATATTTACATCTAAGCATCATGTGTTTTAATGGACGCTTATATACAGTGCTAAGAAAACAGATGTGTCCAGATTGCCTGGGGAAATCATGGAAAGCCTGAACTATTGTATAATAGTTCTTTTAAACAATAGGAATTTATCGAGTGGGCAAGGCAAGGGGAACATTTTCAAAGCAGGTGTCAGTGCCATTCTTGATACATAAATCTTATATCATCTGAGTCTAAGCCTTATGTCACATGACTTGATAAATTCGTTATGTTTTAGGGGTATTACAGCAATCAAATACATCATCAGTGGAATTATTAAGACTTTACACCACTAATGATACTGTTTTTTGTGACTTAAAGCCGTAAAGTAAAATAAATTCTGAGCATTTTTGTGGGTTTTTTTTTTTTTCCTTTTCAAATTTTACTGTCCATAATAAATATATTAACTGGGACTGGCAGGTGACGTGGTGGTTGAAGGCACTAGATTCCCACATGGCCCACCCCGGTTTGAGTCCTGAACCTGGTAGCTTGCTTTTTTATTTTCCCTTTCTCTCTCTTTGTTTCTTCTTGGTCAAATAATAATAATAACAAATGGAATTAAGTAAATTTTTAAAAATATATTATCAAAGTATAAATGCAGAATAATGTCCTTTTAGGGAAAAGTTATTGTTTAAAGATTGTTAATAGCTTTTTTAAAAAATTACTTTATTTAACATTTATTTATTTATTTTAATTTGACCAGAGAGGAGCATAGTGTGAGAGAGAGAAAGAGAGAGAGAAGGTAAGAAAGCAAGCTGCCAGGTCCAGGACTTGAACCACAGCTGGCCATGTGGGAGTCCAGCACTCTTAACGACCACACCACCTGCTGGCCCCCAGGAAAAGTGATTTTTTTGAGTTTTATCATGATACAGTTTCGGAGTTCTTTGACAGTGGCTGGAGAAATGGAACCCATAGAGGGTTGGTTATATGCCCTCTCTAATTTAATCACCATCTGTTGCCACCTTGCCAAATCCCCTGGATGCTTGAACACTTCCAGTAATAGGAAATTCACTACTCCCAGGGAAAACTATTTAGTTCTGAAATTGTCTCCTTTAATGTTTTGATTAAAATTAAATTTTAGATAGAGTAAGTCTTTTTTATTTATTTTCTTAGTTTTGCTATAGGGTAAGTGCACTTGCCAGAGAGCCACAGAGAAGGAAAGTGAGAAATCACCGCTTGGGGGATGACCACACCTCAAAATAAAAAAAAAAAAAAAAAAAGATATTTAATATCTTAAAAAAAACTCTCATCTTTTTTTTTGGAGAGGTTTTTGCTATAGGGTGCATGCGCTTGCTGGAAAGACAGACAGAAAGCGAGAAATCACCCCCCCCGGGGGGGATGGCCATGCTGTAATCCCTTCTCCTCCATTGTCTTCTCGGGATCTTGGGCACGCACGCACACACACCCAGCGTGATTTTAATCCACCGGATTGGGGACTTGAACCGCAGTCGGCTACATGGGAGTCCAGCGACATAGCCATCATGCTAACTGCTGGTCCCAAGATAGTAAGTATCTTTAACTTCTTCCTCTTACCAGAATCTTCCTTTTCCTGGGTCAAGCACTTTGAACTGCTTTCTTTTTATGCATGTGTATAAGACACAGTGTTTATTTGAATCATCTCCCCTACCTGAAATATGCTTCACCACTCACATGATCTCTTTTAGGTAAAAAGTGCATGCTATCAATTACTTTTACATGAATGTCTTCTGTTTAGATATCTTACCATGGATGAAACACGCAAATTACTACTTTTGCTGGAATCCGATCCCAAAGTTTATTCTCTACCATTAGTGGGAATGTAAGTAATGCATTATTTATGAAAACCTTTTCTGCCAAATAGGTATTCAAATATATGTGATAAGCATGTGAATCAAATCAGTTGAACTATTAATATTTATTTATATCATCTTAAAAGATCACAAAGGCTAATTGTTCCTAAGCTTTCTTATTTTAATAGAATTAGCTAAAATAAGATTTACCCAATCGTAGTAAGAACTCTAATACATAAATAAATAATATGAGCAAAAATTGAATTCTGGTTGAAGCTGAAGCTTTGGAAGCCCTATTTCTTCAGTCTCCTTTTACTACCTACTCCAAAAGGCACTTTGAGGAACCCAGAGCTCAAAATAACATGTTTAAAATTCACTGCCAGGCAATCTTGCAGAAATTCTCTTTAGAGTTAGTGGTTAATGACATTTAGATGGATTATTCGGTATTTGAATACTTAACATTATTATGTAATTATTCAGTACAATATTGTGTCTGGTACTGTGTTAGGGTCTAAAAGTTTTGATACTTCTCAAGGAATTTATAAGCAAATTGAGGCAATGAAATACTCAAATATCACACAGAAAAACAAGTAATAATGGGGTCAACCTTTGGCCTGATGGTTAAGGTACATGGGTCTCATATGGCCAACTGTATGGTTTGAGTCCCCAACTCAGTGACTTGAAAAGCACACTGGGTGTATGTGTGTGTGTGTGTGTGTGTGTGTGTGTGTGTGTGTCTCAACTCCCAAAAGGAGGAAGAAATGGAGAACAGGTTGTGGTGGTGTGGCCATGCCCCATAGCAGGTGCTTTACTGCTTTCCACACTGTCTTTCTCTTTAGCGAGTGCACATAACCTCTGGCAAATTTAAAAAGAAAAAGGACAGAGGAAGTATACCTTTACTATGAAATGAGCAATATAGTCAATGAGCACATTAGTATTTATTAGAGAGAGATGATACAAGGTGAAGGCACAATTGAGCTGGACCTTTAATGATTTGAATAGTAGTAGAAGGGAGGCTTGACATGAGGAGATGGCATGTGCCAACTTAATGAGAATGCGCATCTGTTTCTGGATCGCAAAATCTACCTACAGGCTATTTTTTGCTATGGGTTATTAATGTATTGATGCTTAAGTGAACATTTGTAAGAACTTTCTGTATTTCATTCTACCTATGTATGTTACATTTAGTTCTCACAATTACTCTGTAAAATCATTTTAGGTTGCAAACTCCAGTCTCTGATTTGGCCCTTTCTTTCCAGCTAGCCTAGTTTATTCTAACATCCTGCTTTCACCTCTATTAATAATTTTTCTTCAGGGAACCAGCAGTTAGCGTAATGGCTATGTCGCTGGATTCCTACGTAGTCAACCGCAGTTTGCATCCCGGACCCCGGTGGCTTAGAACTTACACCGGCGTGTGTGCATGCGTGCCCAAGATCCCAAGAGGAGAATGGAGGAGAAGGGATTGCGGCGTGACCATCCCCCCTGGGGGGTGATTTCTCGCTTTCTATCTCTATGTCTCTCTCTGTCTGTCTGGCAAGCGCACGCACCCTATAGCGAAAACCTCTCAAAAAAATAAATAAATAAAAATAATGTTTCCTCCCATATCTCATGTGAAAAGGGAAATAAATAAATGTACACTTTTTCTCTTTCTCTTCTGTGAGAAAAACATACACATGTGGGTAGATAGGATAAATTAGTTCTCTTTCTCTTTTTTTTTGCTTTTTAGAGATTTTTGCTATAGGGCATGTGTGCTTGCTGGAAAGATAGAGAAAAATAAAGAGACAGAGAGCAAGAAATCACCTCTCAGGGGAATGGCCATGCTGCAATCCCTTCTCCTCCATTCTCCTCTTGTGTTCTTGGGCATGCATGCACGCCATGTGCCCAGTGTGAGTTTAAGCCAGCAGGTCAGGGACTCAAACCACAGTCGACTATGTGGGAATCCAGCGACATAACCATTATGCCATCTGCTAGTCCCGATTAGTTCTTGATTATCAACATAGTCTAATGTTAATAGAGCTCTTCTTTGTGAGGTCTTTTTATATATTGCTGATAATTGCCAAGGATCTGCCTAACATGCATGTAATCTAAAGTTTGTTAATTTTGTAAATGACTAGTTTTTCATTTTTTTTTTTTTTCCTTTTAGTTGGCTCTCTGGACTTATACATATCTATAGCCCTCAGGTATGGGCTTGTTGCTTGAGATACATGTTCAGTTCCTTTATTCAAGAAAGGCAAGTGATAATTTTATTCTGTATTATTTATTTTGATTTTTTTTCTCTGTTTATATTTGATTGATCTTATTTAAAATTTATATAATACCTTAACCTCTTAAGTTCATTATGAAAAACAAGCAAACTTACATTTAAATGGACATAAAACCAGATAAAAAAGATGAGTTTGTAGTCAACCTGGAGATATGAAGGAATTCATTTGTCTAACCACACAGAACTATAACACAGAAGATAATACTTTGTAGGAGTGAAAAAAATTCTAGATATCATCTGTAACATCCAGTATTACAAATAAAGAGATTAACTTTCAATGAAATGGTTGCAAATGAGTGAATTACTTTGCAAGTGTATTATTAAGTTACATGGTACACTAAGAAATAATTGAGACAAAGTGTTCAATTTTCTTCCTGAACAGAAGCCTAAGTATTAGAATTAGTAGCTAAGGAAACTTAATTTCTAGCTTCAACTCCTCATTTAATTATATTTTGTATGTGATGCCACTATTTACCTCTTATCTTCATCTATTAAATGAGAATGTCTGTTTTTGTCTACTTTGAATGGCTAGAATAGACTGTTGAGTAAAAACTTACTGAGAAAGCAATTTGGCATGATAATAAATTAGACAAATGTAAAGATACACAACAAAAGAGAAGTCTCTCAACCAGGCACAGTGCCGTGTACTTACAATTCCAGTTCCTTGGGGCACTGAGATGGGAGATCATACATTCGAGACTAGCCTTAGCAGCATAGCAGACCCTGTATGTAAAAAAGACAGAAGCAATCTTTATTAAATGTGCTTTGTACATCCTTCCTGAAATATTTAATACTTAAGCAAATATCATCTTCCCCCAGCCATAAAAATTAAATATAGACTCTCCTCATTTAATGGCCTACCTACCTGTTTAATGACCACTTTGACTTAGGACCAGTTCTCCAACATGGAGAATCCCTTTTCTCAGTCTTAGTCTCATTCCCAGTTATTAGTACTCACTACATGAAGCATTCACTATTACGCAAGACTACATATTTCATTTATAAATTTGTTCTTTATTATGTACCCAGAATAAGTCAAAGTTCCACAGGATTTATTAATTAATATATTACCATATTGTGGTGTCTCTTGTCACTTGATGGCATTATCTAATGTATTCTTTTTGTATGGATAGAATTACATTTTTCTAGTGTGGTGTCACATAAAATCTATTGAAAAATACATACGCTGTGTTTCCTTAACCCACACAATACATTAACCTTTAAGTTCCTCACTTATCGACCCATTTGCTTAATGACCTAGTTCTAGAAATGGAATTCAGTCATTAAGTGAGGAGTACCTATAACAAATAGGAGCATACAAGTCTTTTCTGTATGTTACTTTTTTTTCCCTATACTGTTATATCTTGAAGATTATTACAGCTTGGCATATACAGATACAATACACATTTTAGAGCTGAATGGTATGCAACATATACTGTATTTTTAAAACTGGTTCTTTTGTTCTCACAAACAATGGTCAACTGAGCATTTTTATGCATTTTATCTTTGTGTACATATACTAGTATGTTTGTGGGCTAAATTCCTACAAGTATTTTCTCTGAGCCAAAGAGTATGTAATTTTAAGTTTCGATAAATATTCCCCAATTGCCCTTTGAATAGACTGCCAATTTATAACCCTCCCAACAACGTGTAAAGAGTGCCTGTCACGGGAACCAGCAGTTAGCGTAATGGCTATGTCGCTGGACTCCCATGTAGTCAACCGCGGTTCACGTCCCAGACCCGGTGGCTTAAAACTCACACTGGGCGCATGTGCGTGCATGCCCAAGATCCCAAGAGGAGAATGGAGGAGAAGGGATTGCAGCGTGGCCATCCCCCCTGGGGGATGATTTCTCGCTTTCTGTCTCTCTGTCTCTCTCTGTCTGTCTGGTGAGTGCATGCGCCCTATAGCAAAAACCTCTCCAAGGGATCAGCAGTTAGCGTAATGGCTATGTCACTGGACTCCCACGTAGTCGACTGCAGTGTGAGTCCCAGTCCCGTTGGCTTAAACTCACACTGAGCACATGTGCGCGCATGCCCAAGATCCCAAGAGGAGAATGGAGGAGAAGGGATTGCAGCGTGGCCATCCCCCCTGGGGGATGATTTCTCGCTTTCTGTCTCTATGTCTCTGTCTGGCGAGCACATGCACCCTATAGCGAAAACCTCTCAAAAAAAAGTGCCTGTCACATACCAACACTGTTCACAATATTGAGAGTAATCAGTAAGGAAAATAAACATTCCACAAAGAGAGGTAGCAAACAGAATAAGTAAAATAAATAGTATTTTTAAAGGGGGTGGATGTTGTGAGAAAAATAAACCCGGAGAGGAGGATAAATGATAATGGCAAGTAAAGAGTTGTAGTTCTAGGGCTGGCCGCACAGGGGAGCACAGGGAGCCAGAGCCCATATGGCCAACTGCTGTTGTTATCCTTGAAATCCTGGCCTTATGGCAAGAGTTGCAATTCATTTTTATTCTATTTATTTTTAGTTTGCTACAGGGCAAGTGCGCTTATTGGTGAGGGATGGGTGTGAGAAATCACCACCCTGCCCCGAGGAGGGTGGCCACACCACAAATCCCTCTTCCATTCTCCTCTCAGGATCCTAGTCACACATGCAAACATGCCTGCATGTTTTTCAAGCTGCCTGGTCTGGGACTCCAACTACGCACTCAGCCATGTGAGATCCAGCTGCCTCAACCTCCATGCCACCTGCTGGCCCTGAGAGTTGCAATTTAAGATTTGCCTCAGCTGATCACAGACTTGAGGTGAGGGAGTAAGCCAGGTGCAGGTCTGGGGCAGTGTCTTGGGTAGAGGATACGTTAAGTGCATAGAGTGAA
Source organism: Tupaia belangeri chinensis (assembly GCF_000334495.1). Taxonomy (NCBI): domain Eukaryota; kingdom Metazoa; phylum Chordata; class Mammalia; order Scandentia; family Tupaiidae; genus Tupaia; species Tupaia belangeri. The sequence continues at coordinate 38,776 of NW_006202759.1, forward strand.
AGATCACCACGTGTCCTCAGAACAGCAAGGAGTACCGTGTGGCTAGAGAGGCAGAAGGGAAGGGCTGAGTAGCAGGAGATGAGCACAGAGAGGTAAACTAAAGGCTGTTGTTAACCTTTCATTTTGCTCATCTGATAGGTGAAAAATCTTTTCCAATATTTTATAGCCTCATCTTCTGTCTTGTACGTCTTTTTCTTTTGGATAGCATGTCTTTTTCAGATTGTTCTGTAAGCTCCTCTTTTTCCATATGTGCGTGTGTATATATAGAAAGAGAAAACAAAGATTCTACCCAGAATGTCGTTTCAGTTAACTTTGGTTAACAGTATTTTTCCAACAGAATTAAGTCAAATTTTTTTTCCCCTCTTTTAAGATTCACTCATTCCAGGACTATTGAAATTTTAAAATCTCGTGTGAAGGCCAGCAGGTGGTGTGTTGGTTAAGATGCTGGACTCTCACATGTCTCACCGTGGTTCAAGTCCCAGAACTGGTGTCTTGCTTTATCAATTTTCCTGTCTCTGGTGAACACATGGACCCTATAGCAAATTAAAATAATAATAAATAAGTAATTCTTTTTTAAAAAATCTCTTGTATTTCCTTCAGGTGCTCATATAGTACTCCTTCATACATTTTATTTCAGCCTTGCAAGAGATTTGTTTTCACTTGCAATAAAACAAAGTAAATGTTAGTATTTTATCCTTTGTTCTGATTTAGAACAGTTGTTTTATTGATCTTCCTTTAAGATGTTGACAGTAAGTGCTCAGTAAAATTAATTTTGGAGCTCTTTGTGTCACTCTGTTTTCAGTCTGAAGCATTAGGCAATTTCTTTGATGCCAGAATCCTTAATTACTCCCGTAACTTAGGTTGGTGCTTTGCAGTGTTTTGAGCAGTGGTCTTCCTTGACCTCAGAGCAAGACAGACATTCTGCCTCTCCACCCTGCACTGTTGTGTTTGGTTGGTAGTGTAACAGATCCTTGTAATTTCTCATTCATCATTTTACAGTGTTGACACAGGAAGATACAGCGATTTTTGTTTTGTTTTGTTTTTTAGTTTTTAGTTTTATTTTTCCCATAAGCAAAAGAAAGAGAAAGACCAAAAGATAGCACCCCAGCTGGGTCTTTCCTTTTTTTTTTTTTTAAGCTTTTGCTATAGGGCATGTGGGCTCACCAGAGAGAGCGAAAATGAGAAGGCAATCTCCAGGGGGGATGGTCATGTTGCAATCCCTTCTCCTCCATTCTCTTGGGATTTTGAAAATACACACACATGCACCTGGCATGATTTTCAAGCCATTGGGTCCAGGACTTGAACCAAAATCAGCCAATCTACCCCAGCCTCATTCAGCCCCATATCATAGACACAGATGTACCCATGGTACTCAGAGATCTCCCAGGAGACCCCAGACCTTCCTGTGTGAATCAGTCTCACAGAGCACACCTCCATAAGCCCTCCCCCCAAAAAGTTTATCTGCTTATTTTTTTAATGTTTATTTTATTCATGGTAGTGCCTGTGTGCACGAGAGAGAGAGAAAGGCAGAGAGAGAGGAAAACACCCACAACAGGTTCTCATCACAGTGTGAGGCCCCTTCCCCAGCCCTTGAGCTCGCAGGTCGCAGGGATCCCGGGCACATGTGCATGCAGCTAGCATGTTCTTATGCCAGCCCATGGATCTAAACCTACACTTGCTCGTGTTGTTGCAAGCACTGCAGTTCCATTCACTACTGACTGTGCCACCAGACTGGGCTCCCAAAAGTAGTTTTAGGTCACTGGTTTTAGTCTATATTTTAAGGACTCTTGATGATTTACAGTATTTATTGAATCATTTAATGAACAATGAAGGACTAAAATTTTATATGATATGGAAAGTTAAGATTGTCATATAAAAATAATAATAGATCTGTTTTTATTAAATTATGTAAAATGTGTGTGATTTAAAAAATAGTCTGAATGTAGATAGCATATGAAACTGGAGAGTGGCTTGGTTTTCATTTTCAGTTTCATCTGTTCCTATTTTAAGTTTTTTTTTTTTTAAGAGTTTTTTTTTTTTTTTTTGCTATAGGGCGCGTGCGCTCACCAGACAGAGAGAGAGAGACAGAGAGACAGAAAGCGAGAAATTACCCCCCGGGGGGATGGCAACACCGCAGTCCCTTCTCCTCCATTCTCCTCTCGGGATCTTGGGCACGCACGCACACGCACCCTGTGTTTAATGCCACGGTGTCCGGGACGCAAACCTCTGTCGACTCCGTGGGAGTCCAGCGACATAGCCATTACGCTAACTGCTGGTCCCAATTTTGTTTGAAGTTTTTACAAGGACCATGTATTTGATAGTAAATCTTAAAAAATTCAAAGTTGCTAAGAGTAAAAAAAGTAAGGATAAATTTATTCGCCAGTTTTCTGTTTAGTCAATCTGTTAACTAGATTGGGAGATACGAGCGGAATTTGTTGATTACAGTCATCTTATCCTCAAGAAAATGTAATTGCGTGGCCTTTTTTTGTTCAGGGTTTTTTCAGAGTCTGGCCATTTCATCGTAGTTCTCTATTCTGTGACACATAAGGAGCCTGAGTTTTATGAGTGCTTTCCTTGTGATAGTAGAAGGCTTGACCTTGGATTTCAGCTCCTCACCAGCAAGGAAACATTACATCTTTTCAAAGTAAGTGATTTTATTACTGAATACTGTAGTTATTGTTTGGCAGCTTACCTCAGTGGCTTTCATCCTTTAAAACAGTAATTCACACTGTTAGCCTTTGCTTGCTTATAATCAATCTTTATTATTTTTTTAGAGAGGTTTTTGCTATAGGGCGCATGCACTCGCCAAAGAGACAGAAAGCGAGAAATCACCCCCCAAGGGAGATAGCCACGCAACAATTGCTTCTCCTCCATTTTCTTCTTGGGATCTTTGGCGCATACGCGCCCGGTGTGAGTTTAAGCCACTGGGTCCAGGACTCGAACCACAGTCGACTACATGGGAGTCCAGCGACATAGCCATTATGCTAACTGCTGGTCCCTATAATCAATCTTATAGAATATTAATGCCCTTTTTTTTTTTTTTCAAGAATTATTTTTATTTAACTTTATTTATTTTTTTATTTATTTATTTTTAATTTGAGCAGGGAGGGACAGAATGAGAGAGAGAAAGAAAGTGAGAAAGCAGGCCACCAGGTCCGGGATTTGAACTGTGATCAGCCATATGGGAGGCCAGCGCCCTTAACTACCATGCCAACTGCTGGCCCCACGTATTAATAACGTTATGATTAATTTTTGTTTAGACTAGAACCAAAATCTTATTTTGTTTAGTAAATCTTATTTCCAGAACTAAATTATAATAGAGGATCAGAGATTTTCCACGGAATAAGATACCCAATATTAGTTAAAGTCTTTGAAGGATTTGTAGTTTGTAAGTTACATCTTTTTAAGCTGTTCAGAGTTAATTTTGTAATCTTTTTTCTTGACTGCTATTTTAAAAACTGGGTAGTAGGGCTTGGCAGGTAGTGTGGTGGTTAAAGGCACTGGGCTCCCACATGCCTGACCATAGCTCAAGTCCCAGACCCGGTGGCTTGCTTTCTCATCTTCTCTAATACTAATAAATAAAGTTAAATTTAAAAAACAATTCTTAAAAAAAAAAAAAAAGGTAGTGTAACAAATGATTTTTATTTTTTTCACTTTTAAGTCAGAATTTACATAATGTAATTTAAAGAATTGGAATAGATTATTTTTTTAATTGTGAAACGTTATTTACATACCATTTATTCTAAAATCTTTAAAAATTTTATTTATTTATTTATTCCTTTATTTTTACATTTTATGTCTTTACAGTATACATTTTTTTTACAACGCAAATACTATGCATGTAAGTCAAGATAAGGATATTACTATATACATTATCATCAGCAAATAGCTTTTCATTTTCTTGTCAAATTAAGCTACTTTTACCTTTTTTACCTTCCCCTTTCCCTTCCCTCCTTTCCACACTAAACCTTTCTTTTTTTTTTTTTTTTTTGGAGAGGTTTTCGCTATAGGGCGCGTGTGTTTGCCAGACAGACATAGAGAGACATAGAGACAGAAAGCGAGAAATCACCCAGGGGAATGGTCATGCCACAATCCCTTCTCCTCCATTCTCCTCTCGGGATCTTGGGCACACATGTACATGCGCCCGGCGTGAGTTTTAAGCCACCAGGTCCGGGACCCAAACCACGGTCGACTACGTGGGAGTCCAGCGACATAACCATTACGCTAACTGCTGGTTCCCCTAAAACTTTTTTTTTTTCACATTTTATTGATTCACAAAAGATCTTACAGTATGGACAAAGCTAAAATCTAGTGACAAGTGCACTGTAATTTTTCTTCTGAAACATTTTTTTCTCTCCATTGTCCCCCGATTTTGATTTTTTGTTTTGTTTTGAGAGGTTTTTGCTATAGGGCGTGTGCACTCGCCAGACAGACAAAGAGAGACAGAAAGTGAGAAATCACCCCCCGGGGGATGGCCACGCCGCAATCCCTTCTCCTCTCGGGATCTTGGGCACGCACGCACATGCGCCTGACGTGAGTTTTAAGCCATCGGGTCTGGGACTGCGGTCGACTACATGGGAGTCCAGCGACATAGCCATAACTGCTGAGTGAGAGAGAGGTAACCTTGACAGTTTTGCCATGCTCTGATCTCCTTTCAGCCTCCCAGCATGCCAGGATCTTGGGCGTGCCTGGCAACTTTAGGTTGATGCAGGATTCGAACCCACTTTTCCCATATTGTTCCAGCATCACACAGCAATGCACTATTACTGATGCCATTGCTGGGCCAAGTTTTTATATTCAAGCTATAAATGTAATTTTTTTTTTTTTGAGGTTTTTGCTATAGGGTGCGTGCGCTCACCAGACAGACAGAGACAGAGAGATAGAAAGTGAGAAATCACCCCCCAGGGGGGATGGCCACGCTACAATCCCTTCTTCTCCATTCTCCTCTTGGGATCTTGGGCACGCATGCACACGCATCCAGCATGAGGTTTAAGCCACTGGGTCCGGGACGTGAACCATGGTTGACTATATGGGAGTCCAGCGACATAGCCATTATGCTAACTGCTGGTCCTAAATGTAATTATTTTAAATGCGATCTAGTAGTTTATTTCTGTCCTTAATGTCATTTATTATTTTATTCTTTCGATGGTATCTTCAGTTCATAGTGACAGTCATTGAATCCCTGGCAGTTAAGCTATGTAATGCAGGTGATTAAGGTTTTTTTATTATTATTATTTAAGCTTACATAAGAGGGAATAACTTAAAAAAGAAAGTTACAGGGCCAGCAGGTGGTGTGGTAGTCAAGGTGGCTAGGTCCCACATGGCTGGTTGCGTGGTTCAAGTCATGCACCCAGCGGCTTGATAATCACACGTGTGTGTGTGTGTGTGTGTGTACGTGCGCCAAAAATACCAAGAGGAAAATGGAGGAGAAGGGATTGCAGTGCAGCCATCTCTTGGAGGTGGTTTTTTTCACTTTTTCCTTCTCTGTTTCTCTCTTTTTGTCTCTGGTGAGAGCAAGCATCCTATAGCAAAAATGTTAAAAAGATATAAGAGGAAAAAAAGAAGATTACATAGTTATAGAAATCAAAAGTCATCAGTCTTTCCCCTCACCCCCACTCCCCGTGTTACAGAGCTGTTTTTCATCGAAATACAATTCTCTGGCATTTTTAAGTCTGATCTGAAAGTATGACTTTCTTCATTTCAGAATGTTGAATCTTCTGACAAAAATCTAATCCATTTTGAACTGCGTACTGAAAGCCAAAATGCAGAAACAGAGGTTTTCAACAAGGTTTCCAAGAATCTTGCAATGAAGAGGTAAAATATCTTCTTATTATCAGTCATACTTTTTATTGTCCTCCTTGGTTTTTGGTGAGTAAAATGAGTATTTTTGTTCACACTCTCTATAAATATCATGCACTATACAGCCTTTGTTTTAAACTCATTCCTTCATGTCCCCTAGGATGTTGGGTGATAATTCTGATGAGATGACACTCCAGTGTGACTCTCGTTTGAGTTGATCTATTATACAGAAAGAACAAAAGAGTATTTATCAAGAACTTATCTTGCTTCAGAAAAAGCATCTTCTTTTTGTTTGGTGCCTTCTATTCTCTTCCTTGATGTTTTAAACCTGGGCCTATCATAAACTACTATAAAAATAACTCTTCTACCTAAAATTGAAAATACGTGTTCTAAAACTTTTAGGGCTTGTACCTTCTTAGGTCAGTACATCATCCTACCTTTTGTGGTAAAGAAGATATTCTCTTGGGGACCAGTAGTTAGCATAATGGCTATGTCGCTGGACTCCCACGTAGTCGACCGCGGTTCAAGTCCTGACCCCAGTGGCTTAAACTCAAGCCGGGCATGTGTGCGTGCGTACCCAAGATCCCGAGAGGAGAATGGAGAAGGGATTGTGGCATGGGCATCCTCCCTGGGGGGTGATTTCTCGCTTTCTTTCTCTCTGTCTCTCTCTGTCTGTCTGGCGAGCACACTGCCCTATAGCAAAAACCTCTCAAAAAAAAGAAGATATTCTCTTGAATTAGTCAAGGTTATCCAAAAAAAAAAAAAAAACAGAGCCAATAGGACACACCTGTATATATAAAGATTTTTTTTTTTAAGGAATTGGTTTCTATAATTGGAGGCTTGGCAGGGCCCCAAAAAAACAAGGAAAACGGCTTGGCAGGTCCACAATCAGCAAGGATAATCTAGAGACCCAGGGAAGAGTTGCAATTCAAGTCCAAAAAAGTCTGCTGGCAGAATGCTTTCTCTCTTTCTCCAGGGAGGTACAACTTTGTCTTTTTATGTCTTTTTTTTTTTTTTAGGGTATTTATCTGTTTGTTAATTTTCACGTATGTGTAAGAGAGACAGGTATCCCCAACAGGATCCCCATGCCATGATCCACCCCTAGGATTCGCTGGCCTGGATCACAGGCATGCACATGCATACCCAGCACACACAAGGAGATCCCAAACCTGAAGCCAGGACCTTCCTATGTGTGTCCATTTGCATTACCACCATGCCACTGCCCAGCCCCACGGTCAGTCTTCTGTTAAGTTCTTCAACTGATCGGGTGAGGCCCATCCATATTCTAGGGAATAATCTGCTTTACTCAGAGTCTCCTGATTTAAATGCTAATCTTATTTTAAAATACTTTCATAGAAACACTGAGAATGCTGTTCGATCAAATATCTAGGTACTGTGGCCTAGCTGAGTTGACACATACAATTAGCCATCACATCCCTGTTCTAGTTTTTTCCTTTACTCTGCTACGTGCATGTGGCATGATTAGGGCTGGGAATGTGGTAGGATATAAAACACACAGGTGTGGTTCCTTCCCTCAGGGAACTGATAGTTCAGAGAGGTCTATTAATTTGAGTTAATATTTGCTAGATAGCAAATAACCTTAGATAAAGGTTGCTTTGGAGTGTTGGTTTATAGGATACGTGCACTCACTGGAGAGACAGAGACAGAAAGCAAGAAATCACCTCCCTCCCTGGTGCAATGGCCACTCTGCAATCCCTTTTCCTTTCTCTCAGGATTTTGGGTACACATGAATATGTGCCCAGCGTGAGTTTTAAGCTGCTGGGTCTCGGACTCATTCCGCAGTTGACTTCATGGGGGTGCAGCCACGTAACCGTTATGCACTGTTACGGCATCTACTGGTCCCTATTATTTATTTTGTTCAAGAATTATTTATTTAATTTTATTTAGTATTATTATCATCATTAATTTGCTATAGAATACATACACTCACCAGGGAAAGACAGAGAGAAAGTGAGAAAGCAAGCCACCAGTTTCAGGGCTCAAACCACAGTTGGCCATGTGGGAGTCTAGCACCTTAACTATGACTCTACCTGCTGGCCCCAGACTATTGTTATTTTTAATTCTCCCTAGTAATTGATTTGTTCTTTTCTCAACTTTTTTACTATAACCTGAACTTCCCTCTGGGTGCCTTTGAAGTATACTGCATGAGAAATGAGTAGATGGAAGGTTCCTGTTCATTACTGGTTATGGCAATGCTTTTATCTTTTATTTATTTATTTATTTATTTAAGTTTGCTCCATCAGAGAGATGGTGAGACAGAGAAACAAGCAGCTGCAACAGGGTCTTCGAGCAACTGTCCGCCCTCAGTCTCAGCCAGCAGCATGGCATCTTCAACAGTCTCTGTCTCCTCTTTGTTGATGCATCCAACCTCACATCTCCTTCTCTGACTCTGACCCTCTTGCCTCCCTCTTATAAGGATCTTCGTGTCCACCTGCATAATCTGGAATAATCTCCCCTTCTCTTGACTTTAAGCTTCCACCAGCAGACTTTTCCACATACAGTAATATATTCAAAGATATTGGGAACTAGAAAGATACCTAACGAATATTCTCTCCATCTTCTCTGGACATTTTTTTAATTGCCAGTGGGATGCATGTGCTCGCCAGAGACAGAGAAGGAGGGAAGGAGGGAAGGAGGGAAAAGCACCTTGTGATGTGTTCATACTGCAATCACTTTTCCATTTCTCATCCTTCAGGGATTTAGGGTGTGCATGGGCATGCCCCGTGTGTTTTTCAAGGCACGTGGACTGAGATTTGAAAGGTGGTTGGCCATATGGGATCTGGCTTCCCTTAACCACAGCTTTAAGGCCAGCCCCTTCTGTGCATTTCCAGTTATCCTTAAATCAAGTTAGATCCCCAGAAGATTGTTTTGCAGGAACACTTTTACTGTCATTAATTTTAAGGTTTTGTTGAACATTTTATTGAATAATTATGGAAGAAAAGCTAAATTAAGTAGATACTTGCAATTTCTTTAATAATGTTGCTAAACGCTTTTTGCCTGTTATCAACCAGAGTTTTAATAAGGGTTAGTCATTTTGTATTTTAGTCAAATATTTGTCTTCTAAAGAATTAGTGTTATAACTCTAATCCTAGTTTTTCCTTTTTGTCTCAGGTGCTAAAAAAGCTAAGAAGTAGGTTTTATTGCTCAGCATCAGCATGTGTGTGTGTGTGTGTGTGTGTGTGTGTGTGTGTCACAGATACTATTTCTGTGCCACAACTCAGATGTACAAAAATTTGCCCCCTCCATTGTCAACCATGGGAGTCCAGTGACTTGACCTTTATGTCATCTGCTGGTCCTACCCATTCCACCTTTTCAGTTCATTTATTTCTTCCATGAGCAAGAACACGGGAAGAAAGGCAGAGAGGTAGTATCCAACAGGATCCTGATGCCGTGATCCAGCCTCTGCCAGACCCAGATCACAAGCTTGTGCGTGCCTTGCGTATTCAGGGAAATTTCTGCATAGGAATCCAGAACTCCTCTGACATAGATCAGCCTTTCTTTTTTTTTTTTTTTAAGAATTATTTAACTTTTTTTCATTCATTCATTCATTCATCTTAAATTTACAAGAGAGACACAGAGAGAGAGAAAGTGAGAAAGCAAGCCACCAGGTCCAGGACTTGAACCGTTGTCGGCCACATGGGAGTGTCCAGTGCTTTAACCACCATACCACCAGCTAGTCTCCCATAGGTCAGCCTTGAAGAGCCTGCCATCATCTGGCCAATAAGCCCCTATTATACTGGGTTTAGAAACCACATTTTAGTGAATTCCAGGTCTCTTTCCTCTGGAGTTATAGGGGATGTAGACGTGATATGCCAATACCAGGGATAGATACATGATGGCATGATTCTGTTCTGCTGTCTGCTGAAGAGTTTTTATTTGTGACTGGTCTTTGGTAGGTTTGTGCTGGTTTCAGTTAGCCCCTGTGGCCTTGTGTAGGTCACTCGCATTGGGCATATGGTATATTGTTTGATCTTTCCAAGTTATTCTTGGGTGTTGGGTTAGGGCTTTGTGGGGCCTGGTACAGACCCATCTGCTTAAATCATGCAGAGATTCTGATTCCTTCATTGTAATATCTTTCTGAGTGTCTGCTCTCTAGACCACCAGGTCATGGTGCAGAATTCTCCTCTAATGTCAGATCTTCAAATCTACTTTGAAGTTTCTGTTTTCCCCCTACTGGGGAGGAGTCAAGTGTGGAACAGAATATAGGATGTTTTCTTCTGGGCTCCATTCATTCTAAGCACTCAGCTTTCTTCCGGGTTATCTTTTCTTTTCCCTGACATATTCTGTTGAGACTTCAGGCTGTGAAATATGATGTATATAGTATTCTAAATCTTTAGTTTTTTTTTTTTGTTTTTGCTTTTTAAGCTCAAAAAAAAGTGAGAGAGACAGAGAGTGAAAACTCCAAAAAGGTCTGGACACTGCGATTCACTCCTAGCTTTAGCCAGCCCCAGATCATGGCATATAGGTTCCCAATACTCAGGGAAATCTCCAGACACAAGCAAGAACCTTCCCATGTGGGTTGTCAGTCTTATAGAGCATCAGGTTTTACCACTGTGTCATCACGTGACCCTCTAAGTCTTCAATTTTAAACTGTAATGTCAGTTTTTGGAACTCGGTTTCAGGACTCAAGGTTTCTCTGTTTTGACCAGCCTGGGTGGTATAGTCAGCATACTGGACTGCAGTGCTGGAAGCCACATGGCACACTGCAGATTTGGATTCCTGGCCCAGTCGACCTGAAGTGCACTGGGTATGCACACACGTGCCCGAGATCCTGACAACTAGGGAAGCGTTGGAGGAGGGGAATACGATTGTCGCCAGACCGTGTTGAGAGTGCACCTCTCTGTCTCACATGTGCACATGCATATTCTCTATCATAAACTTAAATTGTTTTTCTGTTTTTCTACGGCAAGTCATCTGTGATGCAGTGATTACAGTTGACTACAGTAGAGGTGACATCTCAGTGCCTCAGATATCTTCCCACCACAGATATAAGTACATAGGAAATGAATTTCTCATTTGGTTTCCTTTGTAACATAGCAGGTGTTCAATATAGTGTATGTATGTATGTGTGTGTCTGTGTATGTGTGTGTGTGTGTGTGTGTTTAAAGAGGTTTTTGCCTTAGGGCATGTTTGCTTACTGGAGAGACCGTGAGAGGGAAAGTGAGAAAGCTTCCCCCCGCTGGGGTGAGGGGCAGGGGAATGGGCTCACCACAGTCTCTTCTCCTTTGTTCTCCTGAGATCTTGGGCACACACACACACACATGCCCTGTGTGAGTTTCGAGCCACCAGGTCTAGTGTTCAGAGTGTGGTTGGCCACGTGGGAGTCCCGAGACATAATGGCTATGACAGCTACTGGCCCCATAGTGTGTTTAACACGGAGGGCATCTCTATCGCCAGGTTATACACTGTTTTACATTAACACGGAGGGCATCTCTGTCGCCAGGTTATACGCCGTTTTACATTAACACGGAGGGCATCTCTGTCGCCAGGTTATACGCCGTTTTACATTAACACGGAGGGCATCTCTGTCGCCAGGTTATACGCCGTTTTACATTAACACGGAGGGCATCTCTGTCGCCAGGTTATACGCCGTTTTACATTAACACGGAGGGCATCTCTGTCGCCAGGTTATACGCCGTTTTACATTACCACGGAGCGCATCTCTATCGCCAGGTTATACACTGTTTTACATTAAGCTTTGTGTTTATTTCTACATTTGTTGAAGTGGTCAACCAGAAGATACTTAGTGACTGTTGATTGATCACAGCATTGGTAATACTGGATTTAACTAGTCGTGCTCTTACAAACGGGGTAGTTTGTTAAGCATGAATCTGACTGAGCCAGCTTCCCTAGTCAACAAACATTGTCCTGAAAAATAATCCATGGTTATCAACAGAAACTAAATGAAATGATCCAAATACTATTGTAACTTATTAAACGATTTTATTTCATTTTAAAAAGAAGAAAAGAACACTGGATTATTAAGGGGGTTTTTTTGGTCTTTCCCTCTGTTCTTTAGGTCTTCTCAAAAGTTGTCTCCTGGAAAAATGCCAATAAATGATCATGATTCTGGTGTTGAAGATGAAGATTTTTCTCCCAGACCAATTCCTAGTCCTCATCCGGTGAGTAAAAAAGGTGTCACTGATAATATAATGAATTCACCTGTGTAGCTAAAGACCTAAAAGTCTCTCCATGTTAACGTAGTAATACTACCTAAAACTTATTTTCATTCTACAATATATCTAGCTATCTATATCAATAAGGTTATAATGTACATATAGAAATATGTAGTTATATATTAATTGTATACATCATATACATATATATATAATATCCATGTAATAAGTAAAATTATTTCCAAAGAAAATTGAGATAAATGACTTGCCCAAGATCATACCATTAGTAAATAATAAGGCTTGATTCTTTTTTTTTTTTTTTTATGAATTATTTATTTAATTTTTGGAGAGGTTTATTGCTATAGGGCGCATGCACTCACCAGACAGACAGAGACAAAAAGCGAGAAGTCTCCCCCCCCCGGGGGGATGGCCATGACACAATCCCTTCTCCTCCATTCTCCTCTTGGGATCTTGGGCATGCACGCACACGCACCTGGCATATGAGTTTAAGCCACCGGATCCGGGACTCGAACCACAGTCGACTACATGGGATTCCAGAGACATAGCCATTATGTTAACTGCTGGTCCCTTTATTATTTATTATCTTTTTAAAATTTGCTATAAGGGCATATGAGCTCACCAGAGAGAGAGAGAGAGAAAGGGAAATTGAGAAAGAAAACCACCAGTCAGCCATGTGGGAGTCCAGTGACTTAACCACCATGCTACCTGCTGACCCCAAGGCTGGGATTCTAACTGAGGAGGTTTGACTTTAGAATCTCGTGCTTTTAGAACCATGGAGACTCAATATTCTGCACTACTACTAGAGCTGGACGTTGGTTTTTATCACTATATTGAGAAACATTCTACTTGCTTTTAGAAGTAAGTCGCTAATAACCTCTATCATAATTTTTTGCTTGCTGCCAACAAGTGGGTTATTATTTTATGGGGCTGGCAGGTGGCATGGTGGTTAAAGGTGCTACATTCCCATATGACTAACCGCAGTTTGAGTCTGGTCCTGGTGGCTTACTTTCTTATTTTCCCTTTCTTTCTTTGTTTCTGTCTAGTCAAAATAAAAAATAATAATAACAAATTAGAGTGACCAGCAGGTGGCATGGTGGTTAAGGCACTGTGGGCACTCCCATATGGCTGACAATGGTTTGAGTCCCAGACCTGGTGGCTTGCTTTCTCACTTTCTCTCTCTCTCTCTCTCTCTCTCTCTCTCTCTCTCTGTGTGTGATTGATCACAGCATTGGTAATACTGGATTTAACTAGTCGTGCTCTTACAAACGGGGTAGTTTGTTAAGCATGAATCTGACTGAGCCAGCTTCCCTAGTCAACAAACATTGTCCTGAAAAATAATCCATGGTTATCAACAGAAACTAAATGAAATGATCCAAATACTATTGTAACTTATTAAACGATTTTATTTCATTTTAAAAAGAAGAAAAGAACACTGGATTATTAAGGGGGTTTTTTTGGTCTTTCCCTCTGTTCTTTAGGTCTTCTCAAAAGTTGTCTCCTGGAAAAATGCCAATAAATGATCATGATTCTGGTGTTGAAGATGAAGATTTTTCTCCCAGACCAATTCCTAGTCCTCATCCGGTGAGTAAAAAAGGTGTCACTGATAATATAATGAATTCACCTGTGTAGCTAAAGACCTAAAAGTCTCTCCATGTTAACGTAGTAATACTACCTAAAACTTATTTTCATTCTACAATATATCTAGCTATCTATATCAATAAGGTTATAATGTACATATAGAAATATGTAGTTATATATTAATTGTATACATCATATACATATATATATAATATCCATGTAATAAGTAAAATTATTTCCAAAGAAAATTGAGATAAATGACTTGCCCAAGATCATACCATTAGTAAATAATAAGGCTTGATTCTTTTTTTTTTTTTTTTTGTAAATTTTTTTTTTAATTTTTGGTGCACCCCAACCACTGTACCACCTGTAGTCCCCAAAAGATTTTTTGCTATAGAGTGCATGTGCTTGCCAGCAAGAGAAGGAAATTAAACAATCACCTTCTCTTCCATTCTCTTATTGATTTTTGGGCATGCACGCACACGCACCTGGCATATGAGTTTAAGCCACCGGATCCGGGACTCGAACCACAGTCGACTACATGGGATTCCAGAGACATAGCCATTATGTTAACTGCTGGTCCCTTTATTATTTATTATCTTTTTAAAATTTGCTATAAGGGCATATGAGCTCACCAGAGAGAGAGAGAGAGAAAGGGAAATTGAGAAAGAAAACCACCAGTCAGCCATGTGGGAGTCCAGTGACTTAACCACCATGCTACCTGCTGACCCCAAGGCTGGGATTCTAACTGAGGAGGTTTGACTTTAGAATCTCGTGCTTTTAGAACCATGGAGACTCAATATTCTGCACTACTACTAGAGCTGGACGTTGGTTTTTATCACTATATTGAGAAACATTCTACTTGCTTTTAGAAGTAAGTCGCTAATAACCTCTATCATAATTTTTTGCTTGCTGCCAACAAGTGGGTTATTATTTTATGGGGCTGGCAGGTGGCATGGTGGTTAAAGGTGCTACATTCCCATATGACTAACCGCAGTTTGAGTCTGGTCCTGGTGGCTTACTTTCTTATTTTCCCTTTCTTTCTTTGTTTCTGTCTAGTCAAAATAAAAAATAATAATAACAAATTAGAGTGACCAGCAGGTGGCATGGTGGTTAAGGCACTGTGGGCACTCCCATATGGCTGACAATGGTTTGAGTCCCAGACCTGGTGGCTTGCTTTCTCACTTTCTCTCTCTCTCTCT